>NC_081824.1:202007893-202310474 GCF_030867095.1 Alligator mississippiensis
AGATGACCCAACTGAAGAAACCTGCTTCCTTTTTCTTGGAAACTCTGCCTTTGCAGAACATAACCTACTTACAAGAGATGCTTGTGCTACTGTTAACTACATCCTCCTCCTTTATATTGGGTGAGGCTGGCTGACTGTGGTATGACTAGCTTTATTTATCATTTATTAGTGGCATCTCAGGAGATACTGATACCTCAGGTTTTTGCTATTGGTGATGTTTAAATAAAATTTGTGATCAGTGGAGACCTTGAAGGAGGCATGTTTAACAAACCCATACATACCCACTTCACCCATACAACTCTGAGGCACTAGGAAAGGTACTATATTTGGTTTAAATTGAAGGATGAATAAAACAGGAAATTATGGCAAGCCAAAATTGGCTAGAGAGCAAGGGCCAGAGAGACTTTTACTTGGGAAAATGCCAAGGAATCTTTAAGGCTAGGGACAGACATTCAAAAAGCCTGAGCCTGAATTGATTCAATCTTTGCAGGTTAGTCTAACCTGGCTAGGCTGAACTGGTTTGTAACTGCACAGACATTTGCTCTGGACTGAGGAAATTCAGGCACATGCCTGCTGTAGCTCCAGCTAGAAGCTGGGGGGAGGGGGTGGGGGGGAGGCACTAGAGCAGCCTTCCCTTCTCTTCTGCAGGGAGCTGATCTGAGGGGGCCATGGTCAGGTCCCAGCAGGACTCTCTCATTAAGGATATCTGTCTGCACACTTCCAGGCTTTTCCCCACTGGCTGCTTAAGGGGCGGGAGTGTTGCCAGACCCCAGCCCTCTGAGGAAAGGGCATGTGTGCAATGTATGCATCTGTTGATGATACGGAGCTTTTCAATCTCTCTCCCTGCTTTGTCATACTGTCTACAGCAAACTGACAGGTGAGCAAGCCAGCTGGGGGGGGGGGGGGCACTGATAACAGTCTTTAACACCTGATTAGCAAAACAGTAGTCTTGCTGTATATTACTTCAAACTTCTTAAACAGTTTACCAGCTGACCTGTTGATTAGCTCCAAAAGCCCTAAGCCAACTGTTCTGTCTTCCTGTCCCAGGGAAATTCAAGAGAGACACACACACAGACACCTCTTGGCATTAGCTAGCATGTGGCATGTGCAGGGAGCTGCAGCTGACTCCAAACTGGTAAATACTAGGGGCAGGGAAGGGGGGGCTGGGGGAGGGGACCATGGGGGGACACCCCCACTCCCCTGGCCCCCCTGACTCCCACCTGCTCCTCCAGCTCCACCATGGCTGCCCCTGCCCACCCCAGCTCCCAGTACTTTAAAAAAAAGCCCTGGTGCTCACTGGGTGCTGCCAGGTGGGGGTGCAATTCCCACTGCCCCATGATACATGGGGGGCTCTGCTACAAGCCCCCAACCCCCCCTCGTCCCCCCCAGCTCCCCCCATCGGTGTCTCACCGTGGCCAGCTCCAGCCCTTTAAGGAAAAAAAAAACCCGAGAAAAGCCCCGGGACTTACCGCTCCTGCAGCAGCCTTGGGGCTTCAGGGACTCGTTCAGAGCCCTCTTCATGGCATGGGGAAAGGGGGATCACCCTCGCCATCAGGAGCGGTGAGTCCTGGTGCTTTTTTCAGGTTTTTTTTTTTTTTTAAAGGGCCAGAGTCAGTGCACCTATGAGGGGGCTGGGAGTGGGGGGGGGGGCTTGTTCAGAGCCCCCCATGCAGCGTGAGGTGGGGGGGCAGTGTGGATCACCCCCTGCTTGGGAGAACCCCCCCTGAGCCGTGGCTTTTTTCCCCCAAGTGCCAGGATCTGGAGTGGCCATTGCTGGGCTGACAGAGGGGCAGGGGATGGGCCTGGCTTGGTTGATTTGAAGATTCAGCAGCAGCCAAATCTCTGAAACAGATTCAACCAAATCAAATTGGGACAGTGATTCAAATCATCAAATCGAAACACTGTCCTGTGAATTGGCCGAATCTGAATCCACAGCAAATACTAGCTGCTTCGCACAGGCCTAATAACCATGTCCTATAATTTTCTACATATAGCTTTACCTTCCCAGCCATCTTCTTCAGAGAGTTTAGTTATAATGGAGAGAATGCCTGATCTAACAAATAAGATAGTAAATGGGGACTGGGAGAACCTGGTTTTATACCTAGCATTGTCATTGACCTGCCATATGACCTTTGGAAAGTCACTGCACCTATTTCATCTTTGTCTAGATAACTTATAAGTTCTATAGGACATTCTTCCTATGGCACCTAAATTAATAGGACCCAGTGTTGTTTAAAAATCTCTGGGAGCTACTATAACACAAATAATTATTAGCAAAATAATGCCCATCATAAATATGATACAATGCAACATAATATTGAGAGAGGAAAATGTCTAAAAGCTACTTCACACTTATTACAGGATCACCCGATAAAAAACTTTGTTTTTCTTAGGCGCTAAAAATGTTACCTGTCTCTAATGGTGGGTTGCTTGGCTGGGCTATGTTTGAAAACCCTTATCTATCTATCTATCTATCTATCTATCTACACACACCTTTCTTTTTTGCCAAAGAGCTCTTTAAAAAGCCATTTTTGTCAAATCTGCCTAGTGGAAATTAGGACTTTAACTATTTCTTCACATTATGTATGGTTCTAAAGTAATATAATGTTTTTAAGGTAATGGAAGTAGTTTGCTTTTCCTGGAAAAAAATGGAATGAACCCAAGCATGATTTTTTTAAACTAGCTTTTTTTCTTTCTTTTATTATTTGGAAGATTGTTACTGATGATATGGCAGGAAACATATTGCTGTATTAACAAGGTCACTCAGTCACAAAATCCCATTAGTGCTGAAAATGACAGAACTGAGCTGTGTAGTGACAAGTAAGGCAAGTTCTCACCTTGTATGTGGAAGGTCTCCAGTTCAAATTTACACATTGTAAAAGTAGCAGAAAATGTATCCGTGGTGCACTTCCTCAGTGAATATGTAATTTGTACGATGACATCTTCAGCATTCTAATTTAAATAAGGCAAGAAAAATTAAATAGTTAGCTTTTTTAAAAGCTGCACATATATACCTAAATATTAAGATCTATCCACCTACGCCAAGCAAATGCTGAACAACAAGGAGGAAGGTTTTGAAAGAAAACAAACCCTTTCATCATATGTTTGTGATCATCATGTATTTTTTTAACATTTTACATTGGAGATTAGACAAGGGGTAGCAGGCCTGTAATTCAGTGAAAAAAATGTTTAATAAAGGCTTTAAAATCTCATTAAAGGGCTAGATTGCAACCATAAGCACATCCCTGGCAAAGAGAGATTAATACTTGTACCCCCAGCAGACAGTATGCCTTACAACCCTCCAAGTCATATTTCTTCCTCTGCTTCTTCCTGGCTGTGGCGGATGGTAATTTGATGCTGGCATTTACCAACAGCAAACTACAGCATATTGTGTATGTCGGCTCACCTGCACTGGCCAGGGAGTAGATGAATGGAGCCAAAGCTCCACACATCTGCAGTAGGAAAGCCAAGACCCAGGGAGCCTAAGCCACAAATTAAAAATGTAGATTGTAAGCATTTGAGGGCAGAGATGCCGCACATTTTGTATCTGTAGAGAGGCAAGCATGAAAGGGCCCCAGGGACCTACCTGGATGCTTGAGCACCCTGGGCAGCAGCAGATCACAGGGTAGGGCCAATGTCTGTATTGCTAGTGATGGCTGGGCTGGTAGTGAAGTGACTGCTCTTTTTGTGCCCCCTTCCACAAGGGCTGGCTGTCTGGGCTGGTGGCCTAGCTGCCTCTCCACTCTTCTTCATTATGTTATGGCAGAGCCCTACCCTGCCCACAGTGCAAACAACTAACACACCCCTAATGCTTTATGGCCTGCGGACTATCTGGTCTCACTGCTCCTTCTGACATGATCAGACTTGCTAACCTGTATGACAGCTTCTCATGATAGCAGCAAGTATGTAGCCTGATAAATCACATAGAGGGATACATTCCCACTTTCTGAAACAAAATTTCCAAAGGGGCAGCTCGGTATAAACAGTATGTTATACCTAATTGGCACAAAACACAACAATACCTACTCATGTTGCAATTTCAAGCTGCCAGTTTTTGGGGGTGAACTTGTTACAAAGGTGGATGATAAAGTATATTTTGAAAGAAATGGCCTATTAGTTTCCTTTGCTGATTTTTATTTTTATTCTGAAATTAGAATTTATTTTATTGCAATTGTATTTACAGAATTTGCACTAGAGGGATATCTCCCCCACAGCCTGTCACTGCTAATGAGCAAGGGACACATAGTAAGTTCTTACAGTTATTTTTTCTGTTATCATTCTTCAAGGTGAAACACATTTTGTTTTTTTTTTCCAATAGCTTTGTTTGCAGAAAAAGTAAGGATTTTGTGAAAGACAGAGGCAAAAATATTTTCCTACTTTACTGATAGTTCCAATAGCAGCAAATGTTATTACAAAGGGGGGGGGGAAACCCTCAACTGAAAAAAATCAAAATCAAATCAGTCCTGAAGTCAATTTGGCCACTGCAGTCCCTCCCACCTCCCTTCCCTGGTAAAATTCTGAGCAAATCAACAAACATGCTCTCTTACAAGGCTGTCAAAGAATCAGAGAAGGACAAGATCTCAGGTCAAATTAAATGAAGCCAGGACCCTGATTCTTTCACCTCTGAATAGAAGAATAGGAAGGAAATTATCTTTTCCTTTCTCTCCCTTTTATGTACTAATTTTCTTTCAAAAAATTTGTCCATAGCAGAAGTTCCACTATTAACTGCTTGTGTCATTCTTTAGTATTAATGAGGGGAGAAAGACCATTCAATATTTGCTGCCTTTAATGTTTACGTCCAGTTTGCCATTTGAATTAGATATTCCATACAAAGGCAAAATTGTTCACAGCCTAGACTACAATAATTCTCCTTTGGTCTTTACCTCATGAAAAGCAACGATATGAGAATTGTCCTTTTGTTCCCCTTAATTATATCAAAGATGTTCTGTCTCACTTCCCTACCAGTACATACACAGATGATGAACTACATGGAGACCAGGGCTAAAATGTATCTTCAGTCATGCTCTGAATTCTAAGTTGCACTAAAGCATTTTTTATGCTACTTCAGTTACATAAAGTGGATTTAAAGCATGTGTTACTTTTCTTCACTTTGGCATCATAAAGAGATGATACAGGTACAACATAATGAATGAAAAACAGCCTCTGTAGCTAGGTCAAGGACAGCTGAAAATCCAGACCCAGACACTGCCCTATTTTCTTATATTAAGTTGTAATTTAGGAATAAATCCAGAAAAAAAACACATGGTTCCTAGACCCACCTGAGCACCATAGACACTTAAATCATTGATGTTAAATTCCTTCAGACATCTAAGAGTTTGCTCTGTGCATGCCCAGAAGTAGGCTGACAGAGCCAAGCAGCTGAATGCCGATTTTTAAACGTAAGTCCTTGTCAGGGTCCACAAAATAGGTGGGATCCACACCTGTCTGTGTCCCCCAAGGGACTGATTTGACAATCATGGTCAGAGTACAATCATTAAACATGTACAGTATTAGGATCAACACAAAATATGGCAACAGCCTTAACTTCTGTACAAAACCACAGTCCAAGAAAGGGAGAGTTGGTACGTGTCTCTCTTTTATATAACAGGGCAAAGGGCACCTGCCCCAAAATTCATTAAACCTTTTTTCTTCTGCCTTAGTGGATTCAAATCCGCATCTCTGACTTCCCAAAAAGAACACCCTGGCTTTTGGGCTATAAGCTAGAGTAGAGATATCATTTCCCCTCTTCCCCTGCTGAAGTTGTTCCACATTACATAGCATGATTAAAGACTAATCAGCACTGTTCTCTAGCTCAGTAGTTTGGGTACTCCTTTGGAATGTGAGAAACATGGTTTCATGGCCCTGTTCCATGACCTTATTTTATCCAGTAGCAATTCTACATTTTTCTGAGTTATAACTGCTTTCTTCCTAATTTTATTCTGACTTTCCAGTGGTGCTTAAAGCTGTGGTCACTCTTATGCACATCATCAGCAATCCAGAAATGCCTGAAGAACTGGTAATGACTGATGAATACACTGTAGCTAATTTATAACAGTAGCAATTGTTTCTGGTGTTGGGAATCATGTATTGTTTATAACCGAGGAAACAATTAAGAAGCAACTCTTCATCAATCCCAACTGCAGCTTGTGCCATAGAGGACCCCATGTTATTAAACAGTTGCACACACTATTTTTTTTTAACAGTAAAATATAAGAGCAATAGAATCCAGCTCTTAGGACCCCCTGCCAGCTGGGGCTGCTCCAACCCCGCTCAACGTGCTGTGGTCCCAGGCATGCATGAAAATGGCAATAAACTCCAGAGTTTATTGTTCCCGGATGAATGTTCAAACAGCATGCCCAGGAGCAATACTCCAAAACAATAAACTCTGGAGTTTATTGCTTTGCATTAATTGCACATGTAGATGTGCCCACTTTCTTCCACACAGAATCATTTTCAGTATACCACTAAGCTCCTTATTGTTGCTTGATTTACATTATAGCATGTGTCAGTCTTTCTAACTATAGTTTTAAAGGGAACATCTCTTCAAATACATTGAGGTTAAACTGACAAAGAGAGTTGCATTTCCTAGAAATACCTGGCCCATGTAGGAGAACAGCACAATAGTTAATGAAGTCACTGGTTGGGAAAAAGAAAGCCATATGGTTACCATATTAACTGTTCACAGCAGGAACCCAGGAAAGACAAAACTGATAGGAGTCCAGGGATTTGCAGGTGAGGAGCAGAGAGTGACTTATAGTAACAATTGTAAATTTTCATAGATTCATAGATGTTAGGGTTGGAAGGGACCTCAATAGATCATCGAGTCCGACCCCCTGCATAGGTAGGAAAGAGTGCTGGGTTTAGATGACCCTAGCTAGATGCCTATCTAACCTCCTCTTGAAGACCCCCAGGGTAGGGGAGAGCACCACCTCCCTTGGGAGCCCGTTCCAGACCTTGGCCACTCGAACTGTGAAGAAGTTCTTCCTAACGTCCAATCTAAATCTGCTCTCTGCTAGCTTATGGCCATTATTTCTTGTAACCCCCGGGGGCGCCTTGGTGAATAAAACCTCACCAATTCCCTTCTGTGCCCCTGTGATGAACTTATAAGCAGCCACAAGGTCGCCTCTCAACCTTCTCTTGCGGAGGCTGAAAAGGTCCAGGTTCTCTAGTCTCTCCTCGTAGGGCTTGGTCTGCAGGCCCTTAACCATACGAGTGGCCCTTCTCTGGACTCTCTCCAGGTTGTCCGCATCCCTCTTGAAGTGTGGCGCCTAGAATTGCACGCAGTACTCCAACTGCGGTCTGACCAGCGCCCGATAGAGGGGAAGTATCACCTCCTTGGATCTATTCGTCATGCATCTGCTGATGCACGATAAAGTGCCATTGGCTTTTCTGATGGCTTCGTCACACTGCCGACTAAGACTCCAAGATCCCTTTCCACTTCCGTGCCACCCAGCAGGTCATTCCCTAGGCTGTAGGTGTGCTGGACATTTTTCCTCTCTAGGTGCAGCACTTTGCATTTCTCCTTGTTGAACTGCATCCTGTTGTTTTCTGCCCACTTGTCCAACCTGTCCAGGTCTGCTTGCAGCTGTTCTCTGCCCTTCGGCGTGTCCACTTCTCCCCATAGCTTTGTGTCATCCGCAAACTTGGACAGAGTACATTTCACTCCCTCGTCCAAGTCGCTGATGAAGACATTAAAGAGTATTGGTCCAAGGACCAAGCCCTGCGGGACCCCACTGCCCACACCCTTCCAGGTCGAAACCGACCCATCCACCACGACTCTCTGGGTGTGACCCTCCAGCCAATTTGCCACCCACCGGACTGTGTAGTCATCCAAGTCACAGCCTCTTAACTTGTTCACCAGTATGGGGTGGGATACCGTATCGAAGGCCTTCCTGAAGTCTAAGTATACGACATCCACCCCTCCTCCTGTGTCCAGGCGTTTCGTAACCTGGTCATAGAAAGAGTCTAGATTGTCAGGCACGATCTGCCTGCCACGAACCCGTGCTGGTTTCCCCTCAGCATAATTTGTCCTGATGGGCTCTCGCAAATGTGAGCCTTGATAATTTTTTCAAAGACTTTGCCAAGGATGGAGGTGAGACTGACTGGCCTATAGTTGCCTGGGTCCTCCTTCCTCCCTTTCTTGAAAATGGGAACCACATTGGCCCTTTTCCAGTCCTCCGGGACTTGGCCCGTGCGCCACGAGCGTTCAGATATTCCCACCAGTGGCTATGCAATGATGTCGGCCAGTGCCTTCAGCACCCTCGGATGGAGCTCATCCGGGCCTGCCGACTTAAAGGCATCCAGTTCTTCCAAGTGACTCTGCACCATCTCAGGGTCTACGCATGGTAGTCTGGCGCCTTGCTGATGCCTCTCTACAACCCCAGTGAGAGACTTGTCGTGCCCCTCACTTAAGAACACTGAGGCAAAGAATTCGTTGAGGAATTCAGCCTTGTCCCCCCTGTCTGTCACCAATTGTTTCTGCCCATTTAGCAGGGGTCCTATTCCTCCCTGGGCCTTCCTTTTACTCCCTATATATCTAAAAAACAATTTCTTGTTGTCCTTTACTTGGGATGCCATCCTCAGCTCCATGGTGGCTTTGGCCCGTCTAAATGCCTCCCTACAAGCATGAGCAGAGGAGGTATACTCCTCTTTGGTGATCTCTCCCTGTTTCCACTTTTTATGTGCTCCCCTTTTGGCCCTTAGGCTGCCCTGGATTTCTGTGGTCAGCCAGGGAAGCCTCCTGGCCCCTTTCCCTCTTTTGCCTCACTTGGGGATTGTCTTGCTTTGTGCCCGAAGGATCGTTTCCTTAAGGCACAGCCACCCTTCTTGGGCTCCCATCCCTTCAAAACTCCTACTCTGCAGTGTGTCCTTGACTAATCGCCTGAGTGCATTGAGATCAGCTTTCCTAAAGTCTAGCACTTTCACCCTACTAGTTACCTTACCCACTCGACGTTTTATGAGGAATTCTATTATTAGGTGATCACTGTCCCCCAGATGGCTACCGATCTGTAGGTCCCCTACCATGTCACCCCCCGTTGCCAATACCAGATCCAGTATGGCATTCCCCCTAGTGGGACCGTGTACCTCCTGTGTCAGGTGGAGGTCCTGTATACAGGTTAGAAACCTGCGTGAATGGTGGGACTTTGCCGTCTGCGTCTCCCAGCAGATGTCTGGGTAGTTTAGGTCCCCCATGACTACTGCCTCTTTAGCTTTTATGGTCTCCGAGAGCTGCCTCAGGAGCCCCGCATCTATTTCTTCCCCTTGGTGTGGGGGTCTGTAGCAGACCCCTGCCACCAAATCCCTTTCTCCTTGCCCCCCATGTAGCCTAACCCACAATCCTTCTACTTCCTCATCCTTCGATTCTGTCTTGATGCGGGTTGATGTATATTGCTCATTGACATAGAGCGCAAGCCCTCCCCCTTTTTTCCCCACCCTGTCCTTTCTGTACAATCTGTAACCCTCAATATGTACCGCCCAGTCGTGGGACGAATCCCACCACGTTTCTGTTAGCCCTACTAAGTCATAGGTTTTTTGTGCAAGCAGGAGCGCTAATTCATCCTGCTTGTTTCCCATGCTCCTAGCATTAGTATATAGGCACTTGAGCCCTGCGACTTGTGCCTTTGCTGCCCCCCCGCTCTGAATCCCAAGGGGCCCCTTCATTATTTAGTATTATGAAAGGGACTCAATTCTATGTTTGCCATTGCACTGTGTGGTGTAAAACACATTGCTGTATAGGAATCTGCAGTTTGTGACAACGGCACTTTCAATCTGGAGTTATGCTTATTGAATAATTTCTTTGGTTATAGATCGGGGCAGGCAATTATTTTGGGCAGAGGGCCGCTTACTGAGTTTCTGCAAGCCATCGAGGGCTGCATGACTGGCAGCCCAGGGCAGATTAATATTAATTTTCTAAATTTTTTAAGTGCCCTGTGGGCCAGATAGAATGGCCTGGCAGCCTGTATATGGCCCCTGGGCCTCATTTTGCCCACCCTGTTATAGATGCTCTACAATACCTGTGTGACCATCCCCCACTTCCTCCTTTTCCAGGGGAGACACAGACCTTGTGGTTTCTATATAAACCAGTTCTTCCTATCATTCCCATTTTCTCCCCTTGACTTCTCTGCCCCACCTTGCTATTAAATCAGTGAGTGGGTCCCTAGGGGCGAAGGCCCTGCTGATGAGGCATAGCATCTCTCACGACTGAGACTCCTCATGGTTTCCTGGCATGCAATCTTCTACAGCATCTTAACTGTCATTCTGCTCCCTGTAATGTCCTTCAGAGTTTGTTATCTATACTTGCACGACTTTCCTGTTAGTTGTAGCACCTTAGACTCTGCTGGGGCCTTCCCAGCACTAGCCTCATCAGTCCCTTGAATAAGCCCTGAGAAGTCCTGGCCTTCATTCTGGCTTGTTTGGGTCCCTGTAAGGTAGTTCTTTGTTCCAGTCTTCCCCTCTGTGACAAGCTCATGCCCGTGCTGCTGTCCCATTGCCACAGGTGTCACATCCAACCTGCTCACCCACCATGACTTGATCTTCCAAAAAAAAAAAATGTGTATTCTCCTGGAGGTGCTCCAGTGGTCCTCTGTGGGCCAGATGTGACTGTGGGGCTCCATCTCCCTGACACCTCACCCCATTCTGCTCAGGTATTATTACCATTTGTTGAGATGTCATAGGTGCCTGCCACATGGGCTGCCCCATGGTGTTAGGCTGTAGCTGGGATCCTTTGGCATTCAAGTTTATCATGGGGGCACAGAAGGGAATTAGTGAGGTTTTACTCACCAAGGCACCCCTGGGGGTTAAAAGAAATAATGGCCATAAGCTAGCAGAGAGCAGATTTAGACTAGACATTAGGAAGAAATTCTTCACAGTTAGAGTCGCCAAAGTCTGGAATGGGCTCCCAAGGGAGGTGGTGCTCTCCCATACCCTGGGGGTCTTCAAGAGGAGGTTAAATAGGCATCTAGCTGGGGTCATTGAAACCCAGCACTCTTTCTTGCCTAAGCAGGGGGTCAGACTCGATGATCTATCGAGGTCCGTTCCGACCCTAACATCTATGAATCTATGAATCCCCTATTGCCAGTTAACAAAGAATGTCAACTAAATGGATAAGATAAACTCAAAATAGTTCAAGTTTGGCAGACAGACAGGGCTTTGGTGCCCTGCTGCCTCAAGTTTCTTCATCCACTTTGTGTGCAAGTTACTTCAGGCTTTACACCCTCTTGTCTTCTTATTGGGCCCCTTGAGTATGTGCCCTCTCCAGCCAGGCCCTTCCTGAGTTGGTGCTGGGCCAGATCTGGCTTCATCTCAGGGTGTAAACTCCCATGCACCCACAAAGTCTGTGCTTCCTCCCAGCTACTTGCTGGTGAGTCCTCAGGCTGTGGATATCACCAGTGGGCCTGTGAGGTTCAGGCGCTGCTTCAAGATGCCCTTTTCCTGTTACCTCCTGTGGGTGATCCCTGGGTCCCTGCTGCTGGTTGCACTGGGCTAGGGTCCTCCAGGTGCATGCTTGACCCCTGCTGTGCCACAGATAGGGTCTGCTTCAGTTACACCTGCCAAGGAGTTTGCCAGAGGTGTTTCTTTCATAGTTTCATAGTTGGTAGGGTCGGAAGGGATGTGAGCAGGTCATCAGTCTAACCCTCTGCCATGGGCAGGAAAGAATGCTGGGGCCAAACGACCCTCCCCCCCCCCCGATTAGGTGATTATCTAGTCTCCTTTTGAAGACCCCCAGGATAGGAGAGAACACCACTTCCCTTGGAAGTGGTTCCACATCCTAGCCAACCTGATTGTGAAGTAGTGCTTCCTGATGTCTAGCCTGAATCTACTGTCAGTCAACTTATGGCCATTATTCCTAGTTACTCCTGGTAGTGCTTGGGGGAACAGGGTCTTTCCCCTTCCCTGCTGGTTCCCCTTGGTAAGTTTATAGATGGTCACCAGACCCCCGCTCAGCCTTCTTTTGTGGAGGCTGAACAGGTTCAGATCCCATAGCCTCTCCTCATAGGGCCTACCTTGCTGCCCCCTGATCATGCGAGAGGCCCTCCTTTGGATCCTCTCAATGCTGTGCACATCCCCCCTGAAGTGCAGTGTGCAGAACTGGATGCAGTATTCCAACTGCAGCCTAATCAATGTCACATAGAGGGGTGGGGATCACCTCCTTGGACCTGCTTATGATGCATCTGTAGATGCATGACAAGGTGCAGGTAGCCTTACTGAGCACGTCCTCACATTGGCAGCCCATAGCATAGTTGGTAGGGTCTGAAGGGACCTGAGCAGATCATCAAGTCTGACCCCCTGCCATGGCAGGAAAAAGTACTGAGGTCAAACGACCCTAGTAAGGTGTTCATCCAGCCTCCTCTTAAAGACCCCCAGGGTAGGAGCCAGCACCGCTTCTCTTGGAAGTTGGTTTCAGATCCTAGCCGCCCTGACTGTGAAGTAGCGCCTCCTGATATCTAGCCTGAATCTACCCTCTGCCAGCTTGTGACTGTTATTTCTAGTCACTCCTGGTAGTGCTCGGGGCAACAGGGACTCCCGCAATGCCTGCTGGTCTCCCCTGACTAGTTTGTAAATGGCCACTAGATCCCCTCTCAGCCTTCTCTTGTGGAGGCTGAACAGATTCAGGTCCCTTAGCCTCTCCTCGTAGGGCCTGCCATGCTGACTCCTGATCATGTTGGTGGCCCTCCTCTGGATCCTCTCCATGTTGTCCACATCCCTCCTGAAGTGCAGCACCCAGAACTGGATGCAGTACTCCAACTGCAGCCTGGCCAGTGTCACGTAGAGGGGGAGGATCACCTCCTTGGACATGCTTGAGATTCATCTGTGCATGCATGACAAGGTACAGTTGGCCTTCCTGACCGCGTCCCCACAGTCGGCCCGTGTTCATTTTGGCATCAATAATGACTCCAAGATCCTTTCTGCCTCTGTGCTGACGAGAAGGGAGTTCCCCAGCCTGTAGGTATGCTGCTGGTTCTTCCTATAAGGGTAGGCCATGCCAATCTGTTGTGTCCCCTGTAATGTATTTTTCCCTTCTTCCTTGTAATGGGGACTAAAGGATTCTCTGTTATAACCTCAAAATGCACACAGGGCACATGTAGCTGTGACACTTACATGGACTTAACTAGAGAGGTTAAATCAGGTAAGAAATGGCTGGCCCAATCTAAATTAGTTCATCTGAGGCGCTGAACTAAGTTAGATTGGGATTCAATCTACCAAACATCTACACCCTGGTTAGCCCTATGCTGAAGCACCATTGTGCCCCAGCCAGCCCCTTCGCAGCACATTAAGTTGGAAGGAGCAGCCCTGGGCTGGCAAGCTGCCCCCCTGAGGCTCCTGCCAGCTGGGGCTGCTCCAACCTGGCTCAATGTGCTGTGGTCCTGGGCACATGTGAAGATGCAGCCCAGGAACCAGTAAGGTCTGGAGTTTATTCATGCATATTAATTACACATGTCGATGTGCCCAGTATAATATAAGTTGCTATTAAGTTTTGCAGTCACACTCAATGACAAGGGTTTCCAAGCCATACCCTTAGAGCTATTGGCCATTTATAGACATGCTCCAGGAGGCTGGGGAGGAGGTGCTTTAATTAGAGCTGTTCCCAGAGCTGCTCTAATTAAAGCACCCAGTGTCACATGTATCAGTATCCCCATGTTGAAAAATGGTGGTGGGAGTGCTTTAACTAAAGCTTGAATGAGTTTTAGTTAAAGTGCCCCTGCCACCATTTTCAGCATGGGGACGCTGACACACATGGCACTAGGGTCTGTTGGAGCACAGTAATTACCACACTCCAGCAGACTTGATTAATTGAGTTTGCTCTGACACATTGTAATTACAACATGCCAGAGCAACCTGTTTGCACATGTATAGGCACCCATCATTTCTGGCTTTGCAAAGATTCAAGAACACAGCTTACATTCAGTTAATATTTTTAAGGTTGCTTTCACAATTACAAAGGCTATATAATCATTTGTATTGAAGAGCTTGATTCCAAACAATGAAAATCTATCCAAAAGTAATATTTATTGATGACCCCTGCAGCATGTTATAGAGGAGCAGGGGGAGTTAAAGGAAGAAACTCTCTACTCACCCCCTTCCCCTTAACATCTGTAAGGCAAGCTGCCTCACCAGTAAGGGGACAAGCCACAGGAGTGGCTGAAACAGGGCAGCTGGAGAGCCTGTCCCAATGCAGCAACCCCAGGAAGCCCCAGGGAAGGTCTGGAGGCACAAAGGGAACAAAACCCTTACCTTCAGAACTCTACCAAGCTGAGGTGCAAGCTGTCACAGAATGGAGAGCATGGGCTGCAGGAACACCCTGGAGAGCGCAGCTGCGGTCTGGCCCCTTTAAAGTTCCCCATGGGAAAAAGAGTCCCTGGGAGGGAAAACCCCTATTTGGGAACACTAAAACTGGGCTAGGACAGCTCAGGAAGTTTATACCCTCAGGGGAGGAATCACTTTATTTCAGTTCATCCCAGATGCTCTACATTAATACAGAACAGACAAGCTGCAGCTGGAGACCAGAAGCCAATGCTGATAGGCTGGGACTACATGACGGAGAGCCCAAAAGAATGCAGGAAGTGGTGAGAGGGGAGACCTTACACTGGGGAGTAGCTGAGGCAAGGGATGAGGGAATCCCCTGCCCATATTTCTTTATTGTTGTTTCTAATGTAGTGCAGAAGATGCAGGAGCCCATATTTAGCCTGGAGGACTGTGGTGGGGGTACTGGGGTTGGAGGAGCCCCCTGTTATAGACCTGTGATGCTCTACTACAGACCATAAATAATTATTTGGACTATTAAAGACAGCTTTGATGGAAGAGTTGGTTTTTCTTCTCTGGGAGAGAATTTTTCAGTTTATACCATTAAGTCATGGTGAACAAGTATCCCGAGAAGGTAGAGTACTCCTTAACAGGGTGCATGGCACTGGTCAAGCCATAGACAAAGGGACTTGACCACACATGTATAAAAGGCTATCAATGATGATCTTATCTTAAATTTGGAATGCAAAACAGTCACATTTTAAAATGGCAATAATATCAGGCACAGACAGAAGTGGCAATTTTTGCCTGATCTGGCCACAGAAGGTGGTCTATAGCTGTGACCAACCAAAAGTGCATGGCTGCAGACTGCTTAAAAATGGCTGATTGGGATAAAATCTGAATCCTCATTCCATGAGGGGCTGGCCTCAGCCTCCCCTACCCTCCCTGGGGCAATTTGCTGCACTCCAGAGTGCGCGTGCAGGGGCATTCCCTAGGGATAGCTAGCAGTGGCACAAATATGTATGAAGATGTTTTAAAACAGAGTGTCTTCTGTAACTTGTGTCTGTGCAGCCTCCCAGCCTGTCATTATTTTCAGAATGGGAGTGGGGAAAGGAAGTTAGGGGGAGTTCAGTTTGGGGTTTTTTCAGCCCCCAATGGAGCGCAGGGTGGGTATATTGGAGCCCTCCAAGGTTGGAAGGCTCCAATCCACCCACTCCATTGTCCAGCACCAGCTGGGGAAGCCCTAGAATGAGCTCCCTCTGCTCCCTTTTCCGCCTCCCTTTCTGAAAACAGTGACATGCTGGGAGGGAGCAGGGGCCATTGCTAGGGCAAAATGGCTATAGGCTTCCAGCCAGCAGCTAGATTCCCCTCTCCCCTAAAACCAACAGTGAGCTTCTGCTCATTCTGGGGGAGCATTGTGACTCAGAACGCTTCCTGCAAAGTGTTCTCAGTTACAGCACGGAGCTGCACTTCTGTCTGTGCCCATAATTGGTAAAGCGCTTTGAAAAGTGGAAGAATCAGAAAAGAAAACCATAAAGTGATTATTTTTAAAACAAACTTACATATTCACTTGAAAAATTTTGTCAGTACTCAAAACAAGAGTAGGCATGGGGAAGATATGCAACATATAATTAACAAGGAGATACATTTCCTAAGGTATCTCTTCTGAGCAATACCTAAAATGTATGTGAACAAGTTATTTTGAATCACACATGCACTGCATGAGGTGCACACCAAGGAAAGTAAGAAAAGGAGAAGAAACTACTTGCTTAAAACAAACAAATGAACAAGAGATCTAACTTATACTAAAGTCAACCCCCAGTCATTTCAGCAAAAGAAAGATCAGGCCCCAAAGCTAAGAGGCAGATGACTCAAGTCATTACTCCAGAGGGTCTACATCACATTGTGCTTCACAACCACTCTTGATCAAGTTCATTATAAAGCTTTCCTCTAGAGTATCCCATTATTTTGGAAGAATGACAAATATTTTCAGGCAGAAGGCCAGGTAGAGCTTTTTTTTAAAGAAAATTTTAGGAACAGGCATGAGTCCTTTCTTTTCTACATGCTTTCTTTTGGTTTATTTTTAATCTCAGTTTTATTTTTATTTTTTTGCTATATCTTTTAACCCCCTGCTCTATATTCCACCCTGTTAGCAAAAAACATACACTATAAACTACATAGTATACGTTGGCACGAAAGCCTTCTTTCAAAGATGCTTCTGTTCTCTTTCTCTCTTTTTGTGGTTTTGTTAAGTACATAATGTATTTCTGAAATCCAGCTAGGAAAACCTAGAAAAGTCTTCCAATTATAATCCTTGATATTTCCCCTGAAGCTAAACCAAAGCCACTTTGAACTAGAAAACTGTCTTTCAAAAATGAGAAGGGTAAGACCTGAACTTTCCTACTGCAGTCTTCTAGTCCACAATTGGATTTTTTTTTGCCCTCCTTGAACAAAAAAACCCAAAACAAAACAAAAAAACCAACCCACTGATTTTAAAGCAGCTATATTTAGCTAATTTACCTATCTTCCTTATTACATACCCCAGCCAATATACATGCCATTCTTTTAAGTATTACTTAAGTTGCATATTACCAGCACACTAGCAACTTCCCTCATCTAGAAAGCAGTGGGGAAGGAGGGAGGAGAAGTAAATAAAATTCTGTAGTGTTCCTTATAAAAAAAATTCCATATTAATAGGCACATTTATTGATCATTTTCCCCTAAACATGTGAGTTACAGCTTAGCCTCTGCTCATGTCAAAAATACTTTCCATTACAAATGAAATGTCTCCATAAGGTGTAGGTGAATTTAATGTATATGTATTATCCAAAGTTATCTTGAATAGCCCACAATGGGGTTATGGGTGGTTTCAGGCAGAAAAAAATTCATCATCCTTACGTGCATCTTAGCTAATGGGCTTTTTTCCCTGGATCCTTACTATAACAAAGCCATAAAGATCTAGATACCATGCATGTTTGTTAGTATAACTGCTTTAATGTAGGTGGTTTAGAAAACATATAGGTAACATAAATGTGAACCTTCTACTTCAATAATATCATAACAAAGTGCAGCAAAGGTATAACACACAGAAAGGGATTAAATACCAATTTTCTAATGGGCTTTCAACCTGAAATGAGGAAAGGCATTTCACTCTCTCATTTTTTTGAAATATAGCACTCTTACTTAAAATCTCATTACTTTTGTGCTCTATCTAGTTTTAAACATAATATGATTCCCAGAATCTGGACTAAAAAGGTAATAAAAGAATGGCCTTTTAGGACCACAGCAACAATGAAATTTCCATTTTCATAACTCACCAACACCTAGTGGAGTTTAATATATTTACTCTCATGCAATGTTTAGAAAAAATAAACTAAGGGAAATGCACTCAAGTGAAATATTCTGTATTTTAATCCAGGGTCCATGTGAGGATAACTAATCATACATTTTGGTTAATTGCTTCACACTTATTCCTGGATCTTAACAACTCCCCAGCAAATTAGACAAGACTCCTCAATGTGTTATTGGAGTTGTGTCAAAGATCACATGCTATTGTACTCTGTATGCTCCTTTTCTATAACATCTAAAAAAGTGGAAGGCCAGGTCTGAAAAAAAAAAAAACCCTCCAAAAAGCCTACAAAAAAAAGGTAGTGATATCTATTATTGTTATTAGCAGTAAATATCCATGTTATAAAAGTATTCAAAAGCCTTAACAAAAAAACAGTTACATACCAGGCACGTCTACATGTGCCCCTGACTGTGCAGTTGGTACTACTCAGTTATTTAGTACTTGCTAAAGCAGAACTGTGCAGTCCCGGTGGCACATGGGTTGTTTCTGACCCTATGTCACCAGGGGCAATGTAGCTGCAGCATCATGGTTAGTGCCTGATGGTGCTACATCGCTGTAGCAACAAGCTATGTAAAGTCTCATGCACCCACTGTGACCCTGAAAGGTAGGGCTGTGCAAAGCTTCAGCCCATGATTCAATTCAGAGAAGATTTGGCCCAATTCAGAAGCCGAATCACTGAATCGGAATTGAATCAGGAGATGACACAAAACCTCCAAATTGATTTAGAGGCTCCAAATCAATTTGGAAAAGATTCAGAAAAGATTTGGAGATTCAGAAGGCAGTCTTTCAGGGGAACAGAAACTGAGAAGAGTGTGTGGGGGGGGGAAGCAGGGGTGAAAAGACTGACATCTCTAGCTGGCCAGTGACTGTGATCTTTCCCTGATTACCCTTCCAATCACAGTGCTCTTGGGGAGGGATGTAGAAACAGCATATAAGCCACTTTCTGCAGGCTTTCTGTGCCTTTTGTGAGCTGTTTCTGCCTGAGCAACAGCATGTGAAAGGTACTGAACTGGCTTGGCTTCCTACCTAGTCAGTCTCCTGCTACTTTTTTGTTCTTGGAAAGGATTGGATACAGCTTACTAACTAGAATCCCTCTACTTATCCCTATCCAATCCATTTCTTTCCATTTGTATTTGTTCTTGGGGTTTTTTTTCCCCAACACTTTTTAAAAAGAAAGCTGTGTTCTCCCTGGAAGTGTGATCCATCATTGTGCAGGGAAGCACATATATTACACACATACACACACACATCATAGAAGAAGTCAGATATTATTACAACACAGAAGAAGTCAGACATTTATAGAAGAAGAAGAGATTATATATAGTTATTGATATTATTAGTTATAGTTACATACAGACTAAAGACAACACAGAAGAAGTCAGATAGAGATTCACAACACATAATTAACACAACACATAAGTCAGACAGTCATAGAAGAAAAAGAGATTTTAGTTACACACACAACAGTAAACACAACACAAGTCATTAACGCAACACGGAAGTCAGAGATTCATAGAAAAAGAAGAGTTCAGATTATATATAGTTATTATTATTAGTTATAGTTACAGTCAGACTACAGACAACACAGAAGTCAAATAGAGATTCAGATTAACACAACACAGAAGTCAAAGAGAAGAAGGAGAAGGAGGAGATGATATTATTTTAGGTACACACACAACAGTAAAGACAACACAAAAGAAGTCAGACACAGTCATACATCAGAGAAGAAAATGATGACATGCACACACAGACACATTTTCCAGCACAGGAAAGATTAATATGAAGCATGCTTGAAAGGCAGGTGCCAGGTCTTCTGGAAGGGGAGGGAGAGGGGATAGATAAAGTAGAGGGAGAGCTAGAGCTGCAAGTTCCCCCACCCCTGCAAACATAGACACATCCTCTTTCCTGGCAGCCGTGAGTCTTCTGTTGCCAGTGGAAGCAAGGAGGTGTGAGCAGTACTTATCCCTGTGTCTGCAGCACCTCCCTTAACTCCATAAATAGGCACCAGTAGCAGAATGAAAGTCTCCTCCGCCCCAATTTCATGTCCCAGCATGAGCCTCCCACTGCCAGAGGAGGAGCTAGGTCTAGAACCTGAGGACCTGAACACCCTAGCTAAAGACATTCAGGGGCTGTACCTAGGAGGCTGATGAAGTGAAGTTCATAGGCTTGGCTGTGGAAAGTGGTTTGTAAATTCTCTTTCAGTATCAGGCCTGAGTGACTAGAGACAGAGTAGGGGTTTTTGTGAGAAATGTGCCCCCACAGGTAGTTGGGTATTCTTGTCTTTGATAGATTCTGGTGCATAGTTTGTGGAGTTACTGGAGATTGTTGGCAGGTTGTGTGTTTTGAGCTGTAGGAAGTTGGCTTCTGGTGATGAGGTTAGGTTAGCAAGGTCAAGTGCTTGTCTGAATTTACAAACCACTTGTCACAGCCAGGCCTATGAACTGCGCTTCATCAGCTTCCTAGTAGTAAGCACAGAAACTCATGGAGTCAATATAGACATTGGAATTCTGACACACTACAACCTGCCAGACATCTGACTCCCCAGGTACCTCTCCACTTTTACCTGCGCTGCTACATCCCCCTTCCCCACCCCAGCCTGCCTCTCACCCCCTGATGTCTCTATTTCCATTTTCACTAACTGGCTTTCTTTCCTTCATTGTATGCCAGCACCTATGGTTTCCTTACTATTCCTTCCATCTAGGAACAGCACATACACACACCAACTGCAGTGCTTCCTCAGCCTGACAAAGGGTTTTTCAACCCAAAAGATTGCTAAGATATATTTCTCTAACTATTCAGTTGGTCTAGTAAAAGATACCAGATTAACCCAAAGGACCTTGTCTGCCAGTGCCATGTCCTTAGACCAAAACCCCTAGCACCTGTCCCTGGACAGCTGACCAGAAGGATGCAGGGCCCTGGGCAGCAGGCACATCTAAGCCCCAGGGCTGGGGCTGGCAGGGAGAGTTCTCTGGAAGCTGCTGGAGAAGAAGCTCTTGCAGGAAAAGAAATAAAGGCTGTGTCACAGTTTGGCTGCCTGAGATGCTGCTGCTGTTGTCATTTAAAGTGGTGGACTAGATTGAGGCTTTAGGGGAGAAGGAGCCCTCATTGGGGCACACTACTGTGTAGTGTAGAGGCCCCAGTGCCAGTGAGGGTGCACCTTAACACACACGTTGGAGAAGAAGCTCCTGCAGGAGAGGAAAGAAAGGCTCTGATACAGTATGGCTGCCTGAGATACTGCTGGTGCTACTGTGCTAGTGCTCACTAAGTTATTTTATTATCTATTGTTATTTAAAGTGGTGGACTGGACTGAGGCTGTAGGGGAGGAGGAGACCTCGTTGGAGCACACTACCATGTTGTGTAGAGGTCCCAGCGCCAGTGAGAGCACACCTTAACACACACACAGTGTCACCCATGTCACAAGTTTTGCTTGTCAGCAGCCTGGGCTGCAGTGTCCCAAAAACCTCTGCACCTATTTCCTTGAAAGCTGGTAGGCTCCATGGCCTCAGCAGGGGCTACCAGGTCTGCAGTTTTTACCCTTCTATGCCTTAATACACACACATGACATGAGTATTGCTTGTCAGTAGCTTGAAGTGCAGTTTACCAGAAATCCCTGCACCTATCTCCTTCAAACTTGGCAGACCTCATGTCCTGAGAAGGGGCTACTGTCCCTGCAATGTTTATCTGAATCAGCCAAAAAATGACAAAGTTATAGGTATTTCAGTGATTCCCAATTACAGTCTATGGTCAAATCTCTGAATCTCTCCAAATCAGTGCCAAATTGGCTGAAATAATTCAGGACAATGATCTGAATCTCCAAATCGAATCACTGTCCTCTGAGCTGGACAAATCTGAATCAAATATTTCCTTAGTCGCACAGGCCTACTGAGAGGGGAATGGTTTCGAAATTAAGTTCTATTTTTTTTAAGATAATTAAGTAAATGATTATTCCTTTGAGTATGGAATTCTTGCTTTTGGGAGACTCAGTTTCAATTCCCTACTTGTCAAAGATAATACTGGACATATGCAGCAAAGTCCTTTAGGTACCTACCAGTTAGGTGATACAATGGTTACAATTTTTAACATATGGCTCCAACAGTGGCATCCAAGACCTAGATTTTAGTGCCTAGGCTCCCTATATGGTACATGAAGAGAATCTAGCATCTACAAAGGGTAATCCAGTTCCTGCACAAACACCCACTCCCCTCCTCCCCCCGCCCAGCACTACTACCAAGCAGGGTGCCACCTAGTTCAATCAATAGGAAACACTGAGAACAGAGATGCATACATTCTTCTCACTCTGAAGCTTAGGCATCTCAGAGTTGAAAAGGAAATGATCAGTTCACTTGGGATCTATAGCCCAGGAACCCACACCTGAGGGCAAGTACTTAAAAATAGTTTTTTTTACAGGATTGAACAGGACTTTTTTTTAAACATAGTTGCTGGAGGAGGAAATGGTGAGGTTGCTGCTCACCTATCTATAACAACATAATAATCCAGCTCAGAAGTGGGAGGTCTGAGTTCAGTTCCCTCTTCAGCCTGATGGGATTAAAAATCCACATCTCCCATCTGAATGAGTGTGCCCTAACAGCTAAAAGAAAAGTTCAGTTTGTGCACTAATAGGTTATTTTGGCCTCAACTCTTACTATTGGAGCTATGTCCTAATGTGGCAAAGAATACAGAATACTCAGAGTCACAAAAAGACTGCACAAGAGGGAGTACAGGAGCAGTGCACAGAAGTCTGTAGCACAGTGGTCATGGCATGCAATTGGGAAGAATGAATTCCAGGTTCTTGTCACTGCACTTTAATATAAAATGTATAAATAATCCAAAGAGTCATTAAAGAGCAGAAACAGGAACCCACCAAGATGGGTAGGCTAACTGCTACCTTGCTTTACATACATTTGGGAAGTGAAAGGCATATTAAAGGACTTGTGTTAATGTAGACAGACCATATACACTTTGTAGCCAACCCTGAGAAGAGACTAGGCTTCCACTCAAGCTTTGAACTGGCTGTGCAAGACCCAAACAGCTGTACATACAAGGAAGCATTGTAATATCAACTTGGCATGGATAAACTAGGGCACTTTCCTTTACTTACAAGGCAATATCTCAGGGGCAGTTTTGTAACTAGTGGGTGCATCCTCATGAGCACACACAAGTATTTCCCTCGGGACAACTAGCAGTGGCACATATTTGTGCCACTGCTAGCTATCCCTAGGGAATGCCCTTGCACACGCACTCTGGAGTGAGGCAAATTGCCCCAGGGAGGGTAGGGGAGGCTGAGGCCAGCACCTGGGCTGGCCCCAGAAGCCTTACCTAGGATCCTGGGGGCTTCCCGGGGCTGCAGCAGCAGTGATCTTGGTGCGTGGAGCCTGGCTTCAGTTTCGGGTGTTACATGCTGCTCTCACATGCGCTGTGCTGCTTTTTTTCTCCACATATTGTTTAGATACCAGGATTTCCCAGTATCTAATTTTGCCTCTGCGCTGTAAATATGCAGCACAGAGAACCTATTCATGTGCACCATGTACATTTTGCAGCACCTCAAAAGCCTCTGAGGCGCTGCAAATCACACATTCCTGCTTGTGGGTACACACCCAGTGAGCTGAGTACCAGCTTTTCCAGCTGCCTATTTGTATGGTACACACTTCAATAGAATATGTATTTTAGGAAGCACAAACTAAAATACAGACAACATTTTTATGAAGAAAGCTGTGGCAAAATGTTTGGATGGAGTCCAGAAACACAGCTTGTTAGCTAGGACTGATTGACTGATTCATTATATGTATAGAAGTGCTATTAAGAGGCCTCTTATCCATACACTTTAGGCACTCTTGACAGAACTTGAGGATACATCTAAAGTACAGCATCATAAATCCAAGATATCCCACTACCAGTAAGCCACACCCCCTCGCCCTTTAAAAATCTTCCCCATCCTTTTAAATCCTGTATCCCTGTTGTTCCACTAAGTTCAAGTGCCTAGAGGTAAAGGGAGTGAGGCGTAGAATTGGAGAAGCAATGAGTTTTGTAAAGTGCCTTGAAAGTCAGGTTCAGTTTGTCTTGGACCAGAGGGATAGTAAGCAAATTTCAAAGCACAAAGAACACCGTAACTGTACAGGTGTCCAGCTTGCATCCATCTGTAGATCATAGCTGTAACTAATACAATAATGTTATTTTATGTATATATGTAGGGAGGAAATACAAGGTCAATTTTTTTAGTTTAGATTGGTCATATTACTCATAAGGGTTTTGTATACACATGTGGGCACACATATACACTTGAAAAAACACAGTTTAGGTCCATATTTCATTATCAACCCAGCCAAAACTTCCATTTGAGATTAATAGTTTTGTTTGACTCAAGACAGCAGGACTGCATTTTCAATATCCATCCAAAAAATGAATTCTGAAATCAAATTGATGCTAAAAATGCCCTAAATGCCAAGTTCTCCTTGAAATTACTTTGGATCTTTAATCACAGATTTGGCTATATAGGGACTACTCTATGAACTGCCTGGACTGAGAGTTTGATCTTAAAAGTCTTCCGACCATCCTGCAGTATTAGTCCCCAGCTGTGAGCCTTGGCAAGGCAATACATTGACATCTTTGTGAACTTAACACTTCTCGCCATGAAGAGAATGTGAGCTTGTCAACTTGACACTCATAATGCAGTCTCTTTCAAAGTGGCCCTTGGAGATCATTACAATATGGCTGGAAGCTCTTCACAGCAGTGTAAATAGGACACATCAAACACAGCTGTTATAGTAAAGTCAAAGGGTACTAATCATGTCCTTTCACCCAGATTAACACTGTCACATTTACTTACTTTTACTATAGGATGTTGATTAAAAGTCTTTACCATCTGTTTTGATTCACATGTACTTTATTAGAAGTTTCAACTTAACTTCATTAAAGCTCTCCTTAAAGCAGAATTTTTCTTCTATCACACCAGATTTCTTTTCAAGTTAGAAATGTGTCACACCAGTAACCAAGCCTTAAGAAATGTGATCACCTCATTAAACTGAAGGGAAGATTTAACCAAACTTCGTTGTAATGGCAGCATGAATATTTAAAAATGGAAAGTGCCTGGAAAACAGTCAAAGAAAAATAAGGGGGGTGGGGGGATTTAAAAAATAATATTTGACAGGATTTTTAAAAAGAACAGAAATCCTGAGTGTCTACTCCTACTCACAGACTCCATGTGGCTATGTAAATGATCAAATTAAAACTAAAAAGAACAAGAGTTTGGTATGATGCTTTAAAAAAAATCAGAGTGTACTTACTACCTCCATCTAAACTGTTTTATTAAATTAGCATTTTTATAGCCTCATATTAATTGGTCTCTTCAGTCCTGTTAACAGTCAACATCTTTAGCTCAATTTTCAGGAAGCTTCTGTATTAATGACAAATGTCTCCTCCCTGAGAAAAACACAGAAGTCTTACAGTATGGCTTGAACACTATCACCCAGTTCAAGCTCTGGTGGATCAAGAAAGCTTCATACCACCAGCAAAGACAATTCACTAACAAATCCTTTCCGATTACATGACATGCTGAGGTTTAGATGTTCAAAACTTCTGCAGTATCACAAGAGGTGAGGAAGGTCTCTTGGTGTCTTGGGGGAAGAAAAATAGGTTCAGTTTGTTGTGTGTGGAAAAACAATATGACATAACTCTGCACAAGTTCCAATTTCTGAGTGGTTTAAGGTACAGTCCTAAGCAAAATGCATCTCAATAATAAAAAAATGCAAAAGAAAAGAATGCAACCTTCGTGTTAGACACAAAATTTGAAAAACATTTTTGGAAACCAGGGACTGGGAATCTGAAAACAGCTGGAAACGACCCAGGTTGCAAAACTAAAAACAACAAGATACCCAACCATGATTTCATCTGTTTTCATCTCTTCTTTTTCTGTGAAAACTCTATTTTATGTAGGTTGCATAAGCCATTGCACGCAAAGGATCTGTAGCCATGGAAATATTTTCCAATTAAAGCACACTCATTCCTTGGGAAAAAAAAAACAAAACCTCACTTGCAGTGGAAATATTGAGTTTACAAAGAATGCAAAATTCAGCTCTATATAGGGCAAAAGTATATGATTTATATACAAGCCTATGGTGGAGGTTTATGATTCAGGGAAACACTAACCACCCTGACCTTTCTATGTTGTAAAAGGCATGCACACTGCCCCATACATTGGAATGGTGAATGTTCCCTAATCTGCATCTGGCATGTTCTGCTGGGTGGCGATGAGGGAGGGTAGGAATCCACATAGCTATAGTCTTCCTTTTCCCCCCGTCTCCTTTGGGGTGGTTTACAGCCTGGGAGATGCAATGAAGGAAAGAGTTCTGTAGCCTCTTGAAATATAAGGGAATCTGGTCTCTACAAAAAATATGAGGTGGGTGAATCGACTAGTTATCCCCTTGGCACTAGGGAGGGACATCCTACACCATGACTTTTTTCTTTTTAATCACTCTAAGTGCCTGAACCAGGGTACCACGTAATCATGGACTTTTGCAAATTCATCATATTTTGACTCAGTTATGCAAGTAATAAAAAAGGAGCCAGCATTACTTCATTTCCTTTGTCAAGTGCTTTGAACACTGTAACAAACACTACATGCATGTTAAATATATTATTAGTAGTATGCGAGTTTCACCAAGAGATTCCACAATGTGATTTATATGGCACTAAAGCTGCAAGTCCTTTGAAACCAAGGTCTAATTTTGAAATCAGTAGGGTTTGCCCCTCTCCCAAGTTTTCAGCACACTGCAGAAAAAAAAAAAGCATCAACGATCTTTGCTGTTATATTCAGGTGTTTGCATCAGCATGATACAAAGCCCATTTCACAACTATGCAAACTCCATATGAATCCTATTACACTCCGAATCCTATCCCACTCAGAATCCTATTGCATCTAGAACAACAGCTTAGTGTGTTTCTATC
The DNA here is from genome assembly GCF_030867095.1 of Alligator mississippiensis. Lineage (NCBI taxonomy): Eukaryota > Metazoa > Chordata > Crocodylia > Alligatoridae > Alligator > Alligator mississippiensis. The sequence continues at coordinate 202,034,424 of NC_081824.1, forward strand.
TTATGAACAATCCTCAACACCTTTCACATTTTGCAGTTTTACTTTTATTGGGATCTGCCAGCTTTAAGTGATGAATTTATGAAACCAGTCACTTTGTGATTTCCCATCAAAATTTACGCCTCATAGCAGGCAAAAGCAATACAGTTACTGCTGGACAGGGGGATTGTATCACATGAAGAGTCACATTAAGTTTAGTGCAGTTATGCTAAAGTTTTCCTTCAAAATGCAGAGTGCCCCATTTGAAGAGTTAAGCCTATATACTAACCTTGCCACAAGCCCTGTGGAAAAGACAGCTTGTAGCTGTATTATTTTAGGAGTTGGTCAGAAACAAAACATTGATTCCAAGTCACAAACATGTTTCCATCTACTCTTGATCCCAGGACTAGGAGTGAAGGGGGCAGGGAGAAGAGGGAAGAGAGAAGTGGTCTGGGTGCTGTTACATGTTAATATGTTAAGGGCCTTTAAAACAGGAGTGTCCATACATTAGGGCAGGAAAACACATACTAATGCCCCTCTGAGTGGCTTAGAAACAATCCTCTTCCACCGAGGATTATTGCTAACTGGTTTTAAGGAAGTTGTGTTGCAGTCATGTGTGGCTACTCCACAGTACCAAAAACAATTGGAAGTGGTCCTCCAGCATCCCAGGAGGCACTTGTCCACTCAATCTTCCTCCACAGTGATGGCACCAAAAAGTAAGAATCCCCCTTCTCTTCCTGGCCCCCAGGGCTTCCCCCACTCTCCCTGCAACCACCACCACCACTAACCCCTAAGGGCTATTCCCCTGCTTCTCAGGACTCCCCTCCCTATCCCCCCCATCCCAATCCCCTCCCCTTCAGGATTTTCCCTATGCCTCCCCCAATCTCAGGGCTCCCCACTGACCCTTTGGGCTCCCCCATCCCTCCCAGCTATTGTGGCTCCCTCCTGTTCCCCCTAGCTCCCCTGTGCCTGCTAGTACTGTCCTGGGGAAACACGGATGGGGAACACAGCTGCCTGGCCACTGCCACTTGTCACCACTGGGCCACTATTGGGCTGGTGTGGAGGTGGGGTGTGGCATGCAGCATGGTGGACCTGATCTGGGCTGGGGGAGGTGCTGCTCACCCCCACCATCAGCCTGGACTGGGTCAGCTTCCCTCACCCCCCCCAAATCCCCACTCACTACCCCCCTGGCAGCTCTTGGCTTACCTGCAAGCTTCTGGCACTGTCCTAGAGGAGCTGGCAGAGAAGGGGAATCCACCTGCTGCTGTCACTGCCACTGCTTTCTAGGCTGGGCTCAGCCCAAAGAGCAGTACTGGCTCAGTGGCAGTGGCAACAGTGGTGGGTTCCCCTACCCTGCCTGCTCCTAGGGGACAGCTAATGTGTGTGATGAGAAGAGGCAAAACTTACATACTAGCCAGCATGTGTGGCATAAGTTTAGCACTGGTTAAACTTACATACCAGCCAGCGTGTGTGACAAGAAGAGGCAAATTTAAAGCTCCATCCACTCCATGGCCCTCTACCATGGGTAGAGTAGCAAGTGCAGGAGAGTGAAAGGAATCCACCATGTCTTTTGGGATCTCCACAGGTGGGCTGGGCTCACCATGCAGCTACAGCACTACTGCTTTTATTGAGGAGATAGCATAGATTTGGGTGACATTTGCAAACCACCTTTTCAGGCCTGCAAGATCTGCATGGACGCCTTAACCTGATTTAGGGGACATGAGAATATAAAAGGACATGAGAACATAAAGGACATTTTCAGACACTTGCTTCTTAAATTATCAGAAACTTTGAACTATATTTGGCAAGCAGAATGCCTTGCATTCTCCCAAAACAGGTACACATAAAGGGTGGAGGTTGATACCAAAGGGGAATGAGTTGAAGGAGTGGCTACTCCTTCTAACCTTTCTGATACATGTATCACTGTTCACTTATGGAGGAAAAAGCTATTAAAGAGCCCGTTCAGGCCTACCCTGTGAATGTCCAACCCTGATTTCTCTGCTCTCTCATTTGCCTCATTTTTAACTACTCTAGTTCTCCCAGTTTCCCTCTTGTTCCCACCCTACAACTAACTCCCTGAATCCTCTCTCTGACCAAGCACCCCTATTGCCATTGCTTCTGATCACTAGTGTCTGCTCTACCAAAAACTTGCACTGTTCAATCTGGGCAGGGACTCATAACTTTTGGCCCCTCACTGTGGACTGTTGGGTTTCCCAGTTGTTCTACTCTCTTCTCCCCTGACTGAATATCTTTGGAAAGGGCTCTTATCTATTCCCTACCTATGTCTCCTATATTGAAAATGTGGGGTTTCTCTGCTGTAAATGCCACTCATTTTGGTCCTGGCCTACCCCAAGGCTGTGTCTACATAAAAAGGGCCTTCTTTTGGGCTCAGGCAAGCACCACAATGCCTACAAACAGTTCAAAAGGAATCCAAAAGTTTGAAGTTTCTCCATAAACTGTTGAGCAAACAAAAGCAGTACACAAATGGGTAACAATCTGTGTAGTTTTAGGGGGGGGGGATGCTACATTTGAGAGATATGTTCTTTGTTTATTCAAGTAGCTGTAACCTTCAGTGAGGTTTGTATACTTACTTCATGTACAAAACAGAAACAATGAAGTTAGAGGCAATTGAAAACTACTGAGAGAGAATTTAGGCAAATGCTTCATTTTCCTTTCAAAAAAATCATCACCTAATAAGTCTCCATACGTATTTCTATTGTCTGGCATACCTGATCATTTAAAAAATTATACCTCACTCAATGGCTAACACTGGTAGAGGGGAGGAAGGGAGAAATATGATTTGTGCCTCCCTCATTCTCATTAATCACATTAAAGATGGGTGCCAAAGAGTGGTTTGAAAGAGGTAGTTAGCTGCGTTAGCCTGAAGTTGGGCCGAGGGCAAGGCAGATCCATACCTTATAGGCCAACTAAATAAGATATATAGAGAACATAAGCTTTCATGAACTCGAGTTCAATTCATCAGATGCTGTGAGAGTGGTTTGGACATTGTCTTTATCTACAACTGCATTCAATTCAGCATTTTTTACCAGTGGATACAACATTGGATTTAGTTCTGTGCAATTTCTGTGGTTTATAAGCCCTGGCTGATGACTAGAGTCATTCCTGAAAGCTGACAATGCTGGCATCCCCCAAAAACTCACCCTTCAACTCAGAGGACTTACACCCTCAGCAAACTGTTAATGCCCAGAGTTGAAGGCAATCAACAGTCCTGAATTTTCCTAATGACATGGCTGCATTCTGGTGTCCTCAAAGAATCCATGAAATGTGAGTTTTGTCCCAAATTTGGAAGTTAGGGAAAAGCCATGCATTATAGGGCTGTGCAAAATGGCATTGATCCATTTCAACTTGTGTTTTGAGGTTTCGACAGAACAGCATTTTGTTTCAAATTTCATTTCGATTGGAAACAGCTTTTTTTTTTTGCTTCATCAAAACAGTGAGGCTGTTTCAATGTTTTGCCCATTAGCTATAATGGGGAAGTTCAAAACAGCCTCTCTCTTTTGGCAGGCAGATCGGGGCTGCAGGCCCCTGATTTGCCTGCCAAATGAAGGAGGGAAACCAGTGCTGCCGCCTGGGACTGGGGAAGGGAACTGAACCTGATTTCTCAATTCCCCTTCCCAGCTCTAGATCAGGCTGGCTGAGTCCTCAGCCTCAGCCTGATCTAGTGTGTGGGATGGGAACTCAACCCAGCTGGGCTGACTTCCCATCCCCAGCCTGATCTAGCGCTGGGGAGGGGAACTAAGCAATTAGGCTCAGTTCCTTTCCCCAGCCTGACCGCAGCACTTGGGAGGGGAACTGAGACCAGGTTCAGCTCCCTTCCCCTGTGCTGTGATCAGCTTCCTGCAGCCCGGTGGCAGGAGATGGGGAGAGCCAGGGGTGCACTCCCAGCTGCTGCTAGGAGCACAGCCCTGATTCTCCCATCTCCCACCACCTCGCTGCTGGCTGCTTCAAAACTCAAAACGTTTTGAAACTTCTGAAACATTTCGACTAGCCTCGTTTTGCTTGGAGGCTGTTTTGAAGCACTTTGTGTCAATTCAATTTTGCTGTTTCAAGCTCAAAATGAGTTGAAACAGTGTCAAATTGAAACAGCCAGGGAAATTTCACACAGCCCTAATGCATTATGCATTTAACCCCATTCACTCTAACAGGTGGTCTTAATCAGTAGACTGTGGGTAAGCAGATCACAAGGACAGATATGAGGGAAAGAGGTTGAATAAGGCCTGCCTCCAATGCTGCCACAGTGTCAGATAGTTTAAGATGCCATACTGTTTTGAATGGGCTAATTAGCTCTGTCTCTCTGCAGGGCTTATTAGCCTGCCCACAGCACTATACCAAAGCATCTATATTACACAGCTTCCAGTTCCAGCTAGACTGCTTCTAATCAGAGGTTTGTAGTGGGTCTTGGAGTGCAGTGCCTTGGATTTGGTTAATAAATTAATCTATTAATCCACTTGACAAAGATTAAAGGTGACTGTGTACAAGAGGGGGGTTACATTATGTAGATTGAAACAAAGCTAAATGAGCAGAGGCTCTATGCCCCCTTCTATAGCCTCCCCCACTCTCGAATTCAAAGCCGGTCCTGAGTGTACATACTTATAAAAAGCTCTCTTCTGACAACATTTCTTCTGTGGGTCTTTGTTCTATTGCTGACATTGAATAACATCCAACGGTCCCATGTCTTTGTGATAAGCCATTACAGCACTGTACAATTGTTTCTAATCATTGTGGATTTTATCTTCTTGTTGAGATTCTCATTTATTTCCCTGTTTGTTTGTGTTTGCACTAATTGTAATTATTTATTATACTGAGTTTGCATTGTGCCTGCTGCAATTTACCAGACATATCTCTTTTGTATCTGATAGTGCTCTGAAATACAGGAAAATTTTACAAGATTCAGAAATAGGTCTGGTGGCAGCTGAGCTGTGGAAACCCGCTGAGCCTTCATGGCTAGAACCCTGGATCTTAGAAATTGTGATGAATAAAGGCTATTATGAATAATACCTCATGCCATTTCTGGCTGTGAGCATATGGCACTAGTTTTCCTGGCCATACAGAGACAGTATCTGCTGCATACACTTATTTTAATGTTAATTAAGAAAGCTTCACCTACATGCGTTCCATTAAAGTATAATACATTTTTATTGAATAATACTAATTCTGAAAGTTTTAGTAAAAAAACCCTATAAGCTGACTACTGAACCTCAGCGTGCAGAATATTGTCTCCCCTGGTTTCTAACAGGTTAGGGGAGGTGGTGATAGCATAGCTATGAACTCCTACTCATGATTTGGTAGGCTTAATATGTTGCTAGAATCTTTCTCTTTTCTCAAAAACCTGTTTATTCTTGGAAAAGCGCTTAACACACATACAGAAGCTGAGCAAGTCATATTTGTACTATAATCATTCCTGGATAAAGATGGAACTATACTACAGTCAGAAGTGCAGGAATATATGATTTCAAAATGTAGGGAACTGTACCTTTATGGTTATGTACCTTTATGTATCACCTGTTACATAATGCAGAGAGAGAAATGAATGGAAGTGGGACACTGAATAAAGCACAGCTGTCAGGCACTTTTCCCCATAGGCATGCCCAATCAATGTGCACTCTAAGGAATAATGCCCTCCACCCCCACAACATTAAATAAAGAATTGAAAAATAAAGCATTTAGCATCCCCAGGGTTGAAACTCCTATTTTTTTCAAATTGAAAGAGTGTTGCTCTTCTCATAAAAATGAAGCCTATCTTTAACTCAGAGTCTACAGAAAGGGAGGTAACACTAGAGTAAACAGTTAAGTTGACTGTAAGCAATTAAAAGAGGTAGTTAAGACTTACATGGCTAAGTCAGACAGAAGGCAGGGTAGATTTGCACCTATAAACCAACTAAATCAAAGAGATATAGCATCTACTTTCAAGAGCCGGAACTGTCTTAATCAGATACTGTGAAAGATGAAGTGCATCACATGCACAGAGCATCTAGAACAGGGATTTCTACAATTAAAATGCAATCCCAAATCTGTAGCCACTGAAATCAATAAAGCCAGACTCAGACCTCACGCTGACCTGCTACAATACCACCCTTGACACAAGGGCATCAGAATCCCTCTGGCTGTCACCTATAGCTCCCAGCTTGAATACCTTGGACACATCATTAAAGACCTACAACTTCCCTGGAAAAGGATGACCACCATTAACATATCCCCTAGCTACACATTCATGGAATTAGTGGTGCAATAAAACAGGGAATAAGTAAAGTATTACATGGCATCACCAGGAGCACCAGGCACCAATCTCAGAAGCACAGGACACCCAGCTTGCTACTTGCTAGTGCAGGGGGAGCCCAAGATCATGATCTCAACTTTCTCATCCTGGGATTATGATCCCATGTTCCCCTACATTCATAACAGGCCATGATTAGGATCCAATCCCCAATCAGACTCTCTGTAAGACTCCAGTGTGCTGTTGAGCCTGGGAGTGCTGATTAACTGATGGGCCCTCCCAGCTGTGGGAGCACCACACACCTGGTGACTACCTGCCTGTGCAGGGGGAGCCTGGGATCATAACAACAGGGTGCAAATGGGAGCTGATTCCCAATCCCACAATGCTTGTGTGGCTTGACAAAAGGCATAGATATTGGAATCAGGGATCAGATCTGATCACACTTTTAAATGAACATCTGTCTGTGGCCCAGACTGTTTACTAAACATCAGAGAGAGACCACAGATTTCATCAGCTTACTCCTATTGTGTAAGTTAAAATCATTGATAAAAATATTAATTAAGAATAGTCCCAGAACTGATACTTGAATAGGGTTACCATATTTCCAGTTCCAAAAAAGAGGACACCTGCTGTGCAGGCGAGGGGGGGGGGGGAGAAGGAAGTATACAATTGTGGGAGCAATGATATGCCAGTGCCCTACCCTTGCCCATTCCATTGCCCCACACTCCCAAGCCACAGACTGCCCCCAACCCTGATGCTGCCCCTCACTCTCAACCCACAGACCACTGGCCCTGCCAATGCCCCTCACTCCCAACTCACAATACCCTGCTCCCCTGGGCCATATGGGTGCCCTTCACTCCCAACCTGCAGCCCCCTGGCCAGTGCCCCACACTCCCAACACACAGTCCATTCACTGTCCCACCCCCCCCCCACAGTGCTCCTAACTCCCAAGTCACAGCCCCCCAGCCCTGCTGGTACCCCTCACTCCTGACCCACAGCCCCCTGCTCCCTCCAGCCCTTCAGTGTCTCCTGGCTGCCCTACCCCTGCAGGCAAAGGCACCGGTCTCATTCCTGCCAGCCAGGCCACAGGGGGAGGAAGAGGACCAAGGTAGTCACAGAACACCAAACCAAGAGACACCCACAAGAACAGCCCAGCCAAGTTAGGCAATGAGCAGAAGAAATACTCAGGTAGGAGACAGGGGCCCAAACAGTCTGGGGATTGGGGGGAGGTGCATACACCCTCAGGAGTCCTTAAATGCCTCTACACTAATGCTCACAGTATGGGGAACAAGCAGGAAGAACTTGCCCTCCTGCTAGCTAACACAAACCCAGGCATAGTGGGGCTCACTAAAACTTGGTGGGATCCAACACATGACTGGGTGGTAAACATCAAGGGCTATAGGCTGTATAGGTGGGATAGAACAGGGACGAAAGGTCGGGGTGTGGCGCTCTACGTCAAAGAGCAATATACATCCTCAGCAAACAGCACTGGGTCTGAGGTAGGGCAGACTAAAGTGCTCTGTGTCAGAATACAAGGGGGTCGGGGGGAAAGGGACCTAATGGTGGGGGTCTACTACAGGCCACTTAACCAGGGAGAAGAGCTGGACCGGGAATTCTCAGGTCAGCTCGTGAAGGCAGTTAAGTCAAGGGACGTGGTCATCATGGGTGACCTAAACTACCTGGACATCTGCTGGGAAGAGCAGTCAGCCAGGTCTGACCACTCACGTAGGTTCCTAGCCAAGTTACAGGACTTCCACCTAACCCAGGAGGTGCACAGGCCCACCAGGAGAAATGCCTTGTTGGACCTGGTCCTGGCCATAGGCGACAACCTGGTGAGGGGACTGCGGGTGCTCGACCACCTGGGCGATAGCGACCATTGCCTACTAGAATTTACCATCCAGCGCAGGGTGTCAAAGGCCTGCAGCAAGGCATCAGCCCAGGAGGGAGGATTTCAATGAGGTAAGGAGACTAGTCAGGGAGGCACTGAGGTTCCAGAGGGGAGGGAAGTTGGGAGTCCGAGAACAGTGGTCATTCCTTAAGGAGACAATCCTCCAAGCCTAAAGCATGACAATCCCCATGTGAATCAAAGGGGGCAAGAGTGCTCAAAAGCCCCCATGTCTCACTAAAAGCATCCACGAATGCCCCAAAGCCAAAAAGGAGGCATATACCCAATGGAAGGGAGGGCCATCACCAAGGAGGATTATATCTCCTTGGCTTGAGATTGTAGGGGGGCTATTAGGAAGGCTAAGTCAGAGATGGAACTGGGACTAGTGACCCAGATTAAAGATAACAAGAAGTCCTTTTTTAAATACATTGGGGGTAAAAAGAAGGTACCAAATAATATGGCGCCTCTGCAGGACATGCTTAGTAATCTGGTGGTAGTACCAGAAGACAAAGATAATCTCTTTAATAGATTCTTTGCTTCCATTTTTCTGAGCAGGGAAGGGGACATCCTCCTCACTGGGATTCCAGACGGCCCCAGGGGAGGCACAGCCAGGCCCAGGGCCAGTGAGGACCTAGTCAGGGAACTTCTGGAAGGACTAGATGTGTTCAAATCAGCAGGTCCTGACGATCTCTACCCCAGAGTGCTTAGGGAATTGGCAGAGGTTATTGCAGGACCCCTGGCACAGCTTTATGAGCACTCATGGTGCTCTGGTGAGGTGCCAGAGGACTGGAAAAGGGCCAATGTGGTCCCCATTTTCCAAAAAAGGAAGGAAAGACGACCCAGGAAACTATAGGCCTGTTAGTCTTACCTCAGTTCTGGGGAAGTTCTTTGAGAAAATTATCCAGGAGAACATCTGCGAGAGGCCAGCAGGGGAGTTTATGCTTAGAGGCAATCAACATGGGTTCATTAGAGGCAGCTCCTATCAGACCAACCTAGGGGCCTTCTATTGTTGCCCTGTGGGGTCAGGCCAACTCTCAGGATCTCAATATTGCGCCGTTAGACAGGAAGGTGTGACATAATTGCACATATACAAACACACAAATCAATTGGATGCACGCACACACACAATGATCTCAGGCACATACACATCCAAACTAGCCTAGGCACATGCATACCTATCTCCAATTCAAGCACATACACTATACACCCCAAAAGTTAGACAAAAATCAATTGGCCATACCCACACACACACACATATACACACACACACACACTCCACCTACACATAGGTAAGTTCCTAACTTGGATGGCATGGTATGTGTGTGTGCTTGGGGTACCTGGGAAACTTGGGGGAAGGTTAAGGTGAGAAAGAGAGAGTTAAAGTGTAGGGAGTGAAAGTTGCCAGAAGTGGGATTAGAACCAGTGGACTAGAAATAAGCTGGATGAGGAACTGAGGCTTTGGGTTACTTAAGGTAGACTGGGGCTGGAAACTGAGGCAGAGAGCTGAGATATTGGGGGGAGGGGCAGATAAGTGGTGGCAAGGAGGAGACAACCAGGAAAGAAACTGAGGCAGAAACCTGGTTGCTCAGGGGAAAGTGAGTGGGGATAAGACAGTGGCAAAGAAACAGGAGGTGTGGGGGCAGAGAGGAGCTCAGGACAGGTGTTGGAGGTGGCAGTGACCCAGAAGCAGGGGAGGGAGAAATGAAACAGAAGTTAGAGGGGCGAAGAGCAGAGATTGGAGCAGGGCTGAACCATAGTAAAGCAAAACCCAACTCAGGGGTCCAAATAACAGGTTTATTAAACAGACAACACACCACATAGCCCCATGAAGTTATTGGTTCACACACACGCGCGCGCACACACACACACACACACACACACACAATGGCAGCAGGAGAAAGACTCAGTGGAAGGGCTGGAGTCCAGATAGGGAGAGAAACAGAGTCCAAGTCCTTGGTTGAAGAGAGGGTGGGGGGTGATAGCTACCTATCCAGGCTGGAAAGGGGTCTTTGTCCAGCAGGTGGTGTCCAGAGGGGGGGTCGCCAGCAGGGCCTCTGGGTGGATAGGTAGTGTCGCATGGTGCTGGTCCAGATGGAGAGGGCATCCCAAGGAGTCAGTCTTCACTACCCCTTTTATGGGGGCAGAGTACCTCTGATCTCCTATGGGGAGGACCTGTTCAGACAAGGTCAGTTCTGTTCCAGAGGGTTACAGGTATTCTTACTGAGCATGTGCAGCCTTGGCACAATGGTGGGTTGCCTCATCTTTTGTTTCTTGAATGCTGAGGGTGGTTCCAAGTGCTGGGTCATTGGTCCAGGTATTGGTGTTGATGGTTTAGTCATTCAGAGGGACCTATTTTTAGACCTATTGCCATTGTCTCTCAAGCACCCTCATTCATCCCCATTCATTCAGGAACCAAGTTACATAGGAGGGGTAGGTGCGAGTCATGCGTTACACAACCAGGCCTGGGGACAGGATGGAGACTTGACAAACAAAATGGAAACTTGACATGACTTATGCTAACTTACATATGTAGGCCTAAATCATATAGTACCAGTAAAACAGTAATATAGAACAGTAAAAATCAATATAAACATAATAATTATGCAATATAAAGAAGGAGAAAAAACAAAACAAATACAACTGGCTACCAAAATAAAATGCTGAAGCTTATCCTGTGTCTTAGCTCACTTATACTTATCTATAGGGAATAGAGAAGGAAAGAAAAAGTCAGAAATGGTTGGGGAAGGGGAGGGAATGCATTTTAAAAGAAAAAAAAAGAAAAACTGGGGGTTTTGCTACACTGTGACCAGGTCACAAGAGCCTTGGATGCAGGTGTTGCAGTGGATATAGTCTTCCTGGACTTTAGGAAGGCCTTTGACACGGTCTCTCGCCCCATCCTCACTAAAAAATTAAGTGTCTGGGTGTCGACGCCTACACAGTCAGATGGGTTGCAAACTGGCTGGAGGTCCGCATCCAGAGAGTGGTGGTGGACAGGTCATTTTCGACTTGGAGGGACGTGGGCAGTGGGGTTCCCCAGGGCTTGGTCTTTGGGCCCCCACTGTTCAATATCTTCATCGGTGACTTGGACGAGCTGGTGAAAAGCACCTTGTTCAAGTTCGCAGATGACACTAAGATGTGGGGAGAAGTGAGTATGCTAGAAGAGAGAGACAGGCTACAACTAGATCTCAAAAGGTTACAGAGGTGGGCGGCTGAGAATAAGATGGGTTTCAATACAGACAAGTGCAAGGTGTTGCACCGGGGAGGAAGAACCAGCATACCTACAGGCGGGGGAACTCCCTTCTCATCAGCACAGAGGCAGAGAAGGATCTTGGAATCAGTAGTGATTCCAAGATGGACGTGGGCCGCCAATGTGGGGACGTGGTCAGGAAGGCCAGCCGCACCTTGTCATGCATCCATAGATGCATCACGAGCAGGTCCAAGGAGGTGATCCTGCCCCTCTGTGCGACATTGATCAGGCCACAGTTGGAGTACTACAACCAGTTATGGGCGCCGCACTTCAGGAGGGATGTGGAGCAGCAACGAGAGGGTCCAGAGGAGGGCCACTTGCATGATTAGGGGGCAGCAGGGCAGGCCCTATGAGAAGAGGCTACGGGACATGAACCTGTTCAGGCTCCACAAAAGAAGGCTGAGAGGGGATCTGGTGGCCACCTATAAACTTGCGAAGGGGGACCAGCAGGCAATGGGAGAGTCCCTGTTCCCCCCGAGCACTACTGGGGGTAACAAAGAACAACGGCCATAAGTTGACTGACAGTAGGTTCAGGCTAGATATCAGGAGGCACTACTTTACTGTCAGGGCAGCAAGGAGCTGGAACCAACTTCCAAGGGAAGTGGTGCTTGCCTCTACCCTGGGGGTCTTCAAAAGGAGGCTAGACAGCCACCTAGCTAGGGTCATTTGACCCCAGCATCCTTTCCTGCCCATGGCAGGGGTTCAGACTAGATGATCTGCTTAGGTCCCTTCCAACCCTACCAACTATGAAACTATGAACCTCCCTTGCTGCCCACAAAGGACCCTCTTCCCCCTTCCTCTGTTGGAGGGGCAGGCACATTTCCCTGCCTCCCCTACCCTGCTGCAGCCCTAGCACCAGGACAGCTTCCCCTAGCACTGGCAAGCATTCACCCCCCTCACACACCCATCCCCTCTACACACCCCTACCACACACACATATATGAGCCCCCACCCCTCCACAGCCTCCCGGACAGACTTAACTTCACCCAGCTGCAGGCACTGCTTCCACCACCCTGCCTGGTTGCATGCAGGCCATGTGTTTGTGTGCCCTGCCTCCATTTGTGCTCCCCCCAGCCCCTTGCTAGTGCAAGCTAGAATAAATTTCAAAGCTCAGCTGACCAAAACCCAGAATATTTGATCATATTTTAAAAAATCCACACAGATGGAGATCAGAGGATCCAAAAAGAGGAGGTGTCCGGAAAAAACCCAGATGTATGGTAACCCTATACTTGAATTGCATTAATGAGCACCCTCCAGCCCAACAGTTCCTCTTGCAGAACAGCCCACTGCTATCTTCCTTTCCTGCTTTACATTTTTTAATATATTAATTCTCATCTTTTTTATCTTAGCAAATAATTTCCTGTGGTGCCATAGCAAATCCTTAACAGAGGTCTGTAGCAGAGCCTGGGAATAGATTATCTTTTCTGCTTAGTTTCACCATGGAAATTTTCAGAACAAAAAGCAGCCATATAGTTCAGCAATATCAGTATCATTCCCCTAAGGAGTTGAGTATGGAGGGATTTGGTGGAGCCAGATCTTGTGGTGGGGGTCACAAACTCTCTAAATGGATGGCACCAGTCTACTGGCACATCTTCAGGAATTATCCCTCCTCCCCGAGAGGAAAATATTGGGGCATCACTATAAAAACTCTTGAATAATTCTTTCCTCAGTATCTTCCATCAGAGGTTTCTTTAGAGGAGGTGATTATCTGGGCCAAAATTTCCATCCAAGCCAATATGCACTTGTCTTTTAGACAACTTTCTTGAGTGAGATCCATACTTCTGTAGGAAACAGCTAACACACTTGCAAACCACTATATCAGATGTATAATACTGGACATCAACCTTTACCTGGAAAAGTAAAAAATGGTTATTTTATCCTTGTAGCAGGGCCTACAGTGTGCCTGCCCCATTGAGAGGGCAAGCAATCTGAAAGGCAGCTTGTAAGTGGCAAGGCGGGGGTGTTGATTGAAGAGTCATCAGCTGCAGCTTTATAAGCCCGCAACCTCACTGGTCAGGCAGTCTAGTCCTGAAACCCATAAAAAGAGGAGCTCAAGGCAGCAAAGCAGCAAAGCTCCGGAATGGACAGTGAAACTAGGTAAGTGACTCTGCAGGCCTGGGAATAGGAGAAAGCTGGCTGAGGCAGAGAGAAAGGCTTGCTTGTGCAGGCAGTAGGACTGTGTGAAGCTTTGGTCCCTGATTTGATTCGATGGAGATTCAGCGGTTGAATCTCCAAATATGAATTGAATCAGAGGACCCTTTAATCTCTCCAGATTGGATCAGAACCTATGAATCAATTCAGAGAGATTTGGAAAGATTTGGACATAGACACAGCTTTAAATGTTTTTTCTACATACCTCAAGGTACCAGGTGGCTCGTGAATGCTATGATGGTGGGGTGGATGGAGCATCCCACAGGAGTGCTAGGGGCTCCCCAGCGCTCTCGGCAGCAGACCTGGAAGTGGACCAGAAGCACTTCTGGTCCACTTCTGGGTCTGCCGCAGAGCGCACAGGCCTCCCCCCCCCAGTTCCCCTCCTGGCTTGGTGACTGGTGCTTCCTGGGTCTGGGGGGGCATCAGGGGTCCCCCTGTAGCCGACCACCAATCGCTGAGCTGGGGAGGTGGGGGGGGGGGGGCAGCACACTCCCCAGCAGACCTGAAAGTGGACCAGAAGTACTTCTAGCCCACTTCCAGGTTCTCTGCCAAGCACATGGAGGGCCCCCCCATGCTTCTGTGGCACACTCCATCTGCCCCAGCATTGCAGTGTTCACTAGCCATGTTGGTACCTCAAAATATGTGGAAAAAACTTTTAAAGCTGTGTCTATGTCCAAGTCACTGATTCTCTGAATCAGCATCAAATCTTCAGATTTGGATTTGGCCAAATTCAATTAGAAACAGTGATCTGAACCAACGAATCAAATCACTGTCCCTGATTGGGGCCAAATCTGAACCAAATATGGCCCACTTCGCATACCCCTAGCAGGCAGGTGTCCCTTATTTTATGTTAAGCCCAGAGAGAGTTTGGGTGTCTGCCAGAGGGCATAGGTGTTTTGTTTTAAAGTTACACTGGTGGTTTAGCCTTGAGCCTTGCTGGGGCAGACTCAAGGTCTGCTCAAAGAGCTGGTAGCCTGTGGGGGTATGGGGAGCATTAAACAGAGACTGCCTAGGTTGGGGGAGTCTGGTGGTCTCAACTGGCCCAGCACCAGGGCCAGAGCTCAGGAAGGGCCAAAGGTGCAAGAGGGGGCATGGCAGGAGACCAAGTCCAGGGGGGCAAGTTCAGCCAGAGAGCCTGGAGGTCTCAACTGGCCTGAGGGCAGGGCCAGAGCCTAGGAGAAGCTAAAGATCCAGGAGGGATCACAGCCAGGGACCCTAGAGATCTCTACTGCCGCAGAAGCACGGCCAAAGGTCCAAGAGGGACCACCACCACAAATTAATAGGGTCAGCAACCCACAGTCAGGGAGGCTGAAGCATAGAAACCAGGTCCTGTACTTCAGGCCTGGGCAAAAAGCAAGAGCACAGGGAGAAGAGGCCAATAAAGCCAAGACCCCTACAGATTGAATGACAGTACAATAATATCAGTGAGGCATGGGGTGTGGTGTAGGGGATGACAGAGCCACACAATGAGCCCTTAAGGCTACAGGTGCCCTGCAGAGGCATGGACTGGCCAAGAGGGCCTACTAAACTGGAGGGCTGAATTGAGATTAGTGGGGTCCGGGAGAGACCTGGTGGAGATTTGCTTGGATTAAGGCTTGCTCTACAGCTCACAGGCAGCCTCCCTTACTTAATCTTCAACAAGACCAAGGCATGGTGGATGAGAAATCAAGAGAGGGCTACAGTAGAGACAGAGCCAGGCAGAAGCCACATAGCTACCAGGAGGCACCACAGTCACAGTCCTTAAAAAATCCTTTAACAAATTTAACAAATTAGCATAGACGAATAGGAGAGAGCATGATTTACCATTAAATCAAAACCATCATCACAACACAACTAAAAACAGTGGATGTTCATGGCATATACCCTTATCTGAGTTGCCAGGATTATCTGCTCTTTGGAAAATTAGCATGCATTTCTAATAAACACAAAAAAGGTCCAGATCACCCCTCTGTCTAGCTCTCCTCATCCAAGCACTGACTCAGCTGTACCTGGACTACTCTATGAGAACTGATGGGTACATGGAGCAAAGCAGCGATGTATCCATAATGTTAACATCACCTTATAGGGTCTTTGAAAATATAATTACTAAAAATATCAGCAAGTAGACTAGAACTTTATGACATTTTATTTAAGTGCTACAGCAACTCCTATGGGATTTCATGATTTCTCACATTAGACTTGTTGACCAAAGAGCATATGCACTGCAATGAAAAGCAACAAGTGTTGATCAGATGCCAGTAAAATATCAATCACTGCATTTCCTGGTATGTCAGTTAATAAGACTTAAAAACATACTTGAAAGTTATCTGTGGATCATGCAGTAGTAGAAATGTTGGTGCGTTAGCAGAAAAAAAATTGCTAAAGAAATTTGCGAAAGCAGATATAAATTGTACACCAAATATCCAGTGAACTCTATTAGCATTTGAGAGTATTAACATGTAGTTATCAAAAAATTTAGGATTTGTGGATTGTTCTTTTAAATTACCATCAAACTCCCATTTATGACTCACACTCAGTGGTGTCTTTTCATAGCAGCTAATATTGTCCTATATCAGGAGATGACATGAAATCCTGTAGGAGCTATTGTAATACCTTAATAAGGTGGCAGAAGTAAAGGAGAAAGTTCATGTTCAAGGGAGATAAACAGCTCCTTTGGAACTGTTTACTGTTATAGCTTTTAGGTTTGGGGTTAAACTAGTGTTACCCATACTACTGGGGATATAACATAGTCTTCCCCACTATCAATAACATAGTTTATTTCATCTTTCACTTCTCTTTTTTTTTTCTATTGGCTTAAGGAAACACAAAGTTCCTTGAAATGGCACAAGTGCACCCATTGTTCCCACTGCAAGATCATGACCAGTAATTTCCATTGAGGGGCATTACAGGTATAGGCCCCACAGTCACAACACCTGTAGGTGCCTGTGGACATTTTTGTTTCATCTTTCTACTTCTCAGCTGGGTTAAGGTGCCCTGGGTTTTGGCCTTTGCACCCCAGGTTTGTATTTTGTATCAAAATGATCACTGAATTCAATTCACATGCATAAAATAGCATTGGGAGTAACTAAGGGTTGTGTCACACATTCAAATTAACACTTAGTGCAGTTAAAACATGAGCAGCCACAATTTAGCACGTGTTAAATGCCCTCCTACTTAGTGCTGCAAAGTTGTTCCTTGTCAGGTGAGGGTTATTTCCTAACACATATAACCTTAATAGGTCACTGCATTCCAATGATTTGTAACAATTTCAAGTTAACATATAATAAAGCCCTGAGTGGTTGAGCTTAAAGTGTTTCCCGAGACTATAGTTGTAATTGAACCTGAGCACAGCAGAAAAGGAAAAAAAACAAACAAACCAAAAAAAACAATTCAGGTCTTAGTAGTTAGCATGGAGACACCCTAATTTAGAGCCTGATTTTTTTTTCTTTTAAATAAACCAATATGCCTTCACAAATTTTAATGCATACCCACCATTGCTCTAAGATAGTGAGTTCTATTCACAATCCCAAGGTGTACACTGGAAATTCCTGGGAACACTTCATTGCAACTCTACATATTAATTACATAAATGTGATTGCTAACCAATATTTTAAAAAGGAATCAATAATTCTTTTGTTCTGAAAATTGTGGGAGCAGGTCTTGAACCTTTCATTCCTTATTTAAAAGGCTGATAATTTTTTACTAAGGCATACTTCATTTTGACATGCCAATCATATTTCAATTGGATCATGATTATATACAGCCTTCCATTATTTAGTTATGTGCTATTATAAAGAAGCATGAGAGTTAATACAAGTGCTGGCTTGGTTCCCAATTCCCAATATTGAAAGTCATTAGTTTTTAACAAAGTAATATATTTGTCATATAAATAGGTGCTTATAGGGAGGGGAACCCTTTTTGTAATGTGCCCTTTTACTGATGTGTTTACAGTTTAATAGAAGAGTTTTGTGAATTTGAAATCAAGAAAGGATGACTTATTTTGTATTGGTCTCATTAGAAGGTGATTGGATAGTCATTGAATTACATCTGGTGAAAGGCAAGAGAGTTCATTTTGACCAGAAGAGAAGAAAAATGCCCTCCTCCCTTGCCACAAAAAGAAGCAGTATGTGTCCACCACTTCCAACACGGAATAATAGAAAATTAGGGTTGGAAAGGACCTCAAGAGGTCATCTAGTCTAACTACCTGCTCAAAGCAGGACCATCCCCAACTAGATCAACCCAGCCAAGGCTTTGTCTAGGATGGAGATTCCACAATCTCTCTGGGTAACCTGTTCTAGAGCTGAGCAGCTGAGAACATTTAAAGAGTCCATCTGAAACTGAAGTTTGAGACTATCATAGAATCATAGAAAATGACGGTTTAAAGGGACCTTAGGAGGCCATTGAGTCCAACCCCCCACTCACAGCAGGACCATGCCCAACTAGATCATCCCAGGCAAAGCTTTATCTAGTCAGTCTTAAAAACCTCCAAGGATGGAGATTCCACAACCTCTCTGGGTAACCTGTTCCAGTGTTTTACTACCCTCCTAGTGAGAAAATTCTTCCTAATATCTAACCTAAACTTCCCTTGCTGCAACTTGAGACCATTGCTCCTTGTTCTGTCATCTGCCATCACTGAGAAGTCTATCTAGCTCCATCCTCTTTGGAACCATCCTTCAGGTAGTTAAAGGCTGCTATCAAATCCCCACCTCAATCTCTCTCTTCTCCAAACTAAATAATCCCAGTTTCCTCAGCCTCTCCTCATAAGATATATTCCCCAGGCCCCTCAGCATTTTTGTTGCCCTCCACTGGACTGTCTCTAATTTGTCCACATCCTTTTTATAGTGGGGGGCTTAAAACGGAACACAGTACTGCAGATATGGCCTCACCAGTGCTGAATACAGCAAAATAATCACTTGCCTCAATCTGCTGGCAATGCTTTTACTAATGTGGCACTGGTCAGGCAGCAGCTAGAGTACTGCATCCAATTCTGGGCATTGCAATTCAAGAAGAATGTGGAGAACTTTGAGAAGGTTCAGAGGATGGCCACTCATATGGTTAGAGGCCTTCAGGGAAGGCCTTATGAGGAAAGGCTGAGGGACCTGGACCTTTTCAGCCTCCATAAGAGAAGACTGAGGGGGGATCGCTCAGTTTACCAGAGCACCCCTTGGAATAACCAGAAACAATGGCCACAAGCTGGTAGAGAGTAGATTTAGGTTGGACATCAGAAAGAACTTCATGGTTAGGGTTGCCAGAATCTGGAATGGGCTTCCAAAGAGATGTAGTGCTCTCTCCTACCTTGGGGGTCTTCAAGAGGAGACTGGACAAACACCTGGCTGGGGTCATATTGTCCCAGCACTTTTTCCTGCCACTGGCAGGGGGTCAGACTCGATGATCCTTTGAAGTCCCTTCCGACCCTAGCATCTATGAATCTATGAATTAGCCTTCTTGGCAACAAGGGCACACTATTGGCTCATTGGACAAGTGACATATTCCTGTTGGTGACATGACACAACAAAGAGTAATGGTCTGAAGTTGGAGCAAGGGAGGTTTAGGTTGGATATTAGGAAAAATTCTCTCACTAGGAGGATGGCGAAGCAGTGGAGCAGGTCACCTAGAGTGCTGGTGGAATCTCCATACTTGAGGGTTTTAAGGCTTGGCTCAACAAGGCCCTAGCTGGGATGATCTAGTTGGGAATGGTCCTGCTTTGAGCAGGTGGTTGGACAAGATGGCCTCCTGGGGTCCCTTCCAACCCTAATTTTCTATGATTCTATATTCATCCGTGCTTTGGCATAGTGGTAGAGAACAGTGCTGAAATGGGGGTAGTTAAAATATCATGAGTTGACAGATGACTATATAAACCTGGCCATAAAAAACACACCTAATGCCAAAATTAGCAGCACCACTGAATGGATGGATCCAATGCTGTTGCTGCCACTGACATATCCTTCATCTTGCATGCTTTTCCATCCCAAAGGCACACTGTTACTATTAAAAAGGGCCAGTGTATCACTTTAACTTGTTTTTTCTTTGTTGTATAAGTTGGAGCTAAGAGCTCAAAAAAGTGTTATGCAACAGCTTGCACTCCATGGAATATGCCTTCAGGGTGCCCTTTAAGTTCCTCACATCCTGTTCCCATACTCGGCTTCACAACTGAGGAGTTGCTTGCATGCTCATGCAGTCTAAACCATGTGTCCAGGCCATTGCAGCAGTCTTATTAATGCCTCAACAAACATGCAGTCAGCATGCAGGATTTATCCACTGATCAGCACATCATATGGCCTCAGAGTAGGGTACAGAACACCTCAGCTAGTAGATCTGCCTTCTTTACAATGCCCAGATCTCACGTATGCAGCAACATGGTAAGCATGACAGCTTTATCTCTCTTTAATCTGGAGAACTGGATTCCACATTGACTCCATGCTCATAAACCCACCATAAAAAGTTCGCTAGCTTCCTTAGAGGCGATGCGGGGTTGGGGGCAGGGAACCAGCATGATCATTCAAATTAGTTGTAAGATTCATGGACTTACGAACAACTAGAAGTTCAGTTCCATCAAGCCTATGAAAGGATACAGTATACTCTCCTTCAGGGACTGGTGAAAGTTAATCACAGATCATGCCCCTTTCCGAGGACTCACTGAAAAGAAGCCTTAGTCAGTCTCCCCCTCCTGAAGGGCCCCTTGAAGTCAGCCCTGGTGTAGCTTCACAAAGAAAAAACGTCAGTCTTTGAGACCCTGGCTTTTGTCTGTCCCTGGCTTCCTGAACAATCTTTACCAGCTTCATCTCAAATAACTTCTTTTTGCTCAGCTCCAGGGAAAAAGGTGTTTTAGTTCCATATGACATTGTTTAATTTTAGTGGGTCATTGTTAGTCCCTGTACTGGCTACTATAGTTTTATAACAGTTTTGTTGTGAGTAGAACTGATGGTGGTGGAGAGGAAAATGAGTGAGGCTGCAAGCTAGAGAGAAAATAGTAGTTCCAGGGAGGACAATGTGGAGACTGTAGTCCAGGAAAGACAGAATGGAGTCTAAGGAAGAACAGAGGGCACTGCAGTGGCACAATAAAGACTGGTTGGAGCTAAGGACTAGGCTATGCTCTTTTGGATATCAGCACTCTGACCTCCCAGTCCTCTTCTTTGAAGAAGACTACATCCTCCTTCCTGAGAGTTGACCAAAAAGCAGCAGCTCTGTGAGGCAGGGGTTCTACAGAGTACCAGACAAGCCAGAGACAGAGAAGTAGTCTCAAAGCAAGAGGCTTGCTCCTTGTGAAACCATGCTAGGGCTGGTTGCTAGATGTCCTTCAGGAGAGGGAGACTGAATAAGGCTTCTTCTTGGCGAGTCCTGAGGTAGACCTTCCCCTTAAAAGGGTACACGGTCCCACTAGGGGGAATGCCATACTGGATCTGGTATTGGCAGCGGGGGATGACATGGTGGGGGACCTCCAGATCGGTAGCCATCTGGGGGACAGTGATCACCTAATAATAGAATTCACCATAAGACGTCGAGTGGGTAAGGTAACTAGTAGGGTGAAAGTGCTAGACTTCAGGAAAGCTGATCTCAATGAACTCAGGCGATTAGTCAAGGACGCACTGCAGAGTAGGAGTTTTGAAGGGATGGGAGCCCAAGAAGGGTGGCTGTGCCTTAAGGAAACGATCCTTTGGGCACAAAGCAAGACGATCCCCGAGCGAGGCAAAAGAGGGAAAGGGGCCAGGAGGCTTCCCTGGCTGACCACAGAAATCCAGGGCAGCCTAAGGGCCAAAAGGGGAGCACATAAAAGGTGGAAACAAGGTGAGATCACCAAAGACAAATATACCTCCTCTGCTCGTGTTTGTAGGGAGGCAGTTAGACGGGCCAAAGCTACCATGGAGCTGAGGATGGCAACCCAAGTAAAAGACAACAAGAAATTGTTTTTTAGATATATAGGGAGTAAAAGGAAGGCCCAGGGAGGAATAGGACCCCTGCTAAATGGGCAGAAGCAATTGGTGACGGACAGGGGGGACAAGGCTGAACTCCTCAACGAGTTCTTTGCCTCAGTGTTCCTAAGTGAGGGGCACGACAAGTCTCTCACTGGGGTTGTAGAGAGGCATCAGCAAGGCGCCAGACTACCATGCGTAGACCCTGAGATGGTGCAGAGTCACTTGGAAGAACTGGATGCCTTTAAGTCGGCAGGCCTGGATGAGCTCCATCCGAGGGTGCTGAAGGCACTGGCCGACATCATTGCAGAGCCACTGGCGGAAATATTCGAATGCTCGTGGCACACGGCCCAAGTCCCGGAGGACTGGATAAGGGCCAACGTGGTCCCCATTTTCAAAAAGGGGAGGAAGGAGGACCCGGGCAACTATAGGCCAGTCAGTCTCACCTCCATCCTTGGCAAAGTGTTTGAAAAAATTATCAAGGCTCACATTTGCGAGAGCCCAGCAGGAAAAATTATGCTGAGGGGAAACCAGCATGGGTTCGTGGCAGCCAGATCGTGCCTGACCAATCTAGTCTCTTTCTATGACCAGGTTACGAAACGCCTGGATGCAGGAGGAGGGGTGGATGTCGTATACTTAGACTTCAGGAAGGCCTTCGATACGGTATCCCACCCCATACTGGTGAACAAGTTAAGAGGCTGTGACTTGGATGACTACACAGTCGGGTGGGTGGCGAATTGGCTGGAAGGTCGCACCCAGAGAGTCGTGGTAGATGGGTTGGTTTCGACCTGGAAGGGTGTGGGCAGTGGGGTCCCGCAGGGCTCGGTCCTTGGACCGATACTCTTTAATGTCTTCATCAGTGACTTGGACGAGGGAGTGAAATGTACTCTGTCCAAGTTTGCAGATGACACAAAGCTATGGGGAGAAGTGGACACGCCGGAGGGCAGGGAACAGCTGCAGGCAGACCTGGACAGGTTGGACAAGTGGGCAGAAAACAACAGAATGCAGTTCAATAAGGAGAAATTCAAAGTGCTGCACCTAGGGAGGAAAAATGTCCAGCACACCTACAGCCTAGGAAATGACCTGCTGGGTGGCACAGAGGTGGAAAGGGATCTTGGAGTCCTAGTGGACTCCAAGATGAACATGAGTCGGCAGTGTGACGAAGCCATCAAAAAAGCCAATGGCACTTTATCGTGCATCAGCAGATGCATGACGAATAGGTCCAAGGAGGTGATACTTCCCCTCTATCGGGCGCTGGTCAGACCGCAGTTGGAGTACTGCGTGCAGTTCTGGGCGCCGCAATTCAAGAGGGATGCGGATAACCTGGAGAGGGTCCCGAGAAGGGCCACTCATATGGTCAAGGGCCTGCAGACCAAGCCCTATGAGGAGAGACTAGAGAAACTGGACCTTTTCAGCCTCCGCAAGAGAAGGTTGAGAGGCAACCTTGTGGCTGCCTATAAATTTATCACAGGGGCACAGAAGGGAATTGGTGAGTATTTATTCACCAAGGTGCCCCCGGGGGTTACAAGAAACAATGGCCACAAGCTAGCAGAGAGCAGATTTAGATTGGACATTAGGAAGAACTTCTTCACAGTTCGAGTGGCCAAGGTCTGGAACGGGCTCCCAAGGGAGGTGGTGCTCTCCCCTACCCTGGAGGTCTTCAAGAGGAGGTTAGATGAGTATCTAGCTGGGGTCATCTTGACCCAGCACTCTTTCCTGCTTATGCAGGGGGTCAGACTCGATGATCTATTGAGGTCCCTTCTGACCCTAACATCTATGAATCTATGAAAGGGTTATGATCTATCACAAAGGTAAGCCAAATTTTCCTTTAAAAGATTGAAAATGGAGAGAAGCAGATTATTAACAAATGAAGACTGTCTAGGAACAGGCCACTGGTGCATAGTAACTTTCCTGCAAAAGTCTCCATACAATCTATTTGGCATAATTTTCAGGAGTAAAAGTGTTCTTCATTTCTCAAATGCTCACTTAAAAATGGAATGTGTTTTCTTCTTCAGTGTCATTGCATGGAGATGGTCTCTAGGACTCCTCCTCTGACACTTTTGATCACAGGAAAGAGGTTGCATAGAATACTGCTGGGTTTTATTTTGCTATACATAATATGGAGCAACAAGGAAAAACAAACAACCACCACCACCCCACAGCCTTTCTTGGGCAACTAAATCTTTCCATAAGTGTATAAAGTCACAGTAGTTCACTGCATCAGAGGCTTATGTCAAATCAGTAAAAGCTATGTAGCCATCAAGATTCACACTAGGAGCTTCTGAATTTGCTAAGCAGAAGGAAAGGTGCTTGTGAATTTGAATAAGTGTTTACTACAGAAGATACTGGGGAAATTCCCATGCCGGATTAATACTTTATCCATTCAGGGAGATCCTGAACAGGGCTGCTAAATTACCCCAATGATCACTGAAGGGTATTGTTGTTATCCGGTTCAGGATCTGGTTCAGGCCATATTCAAGCTCAAGTGCATGCAGGTTTGTGACCACACTTGCCAATACTACTGCATCTGTCCTTTTACTAAAGAGCTTTTCACCAAAACTAACATACACACAGAGCATGAAAAGTTTTAGTGATAGTCGCCTCTGCTGCACCACTTATACTTACTTTTCCCTTCTTTCTACAAAATGATGGTCTACTAAAATAAAGCCATCATCAGATGTGGGCAGCAGTATATAGTCATCAGCGGAAGAACTCCCAGCATGCTGAGATAGTCTATGCTGCCATTATATGCAGGCTGATCCATGTCAGCTAAATGTCTGATATCACTCATAACTGTCATCTATAATTCCATTGTGCTAATGTCTAAACTACCATAGAGATATGTGGATAAGCAGCCAGGAACTTTGGTTTTTGCAAGACAGAGCCTGGAACAATAACAAACTATCAGCCAAAGTAAAAATCCACATTTATGAGGCATGTGTTTTATCCACTCTTCTATATGGCTCAGAAATATGGATGACCTATGCTAAACATACCAAAAGACTAAACTGTTTTCATATCAGGTGCCTGCGTAACATTCTTCCAATAAGATAGCAACATAGGCGACAAATGCGGAAATGTTAAGCTGTTCTGGTATGTCATCTGTAGGAAGGTTGATTAGTAAGTAAAGACTCAGGTGGCTTGGTCATGTCAAGCAAATGCCAGATCACAGGATACCAAAGAATGTGCTGTACTCTGAAGCTTGTGAAGGGTCTAGAAAGAGAGGCAGATCTCTGCACAGATTTTGGAATGCTTGCAAAGATGCCTTAGCTTCCTTTGCAATCTCTGTGGATGATTGGGAAAGGAACACAGAATGCTGCTCTGGTTGGTGGAGTCAGCTTGCAGATGAAGTGAGGTACTGCGAGGAGGACTGGATCAAGCTTTGTGCTAACTAGTGTCAGAGGAAGAAAGAATCTGCTGCTCAGGCTCAGAGTACTGCTAGTGTGTAGGAGTGCCTTACGTATGGGCAGGACTATCATGCTCACATTGGACTCAGCATCCATCAAAACACTGATCAGCACGTACACCATGATCCGTAAAGAACAACAGTGCCAATTGAATTGAATGCCTTAACTACCATAAAGATACACTTCTAAAGACATTTTTCAGACCAGGGGTAGGCAAAATATGGCCAACAGGTCAGATCTGGCCTGCCAATTGATTGTATATGGCCTGTGGGTCAGCAGCCACAAAGGCATAGGATCTGGCCCATGGGGAAGCAGTGACTCTGGCTGCTGCATCATGCTGGGCAAGTGGGCATGTCCCAGCCCTGTCCACAGCTTACACCAGCTCCCAACCCACATATTAGGTATGTGCCAGCATCAGCCATGGACACTGCCTGCAGAGATCAGAGTGACTGCCTGAGATCACAGCTGGCATACTGATGCAGCAGCATCACCTGTGGACCTAGGTGGACACCCCAACTCTCAGTGGGAACCTGTCGGTTGCATCTACAGATGATAGCAGTGCCTGCCTGGCGTTGCTTCTGGCACAAAGGGTGGGAGCTGGTGTAAGCTGTGGAGATACGCTGTAGGTTGGGGACAGGTGGGAGGAAGGGGGGGAGACTGAAAGAGGCGGCCCTGCCCACAGTAAGTAGTGGTGGCAGCTAGTGTTAGGTAAAAGTAGGACCCAGCAGTCAGTGCACCCACTGCTGTTTGAGCCCTTCCAGCTGCAGCCACCCAGAGCCCACACTGGGGCTGCCCTGCAGCTTCTCCCTACCACTGCTGCCACAGCCCCACATCACCTCTGGGGTGCTGCAGGTGGGGAGAAGCCACAAGGCAGCCCCAGCAGTCCTGCTTTTACCCAGTGCCCAGCACCAGCAGCTCCCATTGCTCACGGTGAACAGGGCCACCTCTCTCTGTCTCCCCCCTCCTCCCCTGGATCTGCCCATGGCCCCATCCCACACAGGAAGGTTTGGTGAGCTGTTGCGGGGGAGGCGGGGATAGGAATGCTGCTGACCTGGCTCATAACAGGTCTCCGAAACTCCCTATGTAGCCTGTTGAACCAAATAATTCCCCACCCCTGGTTTAGACAGTCAGTCAAAATTTGTTACTTGGGCCGGGACCACCACATTCAAAACTCTACCCACAAAGGAAACATATACATTAATGAAGTCTAGGATTGTAACCAAGCCCCTAGAAACTAAGCTACAAGGCCAGAAAGTAAAAGGTATGGCTATTTTAGGTGTGGATGCACAATTCTCTTACTATCAGCCTGTTTAGAATGTTTTTAATAAGCATCTTCCTGTCACTTTCTAAATGACAGAAGAAATCCATAGTAGCATTACATTTGGGTTTCACTTCTTAAAATGATCATTGTCTAGGCATATTGTGCTGCACTGAATGTTTTTGCTAATATATCAGTGTCTGGAAAGTTATCTGCCCATGTTGTGAAGGTGGGAGTACCATTTGGGATTTTTCTCTGTCCATTCACTTGAAACCAGTGTAGCCTAGTGCAGGTTTCTCAACCCGTTGCTTGCGACCCAAAAGTGGGTCGCAAGAATATATTAAATCATTGTGAACAAACTTTTAAAGTGGACATCTTGCACACATTTTTGAAAAAAAATAGATGGTACCTGTGTTTCACCATATGTCATCGCTGTGCATGCTAATTAACAGAGATCCAGGTTTTCCATTTATTGCGGAAAAACATGGATTTTTCTTTTAAAGGAGAAAAACACAGGAAATGGTGGGTTTCCCTTTGCAGGCTGCCAGAGTTTCAGCCCACAAGGGGTGGCTTGGGACTGGCAGGGAGCAAAAGGAGGACAATGAGGCAGGGAGAACTTGTGCACAGTGGCAATGCATAGGAGATATATGGGGGTGCATGTGCAGCCCCTGAGAGCACTGGTGCACCCCCTGACTGGCTGGACTCACCGTTTAGGTGATGGGCAGGTAGGGCAGGCAGAAGCGATGGTGCCCCCCCCTGCAAGCACCAGCCAGGAGTGAGAGTGCCATGGTGCTCCTAGAAGCAGCTACAGCCACTTCTGGAAGTGGCAGCAGTGATTGGCCTCCTTGCGATTGGCTGTGCGGGACCCCTCTGGTTAGCGAGATTGGCCATGGGGCACTCCCCCAGTCACTGACTGGTCACCGGAGGGGCATGTGCCCCCCCGACTGAGGTGGAACCAGTCACACATGCATGTGTGCACACAAACTCATGTGGAAGCCAGGAAGCGTGGAAAACAGCTCCCACAGCTCCCTTCAGGTAAGTCTATGGAGTGGGGCAGGGAGGGAATAGACACAGGTTGGAGGGGCACAGGAAGTATGTCAAGGAGGCATGGGGGGCACATGCCCCCCCCCAGTTTATGCACCCACAGAGGGCACAGGGTTGTGGCAGGATCCATTTCCATGGCCCAGCAGGCAGGATTGGCATGGGAGGGCAGAGCAGGGTAGCAAGACTCATTTCTGCCATTGCCACCAGGAGTGCCATGCCACCAGCAGCATGAAGAGTAACAGATGCGGGGGCACTCTGCCCTCACCTCCTGCCACCAGCCACTTGTGCACTGGGCTGTGGTTCTACCCCACTGCCAAGGCCCATCCACTGCCACCACTGCTGCCACTCCCATCAGGCTGCAGCTCTACCCTGGAGAAGTGGGGTGGTGGGCAGAATAGGTGGCCTGAGGGATGTGGTGGTGGTGGCGCCAGGCAGTATGGCCCCATTACTCCTCGCACTGCTGGTGACATGGCTGGCACAGGGATCCTGGAAGTGGTAGGAGCAGCAAAGAATCTCACCACCCCACCCTGCCCTCCCAGTGTAGGTCCCACCAACTGGGCCATTGAGGTAGCTCCTGCCCGTGCTGGTCCAGCCAGGTAGCAGCCCCCATGCCTGCTGTTGATTCATGAATCTGGGGGGGGGGGGGGATGTGCCCCTCCCATGCCCTACACCCCGACCCACTGCCACATATTATGGAGGGCTGGGGCCTGGGGGCAGGGACTGCAGGTAGAGAATGAGAGACACCAGAAGGGCTTGGTGGGTAGGGGGCTGTGGGTTAGGAGTGAAGGACACTGGCCACACCAGGGGACTGTTTTCTATTAAAATTACTGGGTCAAGACTGGCCAATGTTTACAAATGGGTCCTGGTACAAAAACGGTTGAGAACCGCTCATCTAATGAGATATGGGCATGGAACATTTTTTTCCCCAGGAAAAGAAAACATATTGGTTTCCTGTTCTAACAAGCTTAAATTCAGTTTGTTTTAGCAGTTATTCTATGTCTAATACTTACAAATGCATTTCTGAACCTGAATTTATAAAAATCTATTAAGCAGTGTTAAATTTTTCCAATGTTGGGGGGAGGGGAAAGGAAAGCTATGCATAAATTTTGAAAATTAGATGGCAACATCCTCCTGTACACTCTGTCCCGCAATGGGCTTCTGTCACCAACTAGACAATTATTAATCAATCATGGATTTATTCAAATTCATATTTTGAACAACATCTAAGCACATTTTGTGAAATGCATCACCAAGAAGCCATCTGTGCATTTTCAACAGCACCATTTATATTTCATTAAACCAAGCAGCTGTTTAGCTGTGATTTTTCTGAGCCTTTAAAAGTAGCTTTTGAGACCCAAAAGCCATTGAGGTTACAGAACATAAACTGCAAATTGTCTTTTACTACTTATGCCTTGGGGGAAGAAAAGAGCTTACAAGATGTCTTGGAGAAACTTATAATGTTGAAGACATTATACAAGACCTACAACTTCAGTTCTGATGAAATGTAATTGTCAAAATTGTATTGACCCTGCAGTCTAATTGCCCAAACCCTCTCCTTCTGTTAAAGAAAGTCTACATGTAAAGGCAGGGATACAAATGTACACCACTGATATAGCTCCAAGTACTAAAGACAATGGTTCAGACAATTGGTTTGAGTGTTCAGACAATCAAGTTATCTTGATTCTTGGGAAATCCCTTATTCAGTGTTGTGAAAATCTTAGATGTCCATACTGAAGCATGACACTGTGGTGAGGATATGTCATTTTTCTTGAAAATGTTGTCCATTTCCTCTCACTTTCTTTAATCCAGGCATGTCAAATTTACAGCCCATGGGTTGGATCAAACCCATGGAGCCATGTCACATGACCTGGGGGAAGAATACAATGTTCACAAATGTTGAAGGTGGGGCCTACCACAGAAATCCACGGCACAGACCCTCACTTGTACAAGCCAGGGCAAGTAACAGTTGTATTAACCCTCATATGAGGCTGCCGCTGCTTTCTCTACTGCACATGAATTCAGCTGGTCAGGAGCCTCTAGATCTGGCTTGGGTAATGGGGCAAGTTTGACACTTCTACCTTAATCCAATAAGGATAGTGGGATACCTGTTTGTGCTTTCCCATATTTAATAAAAAAAACCCAACCAAACAATGTGTAAATTGTGCTGAAATACTATGTTATGCTCCTGTATATAAGAATAGCTCATCTAAATTAATATGACCTTCTCATACAGAGAGTCTCAAACAGGAGAAAATTAGTCTAAAAACTTGTATTTCAAGGTACCTAGATCTCATCATTTAAATATCCATCTCCAGGGTATGTAGATTAAAAGGAACAAGGAGGAACACACACATTGCAGTAGAAGCAAGTTTTAATATAAAGTGAAATTTCAATTTATTGGAACCACTGGAAATGGAGAGAACTATGTGATCAGACAGATGATAACTCCAGGATGAGCTGAACTCAACTTGTGCTACCATATTATAACAGAGTCTGGTTTGGCAACTGTTTTAGGAGCAGTGGATGAAACAAAGCAGCTTGCTCCAAAAGTAGGCTGCTGCTTGCAGCCTGGCTGCTGTTTCTGTTGCTTCACTGATGTGCTTGCCACCCAGTCATTGCTGAAAGGGGCTTCATGGGCTAGATGAAATTGCTTGGGGGGCCAGATCCAGCCTAGGGGCCATAGCTTTTCGACTCCTAATATATGATGAAATTGTTACTTAAGTCATGAACAAAACTTCCATTGACTTCCGTAAAGGCAGGATTTCAGCCAAGTATACCTTAAAATTTTACCCTGAATTGAATGTATTACTGACTGCAGTACATATAGTTTCTGTAGGTAAATGTCTTTATAAATTCATGAGTGAACAATTGCTCTTTTGTGACTCCATTCACTGAACCAAATTCAATCACAAATGTATCTGGTGCAGGAGTCTTAGTAGAAGCCAGTAATTAAAACATTTAAGGCAGATAAATTATTAATTCTATAGTTGATTTGCTCCTGGCCAAGGTTTTACAAATACTTCATTACATACTGTCTTGTTTAATACCTATAACAGGGCCAAATAGATGCTATTAAATACTTTTAAACAATTGGATTTATTAGTTTGATAGATGTAATTAGATGTTTTTATTTTTCTTCTAAGGGGAGGAAAAGTTTTGCCTATAAAAGTATTTAATTTGAAGTAAATAGAACCCGAAAGATAACATTTACTCTGCCCTGATTTACCCTGCATGAAAGATTGTTATTCATGGACTATTAATATTGTGGCTAATCAGATGTGCTACATTTGTGTCCCGTTTTAAATCTTCAGTCTCCTCCATCTGTCAAAATTTTTAGTGCTGCTAAATGATAAAGCCTTGTTGCTATGGCAATTAGTTCCATTACCTAGGTGACAGTGTTGTGATGATGTCACCACTAAAGTGATCTAACTCCCGAAACATTTTATTGCAGATGGACCAAAGTGAAAACACCATTTATCAATGACCTAAAATGCCCTCAGGTGAAACCAAGGTGGGTAGAACCTGATTGGACTCTTTAACCCCTTGAAAAAAAAAAAAAAAAAGGGGTTAAAGAGTCAGCTCATATATTCCATGAGCTGACATCCCAAAGCTGGCTGTGGAGGACTATCTTATCAGCATTCAAGCAACACTGCCACAGTTTGAAGGTAGAAAAAGAATGAGTGACAATTAAAAGTAGAACAATGAGGACAAAAGGAAGAAAAACAGGTAGGGTGTGCGTGTACGTTGGGGCCAAGGGGTGTTAAACTCTTCAGATGAGCATCCAACCTCACAGAACTATGAACTGAACAGGCAATTAGAAGACAACACTCATGCCCTGACCCTCACAAGCTTACAGCCTCATAGAGACTTTTTAGGAGCAAGGGAGATGGAAGATGACTGTTATAAACAGCCAAGAAAATGGAAGCAATCCATTAATACTAAGCATCACCAATTTATAAAACACACAAGTGCAACCAAAACACTCAAGAGACTGTCTGGTGAAATTAAATGGACGTTTATAGTGGTACCTGTTCTCTACCCCTTGCTCCTTGTCTCTGACTCTGCTTGAAGATCTGTCACAGCGGGGTCCTTGCGGAGGGCCATGATCTCCTTGAGGCCCTCTCACCGCGCTACTCCGGCCCGAGGGCACCCTCCATTCTCGCCTGCCACGTCTTGATCGAATATGTAATAGGGAGGCTTCCTTGTGTTTCCTCGGGCCTGTCAGCTCCTGGACCCCTCGTGGGTCTCCCCGTACAATGGGCGCTACCCAAGCGCCCTAGCCTTATGGGCTATGCGTGGCTCCTACCTCCCCTGATACCACGCCCCCAGCCTCGCAAATGTAATAGACGTTGTCCGGTCTGTCTCTCTCATGCCCAGCCTCCCGCTGGGCCTCCCCTGATGGTACGGTCCCGCTCAGGGACTCCCTAGCGGGCCCCGGCCCTTCCCTGGCCAACCGCATGGCTACCCTCCCTGACTCTGGCTCACCGCGCTGCTACTCTCTGTCTTCTCAGGGGCAACCGCAGCGCCCTGCCTTGGTCTGAGGGGTATTGCCGCACTAGCCTGCGGCCGGGCTCGCTATGCCCATGCGCCCACACTGGGCTACTCAACAAAGCCCAATGGTGTTCCCCCTCTCTGGGGCTTGCCGCGCCCACACTGGGCTACTCAATACTGTACAAGGGCGTTCCCCCCTCTCTGGGGCTCGCCATGCCCACACTGGGCTACTCAATAATACACAATGGCGTTCCCCCTCCCTGGGGCTCGCCGCGCCCACACTGGGCTACTCAGTAATACCGCCCCTTTCCTGGGGCCGGGGGCTATGTTCCCCCACACGCACAATCTGGGGTCTAGGTCCCCGTCCGCAACCTATGGGTTGCGCCCGCGACCCACTGACCGCGCTCCTCGCCGCCAGCTGCTCGCGCAATGGCGTGCGAGCTGCACCTTCCCTGGCGCTATACAGGGGGCTATGTTCCCCCACACGCAATCCGGGGTCTCGGTCCCCGTCCGCAACCTACGGGTTGCGCCCGCGACCCACTGGCCGCGTTCCTCGCCGCCAGTCGCTTATGCATTGGCATGCGAGCTGCGCCTTCCCTGGCGCTATGACAATAATGCGCCCTCTTGGCGCTAGGGCACCCCACACTCTCTGGGGTCCCTATAGTTGAGGCCTCCTCCAACCCCTACAGCCTCACCCAAGCCTCCGGGCTATAACACAAACATAAAGCAAAACCACAAACCCCTAGGCTGTAACATAACCACAAGCCGCATGGCCATAACTCATTATCATAACTCGAGCCTCCAGGGCTATCATGAGCTGTACTTGCAACTTAGGCTCCTTCCCACATCTCGGCCGAGGGAGCTCCTGCCTCTCCGGCTGCTGGCAGAGAACTGCCAGCCTGGCTTCGGCCCTGGGCTTTATAAGGGCCAGGCCTTGCCCCCTACAGGCAGCTGGCTCCCCTTAGTTGCTCCAGCAACCCGCAGCTGCGCTCATTACCTGAGCAAGCCTCAGCTGGGCTCGTTATGTCAGGCCAGGGCGCGCTCACTCGCTCCCTGGCAGTTTCTCCTCTATAGGAGCAGGCACCAAGGTGCCCTGCAACAATCTGTATAGCACTCTGGGATCTGAACTTGCATTTGCCACTTGGTCGGCAAGCAGGTTGCACAAATTTGCTGGTCAATGCAGGTGCAAACACAAAATATGACGGGACTTATCCCATCACTCTTACAAAAATTAGGCTCATCATTTGTGGAGGCAGGCTAGAGGACATGTAATAGTGGTTGAAGGAAGATGTCTAATTGCAATGCTTACTAAACTTTAAAACATTCAGGGCAGTCATTGCAAATGCCAATCTATAGATGTATAACCTGGACATTTTTTCTAGACCATTTTAAAGTAAATGCATGCAACTGAAGAATTTGAATCATACAACATTACACAAATCTTGCTGCTTTTTGTTCAAGAATTATTCATGAAAAGAAACCAGTAAATGATCAGTTTATTCATAAGTAGAAGCAAATGGCTAGGATAGGTGAGGTGCTTCAAATTTTGACATCCTTTTTGCTTGCTAGACTAGATGCCTGCATTATAGCACTTCACATACGTAAATAGTTTTGCATGTGGTTTTTTACCATTTAGCCCTCCAGCTTCCAGTTCCCTAGCTAGCTTGTTCTTTCACTAGCCTGTCCATGCATCCTCTCTCATATCTGCTACCACCTGGCCAATCTGCTAATGACTGACTCATTGCTTTATTTTCCAACAATGATTCAGCATCTAGTGACATGAGCCCACATGGCTGCAAATTCAGATAAGCAGAGTTTTGCAGCACAGAATGAGAGTCTAAGGATGTGTAAGTTCACAGAGAGGGTTCATCTTCTGAATCTAATTTCAAAGCAGAAGCAAACTGAGATGCCATTTGCTTGGCCAAACAAAACTTACAAAGTCCATAAAAAATAAGAAAGAAGGGACTGTAACTGGTCTCTCTGGTATGGGAAATGTCAAAAACATATTTCAATGCCTGTGCAACTTCAGGAAACCCAACCAAAAATATGGTAGATATAACAATTTTATGAAAAAGAGGCTACCAGAGAAATGTAGCTAAAATTTCTGACCTGGGGACACAACTTTCTCCTCCACATCCTCTGAGCTGCTCCAATCTCTTCCATTGCTAATGTCTCCTACTTGGCAATTACTTTGTTGAACCAGGGCACTCAGTTCTGTCTACTATCTAGAGGACAGACCCAGCTTTCCTTTATGATTGGTTTTCTAAACATATCTTTCTCACTTGGCTTTGTAGGTAGATTAGAGATAGGATATTGCAGACACATATAGAACTTGTAAATATTTGTGGTAGAACATCCAACAATATTTCATGGACCGGCAAACCGGTCTCAATGCTATTCAAGTCACTGATACCGCTAACATGGTTTGTTCCAAAACTTCAATCATCACAGTGGTGCCGAGTCAGATCCTTGCACTGTTATATAAAAGTGGAGTTAGGAACTAAGCTTTAATTGTTATGGCCGTTAGTTTTATTTTTTTTAAAACACATACACGTTACTTAAGATAAAACATCAGTAAAAGTATGCAAGAAAGTGATTGCTTACCATTTCATGGCACTTTTCATCCAATGATTCTATAAACACTTAGAAAATTTAGAACCCAATTCCACAAAGCAATTAAGCATGTGATTAAATTTAGGTACATGAAAAGCGTTGCAAAATCAGGACCTTTACAAAAATCGGTATGGTGTAAAGGGTCATTTCTTCAAGCAATGTCATTCAGTCATATATAGGCTGAAGCAATTGTGTAAACAGCAAGATAACACATTATGCAATTGTTAGGTTCACAAGTGAAAACTCTCATCCAGCTGTCAGCAGATTTAGATAAGAAGGATATAACACACTCAAGAAGAAATTTGGTCAGGATTGCTTTGCTCTTACAGAAGTTAACATAATGGCATCAAGTCATTACTTGAGGGTTTTTTGTTTTGTTTTGTTTTTAATCAGCTGGGAATTATACGGACAATAAATACCATTACATAGCCTAATATACACATATACTCAAATATACAAAGATGTAAATGTTTCTTTCTGAAAAAAAGTGTCTGACAAAGTGTGTCAAATTAAATCCCCAGTAGCCTTACACCTTCACACAGAATTAGGGTTGGAAGGGACCTTAGGAGGTCATCTAGTCTGACCCCTGCTCAAAGCAGGATCATCCCCAACTAGATCATCTCAGCCAGGGCTTTGTTGAGCCGGGCCTTAAAAACCTCTAAGGATGAAAACATTCCACCACCTTTCTAGGTAACTTGTTCCAGTGCTTCACCACCCTCCTAGTGAAAAAGTTTTTCCTAATATCCAATCTAAAACTCCCTTGTTGCAACTTGAAACCATTGCTCCTCATTCTGTCATCTGCCACCACTGAAAACAGTTCAGCTCTTTGTAACCACCCTTTAGGTAGCTAAAGGCTAGTACCAAATCCCCTCTCAGTCTTCTCTTCTGTGGACTAAATAA
Source organism: Alligator mississippiensis (assembly GCF_030867095.1). Lineage (NCBI taxonomy): Eukaryota > Metazoa > Chordata > Crocodylia > Alligatoridae > Alligator > Alligator mississippiensis. The sequence goes on from NC_081824.1 coordinate 202,069,520, forward strand.
GCCCAGTTCCCTCAGCCTCTCCTCATAAGTCATATGCCTCAGCCCCCGAACCATTTTCATTGCCCTCCACTGCACTCTCTCCAACTTGTCTACATCCTTTCTGTAGTAGGGGGCCCAAAACTGGACACAGTAACACACATGTTTGAAGAAGATCGGTGCAGGGGTTTGGGGAGAACTGCACCTCAAGCTGCTGACAAGCAAAACTCGTGCCATGGGTGACACTGAGTGTGTTAAAGTGCAGTGGGGTGACAGTTGCAGGGGTGGTGGCCTCTCCTGCAGCCATGATGCCTGCCAGCTGTCAAGGAGATCAGTGCAGGGGGGTTCTGGGGCCCTGAACCCCTAGCTGCTGACATGCAAAACTTGTGCCATGGGTGCTTGTGGGACTACCATCCCTGCAGCTGTCACCCTGCTGAGCCTTAACATACACAGTGTCACCTGTGCACTGATTTTCTTGAAATGTGGCAGGATTTGTGGCCTCAGCAAGAGCTACCATCACTGAACTTTTGACCCCCATGTGTTGTAACACATAGACGTGACAGGAGTTTTGCTTTCAAGAATTTGTGGTGCAGTTTCCCACAAATCCCTGCACCAATCTTCTTGAAACTTAGCAGGCTTCATTCTCTCTGCAGTCTACCAGCTCTGAAAATTTCATCCAAATCAGACAAAAAACAACAAAGTTATAGATATTTTATTGTTTTGTCATTATACCCTATGACTGGATCTCGGAGGCGGCTCCAAAGCATTTCAGAAGCTCCAAAACACTTCGGGAAGCCTAATGAGGCCAGCGCTTTGACCCGGACATGCTGCTTCAGATCCCAAAGTGTTCAAAGCTTCTCCGGATCTAAAGCTCTGTCTGAAGTCTCGCACAGCCCTAACTACTACATAATACACCATTACAGAAGAGGACAATTATAACATGCTAAAAATTGGAATAAAATTATTGCCCTGCGATAGGAAGAGTCATTTCAAATACTTCAAAAATAATACTGAATACCAGCAATTTAGTGGGAATCAGATTTGGCAGTGTTTTTCAGCAGCCTCTTAAAGACATTCAATACCATTATACTGTCAAAGAAACCAAGATGCTACTCTGACAGATTTAATTAGCAATGAAATATGAACTTTTGATTGCTTAGGTTAAGTTAACTTTGGGATAAGGGGGAACAAGAATGGAGGGAAGTTAGGAGGGGAAGAGAGAGGGAGGGACAGGGAGTGCTGATGGTAGTTTACCATGAACAAATATCCAATTTTTAAGACTGATCAACTCATTAATGCATTTTACCTTTAAATACATACACACGCACAGTGCAAGCAGCATATTGTGTTGCCTCACAGAAGAGACACATTTCAATTTATATAATACCAAAATGAGCTCATTTAAACCCACTCTTGTTACCCTTAGTAACAAACTCCAGACAGACTTGTTGCAACAGATATTTGTTTAACACTTTTAAAATACTAAGGGTATACATTTGCCACATCTTTGGAAATCCCCCACAGTGCTGCTGAAAAACAAGCTCTTGTGCACTTGCTCTTTCTCTATATTCCCTGCATGCTAGTGGGGATGGGGTGTAAAGTGTTGGGTGGTCACTTTTTTGGAGCATGCCCAGAGATGCTCTCAGGATCCCATTTTCTGGCATTCTCCCAAAATCAGCATTAGGCATGCCCAACCACTCCACCATGCAAACAATCATTAAGCACATGGCACATACAGGATGAGAGGCAAAGCTTGTTTCTCAGAAATGATCTCAGGATTGCCACTGAGACAGTACAGACATACCCTTAACAGGTATTTCTAGAAAGAAAGACTTTGACTTTTAAGAAACATTTATTCTGGGAAGGGTGACAAATGGGGGGCAGTAAAGACCATATACAGGTTGGCCCAAAGGTCTAGGCCTCAAGGACAAGACCTGGGCTCATGGCCTGCAAGGCCTGCCCATGCACTCTAGACAAAAATCAAAACACAGGGGAAAAAGAAGTATGTACATATATACATATATGCAGTTCTGCCAGTGGGGATGTCCTGGAGGGCCTCAGGACATCAGGGGTCAGCCCGCATGGACAAACGCAAGGTCTCAGCTCTCTGGACCTGCCTCCACACCCTGAGCAGGTGGTGGCATCACAGGGCAAGGAGCAGGCATCCCCCCTCAACTCGGCACAGTGCCCCCTTGATGGCCCAGCATTCCTCAAAGGTGGGCACTGTCTGCTGGAGGGACTGCAGGTGAGAGGTGGGCCCACACCAGCAGGTGGAAGAGCTGCAGGATGTTGTCCATTCTGGTCCCAGTGAGCCGGTTTCATTGGCTCTTCAGGGTGGCCACCTTGGTCTGGCCTACCAGGAAGTTGGCCAGACTGACTGCGCCTTGCTCAGCTGCCCATTACGGGAAAGAGTAGATGTAGGTGTCCTCTGAAAAGTCCCGACCCAGTGCCTGAATCAGCACCCAGAGGGCAGCAAAGAGCAGCCACAGCCAGGGACAGTTGAGGAAGGCACGGAAAATGTTCTCTTCCAGCACCCCCGGGCAGAAGGGGCAAGCTGCCAAGGCCACTGGGTCCAGGTGACACACAAAGGTGGCAGTGACCAGGATGCCATGAGCCAATCTCCACTGGAGGTCACTGATCTTCTTGGCGGTGGGTGCCTTGTACAGTGTGCGCCATGCTGGGGTCCCGAGCAACACCAGGCACCGCCGCCACATGGTGTCGGGGCAGCCAGCCAGCACCCAGGCATGCTTGGTGTGTACCACCCACGCGTAAAGTGTGTTAAAGGGGCAGCCTGTGTTGCTTCTGAGGGGTAGAGGGAGCCTCAGCAGTGTGTCAGGCCGGTCAGCTAGCTCGCTGGCCACCGCTGGAATAACCAGCAGTGGTGGAAAGGCGTCACCCATGGCATCCATGGTGGGGAGGGCCTGGTGGTAGCCTTCTAGGGTGGCCGCTGCCTTCATTGGGAGGGCAGCCCTTACAGCCCACAGAAGCCAGCCCACGGTGCGGATGGAGTGCAGGGCCAGCTGGGCAGCCAGGGCCTCAGCCGAAAGTCAGCCCAACTGAGCAGGGTCCCGGAGGTCCATCAGGCAGGTGGTGTGCACCTCGGTGAGGGCAACCATGAGGCTGGTGGAGGCCAGACTCGACACAACATGCTGCAGGGCCAGGTTGCGGACAAGGGGCTCCTCAAGCAGCTGTGGGAAATGCAGGTGCCTGGCCTGGGGACAGATGTGGAAGGCAGCCTGCCAGGCCCATACCATACTGCAGTAGAATGGGGGAAGGACCGCCCCATTCAGGAAGGTGAGGTCCAGCATAAACAGCTCCTGGTCAAATCCAAGGCCCCTCACTCAGTGCAGGAACTGGCATGCCAGCTGCTGCCACGGGAGGTGGCCCTCAGCATAAAGGAGCTCCTGGAGGGCTTGCAGATAGCAGGCAGTCACCCTGCTGGCCAGCTCGATCAGGCCCTGGCCCCCCTTGGTGGTGGGCAGGTAAAAGGCATCTCGCAGGAGCTAGTGACATCCATCCCAAAAGTCTACTAGGAACCACTGCAGCCTCTCAAGCAACTCTGGCGGGGGGTCCAGCACAGCACAGCAGTGCCACAGGGTCACCACCGCCATGTTGTTGGTGATGAGGACACAGCCGTGGCAGGAGAGGGCAGGCAAGCACCAGTGCAAGTGCTGCAGGTAGGCCTCCACTCCCTTCGACAGTTGCGGACTGCAAAGGCCAGCGGCCCCAGGAACACTCCCAGGGGTTTGAGGCCTTCCCAGTGCCAGGCGAGGCCCCCCCAAGGAAGGAAGGAAGGACTTGACTTTTGACTTTTAAACAACTTTATTTCACAAAAGATCAGGTACAGAAAGCAAAAAAACCATCAAACCACACCAAAGAGAAACCATTCCAGGACATTCAGAACATCACACCGTGACAAACACCTTCACAGTAATACACATCGTGTCTAACATGCTATTTATATATATAGCCCTCGAGAAACGAACAATTCCACCCTTCCCTGTCCCATAGTACACGTACAAAACCCTTCGACTTCTCACCCCGAGAAAATGAACAAAAGCAGCCTGGTGAGGGCCCAGGGCACGGCACAAGCCGGAAGCCACAGTCCGCCACCGCGCCCGCCCAGTCGCCCAGACCGGTCATGACATCAGAGCGCGTATTTGAGACGGCCGTCCTCCACGTGGCACAGCGCTCCCTCAAGGGCCCAGAGTGCCTCGAAGGCGGGCACCCCCCACCGGAGCACAGCGTGCTCAAACTCCAGCGAGAGGTGCGCCCGCACTAGGAGGCCAAAGAGCCGCGGGGCATCGTCTGAGCCGGTGCCGGCAAGCCGGTTATGGCGGCTCTTGAGGACGGCCATCTTGGCCTGGCCCAGCAAAAAGTTGGCCAGGCAGATGGCGCCCCGCTCGGCCGCCCGGTACGGGTAGGAGCATATGTAGGTGGTCTCTGAGAGGCTCCTGCCCAGCGCCCGCAGCGGCAGCTCGAGGGTGGCAAAGAGCGGCCACAGGTGGGGACAGTCCAGGAAGGCGTGAAAGAGATCCTCCTCCACGCCCCCAGGGCAGAAGGGGCAGGCCGTCGAAGCGGCTGGGTCAAAGTGGGACGCAAACGTGCCAGTGGCTAGGATGCCGTGCAGCAACCGCCACTGCAGGTCGCCAGTCTTCTTGGCGGTCGGCGGCTTATACAATGTGCGCCACGCCGGGTGGGCCGGTGGGGAAGCCGGTGGCCCCAGGCGCCGTCGCCACGGTGTATCGGGGCGTCCCGCCAGCACCTGAGCATGGCGGACACAGACCACCCAGGCATACAAGCTTCTATGCAATAGAGAAGCAAAGGGACAACCCGTGTCACTATCGGGAGGCATGGGGAGCCGCAACAGAGTGCCCGGCCCACCGGCCAACTCCGCGGCCACAGCCGGGGTGACCGGCAGCGAAGGGAAAGCCTCGCTCGCGGCATCCGCGGCCCGCGGGATCTGGCGCGCACGGAGATGTTCGTCCAAGGCGGCCGCCGCCACCAGCGGGAGGGCGGCGCGGATGTCACGCAGGAGATGACCCATGGTGCGGATGGAGCGCACGCCCAGCCGTGTGGCCAGCGCCTCGGGCGAGAGCCAGGCTGACCGAGCGGGGTCCAGGAGATGGTGCAGGCGGAGGACACGCGCCTGGATGAGGGTGGCCGTGAGGCTGGCAGAGGCCAGGCTCGGCACGGAGCCCCACAGGGCTGAGTTGTGCACCAGAGGCTCCCTCAGCAGCTGCGGGAAACACAGTGTCCGGGCTCGAGGCTGGAGGCGGAAGGCGACCTGCCAGGCTCGTACCACGCTGCGATAAAAGGCCGGAAGCACCGCCCAGTTCAGGAGCGTGGGTGTCAACAAAAAGAGCTCCCGGTCAAAGCCAAGGGCGCCGACCCTCTGTAGGAACCGGCACGCCAGTTGTTGCCATGGCAGCTGCTCCTCGCTGTAAAGCAGTCGCTGAAGGGCCTGCAGGCGGAAGGCCGCCACCCTGCTGGCCAGGTCAACCAGACCCTGGCCCCCCTCGGCAACAGGCAGGTGAAGGACGGCTCGTGGGAGCCAGTGGCGCCCATCCCAGAAGAAGTCCACCAGGTTGCGCTGGAGTCTCTCCAGGAGATCCGGTGGGGGGTCGAGCACGGCGCACCGGTGCCACAAGGTCGCTGCCGCCAGGTTGTTGATGACAAGGACGCGCCCCCGGTAGGAAAGGCTGGGCAGGCGCCAGCGCCACCGCTGCAGGCGGGCCTCCACCCCCTCCTCGAGGTCGTCCCAGTTACGTGCCATGAAGGCCGGTGGCCCCAGGAACACGCCCAAGATCTTGAGGCCCTCGCGGCGCCATGTGAGCCCCCCCGGCAAGTCCGGGGGGAGCGTGCCAGTCCATGCGCCAAGAAACAAAGTATCGCTCTTGGCCCAGTTGATGCGGGCGGAGGAGGCGCGCTCATAGGCACGCTGGCAATCCGCCAGGGCCCGCACGTCTTCCTGAGTGTTGAGGAAGACGGTGACATCATCCGCATATGCCGACAGCCGGAGAGGAGGCCTAGCGGACGGCCCGGTGGCCACTGGCAGGGCCACACCACTCAGGCGGCGTCGCAGCGTGTGCAGCAGCGGCTCGATGGCCAGGGAGTAGAGCATGCCCGACAGCGGACACCCCTGACGAATGCCCCTGCGTGCGGGGAACGGAGCACACAGCACACCGTTCACCTTGAGCAGGCTGGAAATGTCTCGGTACAAGACCCGGAGGGCCCCGGTGAAGAGGGGCCCAAAACCAAAGGCCTCCAGAGTCCGGAAGAGATAGGCGTGGCCCACCCGGTCAAAGGCCTTCTCCTGGTCTAGAGAGATGAGGCCGATGTCGAGGCCAAAGAGCTCGCTAGCCGTGAGTAGGTCCCGCAGCAGGAACAGGTTGTCTTGAATGGTCCTGCCCGGCACGCAGTAGCTCTGCTCGGGCCCGGTGAGAGAGGCCATGACCGCGCGGAGGCGGGTGGCCAACGCTTTGGCCAGGATCTTATAGTCCGCGCACAGCAGGGAGACCGGCCGCCAGTTCTTCATGTAGCCCAGGTCTCCCTTCTTGGGCAGCAGGGTCAGCACCGCTCGGCGGCAGCTGATCGGCAAGACCTTGTCGGCGAGGCTCTCCTGGAAAACGCGCAGGAGGCTGGGGCCGAGGAGAGGCCAGAAGGTCTTGTAAAACTCAGCAGGCAACCCATCGAGGCCCGGGGCTTTGCCGGAGACGAGGCCGGCCGTGGCGGCCGCCAGCTCTTCCAGGGACAAGTCCCGCTCAAGCTCTCCGGCCTCCAGGGCATCGAGACGTGGTAGGCCCTCGTGGAGTTCCCGCGTGGCCTCGGGGCACGATGGCTCGGCCGCAAACAGGTCACGATAGAAGGCGACGGCATGTTCGCGTATTTCGCCGGCCTCTGTAATGACCCGGCCCTCAGGAGTCTTGAGATGGTCCAAGACTTTGCTCGCTGCCCTCCGCCGCTCCAGGTTGAAAAAGAAGCGGGTCGGGGCGTCAGTTTCCGCCAGTTCCTGGCAACGGGCGCGGATCCTCGCGCCGCGGGCCGCGCTCTCCGCCAGGTCACGCAGACATCTCCTGCGGAACCGGAGGCTCTCGCTCAGTGCCGCGTCGCTGCCAGCAGCCAGCAGAGCAGCCTCGAGCTCCGCCACGTCCTCCTCCAACTCCCGGATACGTCGGCGCGTCTCGTTCGCGGCCAGCTGGGTGTACTGCTGGCAAAAGGCTCGGATCTGTACCTTGCCCACGTCCCACCACAGCTTCCAGGAGGAGTGGCTCGATCTCGCAGCTTCCCAGCTCCTCCAGAAGTGGGCAAAGCAGTCCCGGAAATAGGAGTCCTGAAGCAGGCTGACGTTGAAACACCAATAAGGTGCCCGCGCACAGGCTCTCCCTGGCAGGCTCAGTTCACTGAAGGCTAGGTCATGATCTGACAGACCCGAGGGAGCGATGCAGCTGCTGCGCAGGAGTGGCAGGTGGTGCCTGGTGACATAAAGGCGGTCGAGGCGAGCCATGGTGACACCACCGGCACCCATCCTGGCCCAGGTGTACTGGCGCGCATCAGGATGCAGGGCTCGCCAGATGTCCACGAGGTCTGCCCCCTCCAAGGCAGATTGCAGCTTGCGAGCGGAGGGCAGGTGGGGTTCAGGCCCTGTGCGGTCGAGGCGCGGGGCAGTGGTGCAGTTGAAATCCCCACCGAGGAGGAGCAGGTCATCATCCTCGCTAGCGTCGCGCAGGAGGGCAGCCAAGGTCTCGAAGAAAACGACCCTCTCCTGACCATCGGAAGGCGCGTAGACGTTGATGAGCAGCAGGCGGTGTTGTGCGAGGGTGACGCGGACGGTCAGCAGGCGGCCGGGGATGACCTCCCGCGGCACCGCCGCGTCAAGCTGCAGCTGTGGTGATAAGAGAGTCGCGACCCCAGCGCTAAGGTTGGTGCCATGGCTCAGGAACACCTGTCCTCGCCAGGCAGCCCGCCAGGCCGCCTGGTTGAATCTGTCAGAGTTTGTCTCTTGAAGGAAGGCGACGGCCAGCCTCTTCTGTCGCAGGAGCTCCAGGACGGCTTCGCGCTTCACCGAGTCTCGACAGCCGTTGATGTTGAAGGTGCCAATGGTTGTGGCTGCCATGGATGTGGGTGTGGGAGAGGAAGAGCAAAGCAAGGTACGGGTGGAAGAACGAGCACCCAAGAGCGGAGCAAGGCAGTACAGACAGGTCAAGGAAGGCCTACTGTGCCCTACTCTAGTCGAGGGACCCGCCCAAGTCCCACTCAGCTCTCACCCTCTGGGCAAGCTTCTCCAAACGGTAAGCCATCTGGCGTGTGCCCAGATCCCGCTGCATGAGCTTGGCAGCTGCCCTGGCACCCTTTACGAACACTTTGGGGTCTGTGCACCACTGAGTGATGCGTCCTGCTACGTTCCTCTGCCCCTTAGTTAACTTCAAGAAGGACAGGAGTCCCCCATAGTCTGGAGGGACCCAGGGGGGCTCCGCCAACTTGGGGTGGATGTTGCCTAAGGAAGAGCGTCGAGTCCGCACCCCCGGCGGGAGCTCGTCCGCAACCGCAGCATCGACACCCTCGATGTCTAGACACATCAGCCGCCTCTCATCGTCCGAGTCAAGGACCGGCTCCACGAGGGCATTCCCTGTCTTCCTGGGGGGGGAGAGGCCATCCCGCTCACGACGCCTCTTGCGAGACTCAGTGAGCTGGACCTCCATCTCGTCAACTTCTCCATCTAATCCACCAGGCTGGGGCATGACCAAGGGGGTAGCAGACTCTCCCGCCACCCCCGAGGCCAGGCCACCAGAAGAGAGGCATTCGCCACCATCCCCGCCGCCGCCCGACTCCGGAGGCTGGGGGACAGGCGAGGGGAGAGGGACCCCTGAAGCCCCCTCCCCCTCCGCTAAGTCTGCCCCGCCGACAGCTACATCCAACGGGGTGGGTGGTATGGCAGCCAGAGCGGGGCCAGGCTCTTTAGTGGGGGGTCCCTCGGCACTGGCCGAGGAGGGCAGGGCATCCTGAGAGGCCCCCTTCATCTTCCTCTCTTTGTCCTCCTTCTTCTTCTTCTTGGTGGTAGTGGGCAGCTGCCCCTGTGCTGGGGACGGGCCAGACTGCCCTGCCCCCCCAGCCGGCGGGGCCCCCGCACTGAGGGCAGGGGGCGCCACAGACGGGGGAGGCGGCGGCGGGGCCTGGGTAGTAGCACCAGCCTCTCCACTGGACGATGGTTTCACACCAGAGCCCCCCGTCCCCTGAGATGGAGTAGGGGTGGAAGGAGGCTGGGAGGAAGAGCTCCCTGCTTCCCTGGGCCTGCCGCGTGTCCCAGAAGTCGACACGCCGTCTCTCGGCTCTGCCGCAGGTGGCGATGGTCCGGCCGCCTTGCCCTGAGGGCACTGAGCAGCCAGGTGGGAGGAGCCGCCGCACTTAAAACACGTAGTCTCTCCCACAGACAAATAGATAATATACCTCCGACCCTCGAGCGTGAAGCTCAGGGAGCGAGGTAGAGACTGGGGGCCCTCCTTGAGGAGCATAAAGACCTGCCTCCGAAACGACAGGACGTGCTTCCGCTGAGGGTCCTTGCTTCCCATCGGCAGCCGGCGAAAAGGACTCGTAAGAACTCCATAGGCCTCGAGTCCCCTGGCCAGCTCCCGATCAGAAACATGTGGTGGGATGTTAGAGATCACCACCCTCACTGCCTGAGTCTCTAGGGGCGTGACAGGGTAGTGGATGCCCGCAATGTCTAGGCCCTCAGCACACACCCTGTCAACCAAGGCAGGCGTGCTCAAATAAATCATCGGGACCGTGTTCACACGACCCGCATAGCGGATCGTACGCCATCCCAGGAGCGCAGCCAGAGCCTCCATGCAAACCTCAAGCCCCACATGGAGAGGGGCATGAACCCTCAGGCCGTGCGTCAGCGGGAGGTCCTGAGAGACATCCTCATGCCAACTGCCAGGTGTAGGAGCAGCCATCCTCACTAGGACAGGGTTAAACTGCAAAGCAAAAAAAAAACTAAGGGAATGAAAAGAAAACTTAAACACAGGAGCTCAAGGCCAAGCTCCCGGGAATGCGGCCAAAACAGAAAGTGAAGATAAGCCACTGAAAGGGAGGGAGGGATTTGGGGGGTGAAAAAAAGAAAAGTGTGGATAGAACAAAAAAAAAAAAGAGGGGGGGAAGAAGAAAAAAGCACCCCTCAAGCGGCAAATGATAATAGAGAGCTCCCCACAAAGGGGGAGGAGGGTGGGGGGGGAAAAAAGCGGCAGGGGAAGGAGGGGGGGGGGTTAAAACAGCAAAAAGAAAAAAGAAAAGGAAAACTAAAGGGTGAGGGGGGGATGGAGGGTTAATTAAGAGCACCTCTGGAAGGCAGGCTAATGGAAAAGGTAACTCCCCGTAACAAGCAGACAGAAAAAAGAGAAAGAGAGGGAAAGAGACAGTAAAAGAGAAGGCTGCGAGAAGCGTCTCACAGACAAAGAAACCGGAAGCAGAGGGGGAGGGAAGAGAGAGGAGAGAAAAGTGGGGGTAAAAGCTGCAAAAAAGCAAGAAAAGAGTCAGAAAGCGCAATAAACAGAGGCTAGAGACCTTTAGACAGGTGGGAGTGAAGCAAGAAAAGAGATAGGAAGCCGGGGAGTCTTACGCTCGGGATCGCCCCACGCAGCTCCAAGCGAGCCTGGTCCGAAGCGTCCAAAGCGGAAGGAAGGAAGGAAGGAAGGAAGGAAGGAAGGAAGACTTTGACTTTTAAGAGGCGTTTATTCCAGGGAGAGTGACAAATCGGGGCCAGTAAAGAGTATGTACAGGTTGGCCCGAACACCTGGGCCTCACGGACATGGTCCTGGGCTCACGGCCTGCAAGGCCTGCCCGTACACTCTAGACTAAAAACCATAGCGAGCCAAAGGTCTATTTACATATTTACATTTCTGCAAGCGGGGACACCCATGGGGAGCCTCAGGGCTCGACTCACGTGAGGCAAAGTCCAAGGCCTCGGCCCGCTGGACGCGTGTCCACAGCTTGAGCAGCCAGGGGAGTTACAGGGCGAGGAGCAGGCGCCCCGCCTTGACTTGGCAGAGCACCCCCTTGAGGGCCCAGCATTCCTCAAAGGTGGGCACCGTCCGCCGCAGGACCACGTGCTCAAACTCGAGCGAGAGGCGGGCCCGCACCAGCAGACGGAAGAGCTGCAGGGCGTCGACCATCCCGGTGCCGGTGAGCTGGTTTCTCTGGCTCTTCAGGGTGGCCATCTTGGCCTGGCCCAGCAGGAAGTTGGCCAGGCTGACCATGGCCCTCTCCGCTGCCCGGTAGGGGAAGGAGTGGAAGTAGACGTCCCCGGAGAAGTACCGGCCCAGCGCCCGAAGCAGCACGCCCAGGGTGGCAAAGAGCGGCTGCAGCCGGGGGCAGTCGAGGAACGCGTGGAAAATGTCCTCGTCCAGCACCCCCGGGCAGAAGGGGCAGGCCGCCGAGGCCGCCGGTTCCAGGTGGCGAACAAAGGTGCCGGTGGCCAGGATGCCGTGCACGAGCCGCCACTGCAGGTTGCCGGTCTTCTTGGCGGTGGGCGCCTTATACAGCGTGCGCCACACCGGGGTCCCGGGCCGCACCAGGTGCCACCGCCACACGGTGTCAGGGCAGCCGGCCAGCACCTGGGCATACCGGGTGCGCACCACCCACATGTAGAGGCCCTTGCGGGGCAGGGTGCCAAAAGGGCAGCCCGTATTGCTGCGGGGGGGGCACCGGGAGCCTGAGCAGCATGTCGGGCCGCTCGGCCAGCTTGCCGGGTACCGCTGGGATGACGGGCAGCAGTGGGAAGGCGACATGCACGGCGGCCGCGGCGGGGAGGGTCCGGCGAGCCTGGAGATGGACTTCCAGGGCGGTCGCTGCTTCCGTCGGGAGGGCACCCCTGATGGTCCGCAGAAGCCGGCCCAAGGTGGGGACGGAAAGCAGCACCAGCCGGGCAGCCAGGGCTTCGGGGGACAGCCGCGCCGACCGAGCAGGGTCCAGGAGGTGCTCCAGGCGGGTGGTGCGTGCCTTGATGAGGGCTGCCGCGAGGCTGGCGGAGGCCAGGCTCGGCGCAACACGCTGCAGGGCCGGGTTGTAGACCAGGGGCTCCTGAAGCAGGTGTGGGAATCGCAGGTGCCTGGCCTGGGGGCAGAGATGGAAGGCCGCCCGCCAGGCCCGCACCATGCTGCGGTAGAACGGGGGAAGGACTGCCCCATTCAGGAAAGTGAGGTCCAGCAGAAACAGCTCCCCGTCAAAGCCGAGGCCCCCCACTCGCTGCAGGAACCGGCACGCCAGCTGCCGCCACGGGAGGTGGCCGTTGGCATACAGGAGCCGCTGGAGGGCCTGCAGCCGGTAGGCGGTCACCCGGCTGGCCAGGTTGATCAGGCCTTGGCCCCCTTCCCCGGTGGGAAGGTAGAGGGCAGCTCGGGGCAGCCAGTGGTGTCCGTCCCACAGGAAGTCGACCAGGAGCTGCTGCACTCTCTTCAGGAGCTCCGGCGGAGGGTCCAGCACCGCGCAGCGGTGCCACAGGGTGGCCGCCGCCAGGTTGTTGGTGATGAGGACCCGGCCGCGGTAAGAGAGGGCGGGCAGGCGCCAGCGCCAGCGCTGCAGGCGGGCCTCCACTCCCTCCGCCAGGTCCTCCCAGTTGCGGGCCACAAAGGCCGGTGGCCCCAGGAATACGCCCAGGGCTTTGAGGCCTTCCCAGCGCGAGGCGAGGCCTCCCGGCAGGTCCAGAGGTGGCGTGCCAGCCCACGTCCCCAGCAGGAAGGCGTCGCTCTTGCCCCAGTTGATGCAGGCCGAGGCGGCAAGCTCGTAGGCACGCTGGCAGTCCACCAGGGCCCACACGTCCTCCTGGCTGCCCAGGAAGACGGTCATGTCATCCGCGTACGCTGTCAGCCGGAGTGGGGAGCCGGTGGCGGGGCCCGGCGCCGGTACCAGGGCGAGGCCGGTCAGGCGACGTCGCAGAGCGTGCAGCAGCGGTTCGACGGCCAGTGCATACAGCATGCCTAACAGGGGGCAGCCCTGGCGTATGCCGCGACGCATGGGGAACGGGGAGCACAGCGCGCCGTTCACCTTGAGCAGGCCGGAGGTGTCGTGGTACAGGACCCGGAGCGCCGCGGTGAAGAGCGGCCCGAAGCCAAAGGCCTCGAGGGTGCCGAGCAGGTACCGGTGGTCGACGCGGTCAAAGGCCTTCTCTTGGTCCAGGGAGAGCACACCGACATCCAGGCCAAAAAGCTCCATGGCCGTGAGCAGGTCATGCAGCAGGAAGAAGTTGTCCTGGATGGTCCTGCCCGGCACGCAGTAACTCTGCTCGGGCCCGATGACGGAGGCCATGATGGTGCGGAGACAGTTCGCCAGCTCCTTGGCCAGGATCTTGTAGTCGGCGCACAGGAGGGAGACGGGCCGCCAGTTCTTCAGGCAGCCGAGGTCCCCCTTCTTGGGCAGCAGGGTGAGCACGGCCCGGCGGCAGCTGGTCGGCAGGGTCCCGGCGGCGAGGCTCTCACGGAAGACGCGGAGGAGGCTGGGTCCGTGGAGGGGCCAGAAGGCTCTGTAAAATTCTACGGGCAGGCCGTCCAGGCCCGGGGCCCTGCCCGAGGCGAGCCCCCCCACCGCGGCCTCCAGCTCTGCCAGGGAGAGTTCGCGCTCCAGGGCCTCGGCCTGCGAAGCGCCCAGGCTTGGCAGGTCCCGATGCAGCTCCTGGGCGGCCCGCGGGCAGACAGGCTCAGCCGCAAACAAGTTCCGGTAGAAGGCAACGGCATGCTCCCGCACTTTGCCCGGGTCCGTGAGCAGCCGGCCCTCCAGGGTCTTGAGGTGGTCCAGCGTCTTCGCCGTGGCCCGCCGCCTCTCCAGGCCGACGAAGAAGCCAGTCGGGGCGTCAGCCTCTGCCAGCTTCTGGCAGTGGGCCTGGACCTGCGCGCCACGGGCTGCGCCCTCCGCCAGCTCTCACAGGCATTTCTTGCGGGAGCAGAGGCTCTCGAGGAGCGCCGTGTTGTTGCCCCAATGGAGCAGGGCCGCCTCGAGCTCCGCCACGTCCTCCTCCAGCTCCTGGGTGCGGCGGCGGAGCTCGCTCACCGCTAGCTGGCTGTACTGCTGGCAGAACGCCCAGATCTGGACCTTCCCCATGTCCCACCACAGGCGCCAAGAGGGGTAGTCTGCTCGTGCCGCCTCCCAGCTCCTCCAGAGGTGGGCGAAGCAGTCCCTGAAGTGGGTGTCCTGCAGCAGGCTGACGTTGAGGCACCAGTAAGGGGCCCGTGTGTGTGCTCTGCCAGGCACGCTCAGCTCGCAGCAGACCAAGGCGTGGTCCGAGAGGCCTGATGGAACGATGCGGCTGCTGCGCAGCAACGGCAGGTGGTGCTGGCCGATGTAGAGGTGGTCGAGGCGGGCCATGGCGAGCCGGTTGGCGCTCATCTTTGCCCAGGTGTACTGTTGCGTGTCAGTGTGGAGGACCCGCCAGGAGTCGACGAGGTCCACCGCCTCCAGCACAGTCCACAGCTTGCGGGCCAAAGGCAGGTGTGGTTCCAGCCCCGTCCGGTCTAGCAGCGCGTCGACGGTACAGTTGAAATCCCCCCCCCATGAGGAGCAGGTCGTCCTTCTCGCTGGCGTCACGCAGGAGGTCGCCCAGGGTCTCTAGGAAGGCGACCCTCTCTCTCCCATTGGTGGGTGTGTAGACGTTGATGAGGAGCAGGCTCTGGTGTGCCAGGGTGATGTGGACGGTCAGCAGCCGGCCGGGGACGACCTCTCGCGCCACCGCCGAGTCGTACCGCAGCTGCGGCGAGAGGAGGGTCGCCACTCCTGCGCTGAGGTTGGTGCCATGGCTCAGGAACAAGTGGCCTCTCCAGGCAGCGTGCCAGTTGGCTTGAACGTACGCGTCGCTGTGCGTCTCCTGGAGGAAGGCGATTGCCAGGCGCTTCTGCTGCAGGCCCTCCAGGAGGGCCGTCCGCTTCACCGGGTCTCTGCAGCCATTGGTGTTGAGCGAGGCAATTATGGTAACCGCCATGAACAGGAGAAGGAGGAGGAAGGGTAGGCAGGGTACCGGTGGAAGAGAAGGTGATGGACGCCGGGCAGAAAAACCGTGGAGACAGGGGAAAGGCCTAGCGTTGCCCTGCCCTATTCCGCGGGCCTGCCTTGGCCCCACACCTCCCTCACCCGGGTCACCAGCTTCTCGAGCTGGAAGGCATGCTGACGCGTGCCCAGGTCCCGGCGCATAAGCTTCGCCACGTCGCTAGTGGCGTGGACAAACTGCGTGGGGTCTGGGCACCATTGCTGGATACTCTTGGCCACGTTCCTCTGGCCCTTGGTCTGGTCCAAGAGGTTGAGGAGACCTCCATAGCTGGGGGCCACCCAAGGGGGTTTCTCCAGCAGGAGGTGGATACTGCTGACCGAGAACCGGCAGGGCTGTACCCTGGAAGGGGACTTCCCGGTGAGACCGGTGAACGTGCCCTCAATGGCCAGGCTCCCTAGCAGGCCCCCCTCTCTATTTGGGTCAAGGACCGTCTCGGGGAGATCGATCCCCATCCGCTTTGGGGGGCAGATGTTGTCCCGCTCCCGGGACCGCTTGCGGCGCTCAGAGGGCAGGCACTCCATCTCCTACTCCCCATTGGCCCCAGCAGGCAGGGGAGCGGGTGGTGGGGTGGCAAGACCCTCCGCCGTCTCTCCTGCCCGCCGCCGCTCGGGAGGCCGGCACTCTCCCCCTGCCTTGCCGCTCACAGGCCCCACTGGCTGGGATGGGGGCGAGGGGTTGCCAGGCGTCTCCGGGACACCCTCAGTCGTGGCCGGAGGTGGCAGGGTTTCCAGGGGGGCAGGAAGAGCGGGCTCAGGTTCCCTGGCTGCCTTTTCCCCGGTGCTGTCCGAGACAGGCCCTGAAGGGGCAAGGAGTTCCTTTAGACACTCCTTTATTCTTTTTCTTATTCTTTGCTTTTTGGGGAGTAGCTGGCACCCCCCCTGTAGGGGGTGGGCCAGGCTGCTGGGGTGTCGCCACCTCCAGGTCCACCACCCCGGTTGGGGCAGGGGTGGAGGGAGGTGGAGGGGGGGTCTCGGGCGCTCCACCCAACGGGGCCCCAGCGCCCGAGACTCCGGCCACCCCGGGGAGGACTGGGACAGGAAGGGACTGGGAGGACTCCCCAGCCCCTCCACTGGAAGGGGCATCCGCCACGACAGGGGCGGGAAAACCCTGGGAGGATGTCCCAAGGCCCCCCCCGGGTGGCATGCCACTTCCAGAGGGGTCGAGCCCCCCGGATGGAGCAGGGTCAGAGTGGGGCTTGGCAGGTCTCCCAACCCCACCCTTTGATGAGGGCCCTGCACCCGAGGTGGGTGCACCATCCTCCTGGGCAGGCACAGCAGCCGGTGCCTGGGCTGACTGCTCAAACGGGCACTGGGCAGTTAGGTGGGAGCTGCCGCCGCAGCGGCAGCAGGAATTCCCACCCAGGGAGAAATGCACCACGTAGGACCTCCCTTGCGAGGCAAAAGTCAAGGAGAGAGGCAGTTCCTGAGCGTCCCCCTTGAGGAGCATGAACGCCTGCCTCCGGAAGGACAGGACCTGCCTCAGCTTGGGGTTCCTACTCCCTATGGTCAGCCTGCGCCAGGGGCTGGTGAGGACACCGTAGCGCTTGACCGCGTTGTTGAGGTCTCGGTCTGACAGGTGCGGGGGCACGTTGGAGGCCACCACCTGCACTGCCAGGGTCTCCAGGGGCGTGATCAAGTGGTGGACCCCCGAGACTTCCAGCCCCGCTGCACACACCTCTCTCACTAGGTTGGGAGAGCTCAGATAGATGATGGCCACCGAATTGACCTGGGAGGCATACCAGACGCTCCGGCGTCCCAGCAGGTCCACCAGAGCTCCGGCACAGTCCTCCACCGTGACGTGGAGAGGGGCGTGCACCCGAATGCCATGGCTGAGGGGAAGGTCTGCAGAGACATCCCCATGCCAAGTGCCTTGGCTGCTGGCAGGCATCCCGGCAGGAGAGGGTTAACTCTCTCCCGGGAGAGAGGGGGGGAAAAAAAAAAAAGCTTCAGGCTGACGCGGGGACCTGGGACTGGGAGGGGGCTCAAAACGCCCCAAAATCGGCCTGAGGGGGGGCAGAGCAACCCTGCAGGGGCTCAGGGCAAGCCCCAAGGCAGGGGGAAATGGCAGGGACCAAGGGAAGGGGCCCTGGGGGAGGGAGGCAGCAGGAATCACAGGGAGAACTCAGACGGGGGTGGGGGAGGGGCAGAGGCAAACGAGGCTGCCAGAGCCCAGGGGAAAAATGCTCAGAAAGCAGAGGAAGGGGGGCCCCAGGGAGAGGGTGGGTGGAGGCAAGGTTTTTTGGGGGGGGGGGACAGGAAAAGCGGGGCACGGAGTGCAGGGAACGCGCAAAAAGGCACCCGAGCTGCAGGAGCTCAGAAGGGCTTCACCTGTCGGCCGCCATCTTGAAAGAAAGAAAGAAAGAAAGAAAGAAAGAAAGAAAGAAAGAAAGAAAGAAAGAAAGAAAGAAAGAAAGAAAGAAAGAAAGAAAGAAAGAAAGAAAGAAAGAAAGAAAGACTTTTGACTTTTAAGAGACCTTTATTCCCCGGAGGGTGATGACTCGGAGCCAGTCAAAAGCATGTACAAAGACGCCCGAAGCTCTGGGCCTCATGTACAAGGCCTGGGCTCGTGGCCTGCAAGGCCTGCCCGTACACGCTAGACAAAAAAAAACCAACCAACACAACGAACATAAGGACTATTTACAGTATTTACAGTTCTGCCAGCAGGGACACCCATGGAGGCCTCCGGGGTCGACCCGCACGAGCAAAAGTCCAGGGCCTCGGCCCGCTCGACGCGTCTCTGCGGCTTGAGCAGCCGGTGGCATCACAGAGCGAGGATCAGGCGTCCCGCCTCGACCCGGCACAGCACCCCCTCGAGGGCCCAGCGCTCCTCAAAGGCGGGCACCGTCCGCCGGAGGACAGCGTGCTCAAACTCGAGCGAGAGGCGGGCCCGCACCAGCAGGCGGAAGAGCTGCAGGGCGTCAACCATCCCGGTGCCGCTGAGCTGGTTTCGCCGGCTCTTCAGGGTGGCCATCTTGGCCTGGCCCAGCAGGAAGTTGGCCAGGCTGACCGTGGCCCGCTCGGCCGCCCGGTATGGAAAGGAGTGGACGTAAGCGTCTTCGGAGAGGTCACGGCCCAGTACCCGAAGCAGTGCGCCCAGGGCGGCAAAGAGAGGCTGCAGCCGGGGGCAGTCGAGGAAGGCGTGGAAAATGTCCTCGTCCAGCACCCCCGGGCAGAAGGGGCAGGCCGCCGAGGCCGCTGGGTCCAAGTGACGCACAAAGGTGCCGGTGGCCAGGATGCCGTGCACGAGCCGCCACTGCAGGTCGCCGGTCTTCTTGGCGATGGGCGCCTTATACAGCGTGCGCCACGCCGGGGTCCCGGGCCGCGCCAGGCGCCGCCGCCACGCGGTGTCAGGGCGGCCGGCCAGCACCTGGGCGTGCCGGGTGCGCACCACCCACATGTAGAGGCCCTTGCGGGGCAGGGTGCCAAAAGGGCAGCCCGTATTGCTGCTGGGGGGCACCGGGAGCCTGAGCAGCGTGTTGGGCCGCTCGGCCAGCTCGCCGGGTACCGCTGGGATGACGGGTAGCGGTGGGAAGGCGTCTTCTGCGGCGTCTGCGGCGGGGAGGGGCCGGCGAGTCTGGAGATGGGCTTCCAGGGCGGTCGCTGCCTCCGTCGGGAGGGCGGCCCTAACGGCCCGCAGAAGCCGCCCCGCGGTGCGGACGGAGCGCATGGCCAGCCGGGCAGCCAGGGCCTCGGGTGACAGCCAGTCCGACCGAGCGGGGTCCAGGAGGTGCTCCAGGCGGGTGGAGCGCGCCTCGACGAGAGCTGCCGTGAGGCTGGCGGAGGCCAGGCTCGGCACGACACGGTGCAGGGCCGGGTTGTGGACCAAGGGCTCTCGAAGGAGCTGCGGGAACCGCAGGTGCCTGGCCTGGGGACAGAGATGGAAGGCCGCCCGCCAGGCCCGCACCACGCTGCGGTAGAACGGGGGAAGGACCGCCCCGTTCAGGAAGGTGAGGTCCAGTTGAAACAGCTCCCGGTCAAAGCCGAGGCCCCCCACTCGCCGCAGGAATCGGCACGCCAGCTGTCGCCACGGGAGGTGGCCCTCGGTGTACAGGAGCCGCTGGAGGGCCTGCAGCCGATAGGCGGCCACCCTGCTGGCCAGATCGATCAGGCCCTGGCCCCCCTCGCCGGTGGGCAGGTAGAGGGCAGCTCGTGGGAGCCAGTGGCGTCCGTCCCACAGGAAATCGACCAGGAGCCGCTGCAGTCGCTCCAGTAGCTCCGGCGGAGGGTCCAGCACCGCGCAGCGGTGCCACAGGGTGGCCGCCGCCAGGTTATTGATGACGAGGACGCGCCCCCGGTAGGAAAGGCTGGGCAGGCGCCAGCGCCACCGCTGCAGGCGGGCCTCCACTCCCTCCTCGAGGCCGTCCCAGTTGCGCGCCATGAAGGTCGTCGGCCCCAGGAACACGCCCAAGACCTTGAGGCCCTCGCGGCGCCAGGCGAGGCCCCCCGGCAAGTCCGGCGGAGGCCTGCCAGTCCATGCGCCAAGCAGCAGAGTGTCACTCTTGCCCCAGTTGATGCGGGCGGAGGAGGCGCGCTCGTAGGCCCGCTGGCAATCTGCCAGAGCCCGCACGTCTTCCCGGGTGGCGAGGAAGACGGTGACGTCGTCCGCATAGGCCGACAGCCGGAGACGAGGGCCAGCGGACGGGCCCGTGGCCGATGGCAGGGCCACCCCACTCAGGCGGCGGCGCAGCGCGTGTAACAGCGGCTCGATGGCCAGGGCGTAGAGCATGCCCGACAGCGGACAGCCCTGGCGAATGCCCCTGCGCGCGGGGAACGGAGCGCAAAGCACCCCGTTCACCTTGAGCAGGCTGGAAATGTCCCGGTACAAGACCCGGAGGGCCCCGGTGAAGAGGGGCCCGAAGCCAAAGGCCTCCAGCGTGCGGAAGAGGTAGGCGTGGCCCACGCGGTCAAAGGCCTTCTCCTGGTCGAGAGAGAGGAGGCCGACGTCGAGGCCAAAGAGCTCGCTGGCCGTGAGCAGGTCCCGCAGCAGGAACAGGTTGTCTTGTATGGTCCTGCCCGGCACGCAGTAGCTCTGCTCGGGCCCGGTGAGAGAGGCCATGACCGCGCGGAGGCGGGTGGCCAGCGCTTTGGCCAGAATCTTGTAGTCCGCGCACAGCAGGGAGACCGGCCGCCAGTTCTTCATGTAGCCCAGGTCTCCCTTCTTGGGCAGCAGGGTCAGCACCGCTCGGCGGCAGCTGATCGGCAAGACCTTGTCGGCGAGGCTCTCCTGGAAAACGCGCAGGAGGCTGGGGCCGAGGAGAGGCCAGAAGGTCTTGTAGAACTCGGCAGGCAGCCCGTCGAGGCCCGGGGCTTTGCCGGAGGCGAGGCCGGCCGTGGCGGCCGCCAGCTCTTCCAGGGACAAGTCCCGCTCCAGCTCGCCGGCCTCCAGGGCATCGAGACGCGGTAGGCCCTCGTGGAGTTCCCGCGTGGCCTCGGGGCACGACGGCTCGGCCGCGAACAGGTCGCGATAGAAGGCGACGGCACGTTCGCGGACTTCGCCCGGCTCTGTAATGACCCGGCCCTCAGGAGTCTTGAGATGGTCCAAGGCTTTGCTCGCTGCCCGCCGCCGCTCCAGGTCGAAAAAGAAGCGGGTCGGGGCGTCGGTTTCCACCAGCTCCTGGCAGCGGGCGCGGATCCTCGCGCCGCGGGCCGCGCTCTCCGCCAAGTCGCGCAGGCATTTCCTGCGGAGCCGGAGGCTCTCGCTCAGTGCCGCGTCGCTGCCGGCGGCCAGCAGAGCAGCCTCGAGCTCCGCCACGTCCTCCTCCAACTCCCGGATACGGCGGCGCGTCTCGTTCGCGGCCAGCTGGGTGTACTGCTGGCAGAAGGCTCGGGTCTGGACCTTGCCCACGTCCCACCACAGCTTCCAGGAGGAGTGGCTCGGTCTCGCAGCCTCCCACCTCCGCCAAAAGTGGGCAAAGCAGTCCCGGAAATAAGAGTCCTGGAGCAGACTAATGTTCAAACACCAATACGGTGCCCGTGCACAGGCTCTCCCCGGCAGGCTCAGTTCGCTGAAGGCCAGGCCATGATCTGATAGACCCGAGGGAGCGATGCGGCTGCTGCGCAGGAGTGGCAGGTGGTGCCTGGTGATATAAAGGCGGTCGAGGCGAGCCATGGTGAGACCGCCGGCACTCGTCTTGGCCCAGGTGTACTGGCGCGCATCGGGATGCAGGGCTCGCCAGACGTCCACGAGGTCTGCCCCCTCCAGGGCAGCTTGCAGCTTGCGAGCGGAGGGCAGGTGGGGCTCAGGCCCTGTGCGGTCGAGGCGCGGGGCAGTGGTGCAATTGAAATCGCCCCCGAGGAGGAGCAGGTCATCATCCTCGCTAGCGTCGCGCAGGAGGGCAGCCAAGCTCTCAAAGAAAGCGACCCTCTCCTGGCCATCGGAGGGCGCGTAGATGTTGACGAGCAGCAGACGGTGTTGCGCGAGGGTGACGCGGACGGTCAGCAGGCGGCCGGGGACGACCTCCCGCGGCACCGCCGCGTCAAGCTGCAGCTGCGGCGATAAGAGTGTCGCGACCCCCGCGCGGAGGCTGGTGCCGTGGCTCAGGAACACCTGTCCTCGCCAGGCAGCCCGCCAGGCCGCCTGGTTGAACCTGTCAGAGTGGGTCTCTTGTAGGAAGGCGATGGCCAGCCTCTTCTGCCGCAGGAGCTCCAGGACGGCCTCGCGCTTCACCGCGTCTCGACAGCCGTTGACGTTGAAGGTGCCAATGGTTGTGGCTGCCATGGGGGTGGGTGTGGGAGAGGAGGAGCAAAGCAGAGTGCGGGTGGAAGAGCGAGCACCCAAGAGCAGAGCAAGGCAATACAGACAGGTCAGGGAAGGCCTACCGTGCCCTACTCTAGTCGAGGGACCCGCCCAGGCCCCACTCCACTCTCACCCTCTGGGCAAGCTTGTCCAGACGGTAGGCCATCTGACGTGTGCCCCGATCTTGCTTCATGAGCTTGACTGCCGCCCTGGCAGCCTTGACAAACACTTTGGGGTCCGCACACCACTGGGTGATGTGCCCCGCTACATTTTTCTGCCCCTTGGTTAGCTTCAGCAAGGACAGGAGTCCCCCATAGTCAGGAGAGACCCAGGGGGGCTCCGCCAGCTTGGGGTGGATGTTGCCCACGGAAGAGCGGCGAGGCCGCACCCCCGGCGGGAGCTCGCCCGCAACTGCAGCGTCGACCCCCTCGATGTCCAGGCACATCAGCCGCCTCTCGTCGTCCGAGTCGAGGACCGGCTCCGCGAGGACATTCCCTGTCTTCTTGGGGGGGGAGGGGCCATCCCGCTCACGACGTCTCTTGCGAGACTCCGAGAGCTGGATCTCCATCTCGCTAACTTCCCCATCTGCTCCGGTATGCTGGGGCGTGGCCAAAGGGGCAGCGGGCTCTCCCGCCACCCCCGGGGCCAGGCCACCGGAAGAGAGACATTCGCCACTATCCCTGCTGCCGCCTGACTCCGGGGGCTGGGGGACAGGCGAGGGGAGGGGGACCCCTGAAGGCCCCTCCCCCCCACCCGCTAAGTCTGCCTCGTCGGTGGCTACATCCGACGGGGCGGGTGGTGTGGCAGCCGGAACGGGGTCCGGCTCTGTAGTGGGGGGGTCCTCGGCACTGGCCGAGGAGGGGTCTGTCAGGGATGGGGTGTCCTGAGAGGCCCCCCTCATCTCCCTCTCTTTTTCGGGTGGTAGGGAGGATGCCCGAGCCCCATCATCCGATGAGGCTCCAGCACCGCAGTCCCCGGCCACCCCAGCCACTTCGGCCGGGGCAGGCAGGGGGCAAGGGGAGGCGTCCGCCTCTCCACCCGGTGGGGCTGCCGCACCGAGGGCAGGGGGCGCCACAGACGGGGGAGGGGGCGGTGGGGCCACGGTAGTAGCACCAGCCCCTCGGCTGGACGATGGCTTCCCGCTGGAGACCCCGGTCCCCTGAGATGGAATGGGGGGGGAAGGAGGTCGGGAGGAAGAGCTCCCAGCCTCCCTGGGCCTGCCGCGTGCCCCAGACGTCGACGCGCCGTCTGTCGGCGCTGCCGCAGGCGGCGACGGTCCGGCCGTCTTGCTCCGAGGGCACTGCGCGGCCAGGTGGGAGGAGCCCCCGCACTTGAAGCACGTGGTCTCTCCCACAGATAGATAGATAATAAACCGCCGCCCCTCGAGCGTGAGGCTCAGGGAGCGAGGCAGCGACTGGGGGCCCTCCTTGAGGAGCATGAAGACCTGCCTCCGAAAGGACAGGACGTGCTTGCCCTGAGGGTTCTTGTTTCCCATCGGCAGGCGGCGAAAAGGACTCGCAGGAAGCCCATAGGCCTCGAGTCCCCTGGCCAGCTCCCGATTGGAAACGTGCGGTGGGACGTTGGAAATCACCACCCTCACTGCCTGAGTCTCTAGGGGCGTGACAGGGTAGTGGATGCCCGCAATGTCCAGGCCCTCCGCACACACCCTGACAACCAAGGCGGGCTTGCTCAAATAGATCATCGGGACCGTGTTCACGCGCCCCGCGTAGCGGATGGTACGCCATCCCAGGAGGGCGGCCAGAGCCTCCACGCAAGCCTCGAGCCCCACATGGAGAGGGGCATGAACCCTCAGGCCATGAGACAGTGGGAGGTCCCGAGAGACATCCTCATGCCAGCTGCCAGGCGTAGGAGCCGCCATTCCTCGCCAGGACAGGGTTAAACTGCGAAGCGCAGCAAAAAAAAAAAAAAAAAGCAGCCTCAGGCTGACAGGGGGGACTGGGACTGGGAGGGGGCTGGAAACGCCCCAAAATCGGCCTGAGGGGGGGCAGAGCAACCCTGCAGGGGCTCAGGGCAAGCCCCAAGGCAGGGGCAGATGGCAGGGACCAAGGGAAGGGGCCCTCGGGGAGGGAGGCAGCAGAAATCAAAGGGAGAACTCAGGCGGGGGTGGGGGAGGGGCAGAGGCAAACGAGGCTGCCAGAGCCCAGGGGAAAAAGGCTCAGAAAGTGGGGGGAAGGGGCAGGGAGGGGGGTCCCCAGGGACAGGGTGGGGAGAGGCAAGGGGTTTTTTTGGGGGGGGGACAGGAAAAGGGGAGCAGGGAGTGCGAGGCAACAAGCTGAAAGCACCTGAGCTGGAGGAGCTTAGAAGGGCTTCAGCTGTCGGCGGCCATCTTGAAAGAAAGAAAGAAAGAAAGAAATTATTGCAGACTGCATTTATACTCTATGAAATACAAGTATGGCTTCTGGATAGATTAAGTCATGCTTCATTTTTAGAGATCAATTTTTGCTTCATAGGATTCTTCCAGAAGAATCCTCTTTTCCTTAACAGAAGGATGTGAAGCCCTTAGAAAGATCCCTTACATTCAGAACCCCATCTTACAGTTCTGACCCAGGCAAAACTCCTTTTGAATTAGAAAAGGATTTTGTCCTTAGATAGGTAAGATTTGGACTTTTAGCCCAACTATAAACCCATGGGATGTGCTTATATATGTAGCTATCATGCCTTTGTTTCCCCCCCCCCCCCCCGTCTACGGGACTTTTAGGCCATGTACAGAAATTAAACATAAACCAATATAACAGAAGAGAAGCTCAGTGCATATAGATTGGTTTGGAGGACATATAGTGTGTGGATGGGTGTGGGGGGGGGGATTTGAGGGGAGGGGAGTCCACCACACACCTGCACTCCCCCCCCCCCACCCCATGTGGTGTACAGCCTCCAGTGCTGACAGCAGCTGCCAGCCAGGCAGTCAGGGTCATGGCTCCCTCTAGGCACAGCTCTGCAGTGGCACAGCACAGCCTGACCCAGGGTCTGTACATGGTGAATAGATCTGGACCAGCCCAGCCTGCCTCCACAGTGCACAGCTTTGAACAGGACTGGGATGGCTCCTGCCACCAGCCATGGCTCCTGGCCGCACATTGGGCTGGGTCCTGCTTCCATGTCCTGTTCTGTGGAGCCAGGATCTGACCCAGCTCAATGCACGGCCTCTGCATGTGGTGCCGGGACCCTGTCAACAGAAAGAGCAGCCTGGTTCTGCCCAAAGGTGTACAACCATGCGACAGACTAGGCCAAGCCCACACTATATGTCACAAGTGGCACTGGGTCTGAGGCGACCAGGGCTGTGCCGTGCCACTGGGGGGGGGGGAAGGGGAGGGGGTTCTGCCAGCAGCAGGCCCCAAGTGCCCTGCAATCATGACTGTGGGGGGGGGGGGGGGGAGGCTGTGTGCCATGCAGGGGATGGTTGGGGGAACCAGCCCCCAGCCCCTCCCTCCCAGCACCTGATCATTTGCTGACACCTTGGCGAGACTTTTACAAAGGAGGAACTCACTGCAGCAATGGAAAGAGCCATTACTTCTGCACAATTCTGGAAGAAAACATCTATTTTATAAACAGGGACGCAAGTAGAGAAGGATTGCACAATATGAATTGTCATATACACATACCTATGCTTCTCTACTACCCCACAGCCAAACCCATCAAGAATATTTGAGAGGGAGGAGGGAAAGAAGGACTAAGTACTTCTTCCTGCTTAAATCAGAATCACTTTCCATATAAAAATGTGCGTCAGCTCCCATGCATTTTAAAAATCAGTATTGCCTGTGTACATCCAAGGAAGAAAAAAAATCCCTTTTATTGCTGAGAAGTGGCCTTGAGAGCTCTCAAATTGAGAGGTTTTGATTGGCTACAAAGAAAGTTACTTCTTTTTATGAAGAGCATTCTATTCCGCCTTGTTATTTCTCTCTTTTAACAAAAAAGTGAAGACAAATAAAAGTCAATGCAAAGATTTCCATCTCTGGCTAAAAATATATCACACAACATTTCATTATTAATATGTGCCTTCAGGAGGGCATACTGCTGTGCAGTAGTCATAAGCGTTCTCACAGATTCTCTCACCTATACCACTTGCAAGACACTTTTATAACATGAGATGTAACCCTGGCAACATGCATTCATTTTTAAAAGAATTCCCACAACAAATGTGTCTTACTCATATCATCGTCT
This sequence comes from Alligator mississippiensis, assembly GCF_030867095.1. Classification (NCBI taxonomy): domain Eukaryota; kingdom Metazoa; phylum Chordata; order Crocodylia; family Alligatoridae; genus Alligator; species Alligator mississippiensis. The sequence goes on from NC_081824.1 coordinate 202,095,435, forward strand.
TTTCATGACAGAAGAAGCCCAAGTGACTAATTATAGCCATTGACTCTTATTCTGTATCTGAGAGTGTTTACATGAAATGTTACCAAGGACAATAAAAGCAACATACAGCTGAGGAGGAATCAGGGCCACCATTCTGTAAAGGTCCTTTTAGTGGTGGACACAACGCTCACATTTTGTACTTAGGAGAGAGTGAAATACATCCTCTCTGTGCATCATTCCCCACATGTACATGTAGCCTTGGTGTACACAGGTTTGTACTCCCTGCTCCAATTGAGAGAATTATTGGCAGGGCAGTGTGATGTGGAGGGACACAACAGCCCAGCAGCCACCTCTGTTTCCTATAGAGTCAGGCCCAGTCAATCACTTACTTAACTATATACACATTTATTATTACAACAAAACCATTGAAGGGTAAGGACATATATATGTACAAATTTACAAAACAATAAACCCTATACCATATTATAATACACACACAATTATTATTTAAATATACAGATGAACAATAGAACAACCCAGAACAAAGGATATTGATCAGGCAACCTTATATTTTTATTAATATAGACTATTACTTCAAATTATTCACAGAAACTGTAAGGCCCAGTCCACAACTATAAATCAGCAGTCCTTAGACTACCTAGGTGCCCTCCAGGGCAGAGGCCCCACTCCCAAGGTACCACTACAGGAAAAGAGGTCGGGGGGAAAGAAAAGGAGACGGAGATCCCAAAGACTCCTAAGTCTCCCCTGTCATCCAGGAGCAGCCCATGTGGTGCCCCTTCACAACCCTGGGGGTCCCTCCCCTGTGGGGACCTTCTCTCCAGGGTAACTTACTACTCTACAGTCCCAGAGGGTTGCCTCCCATTCTCCAGGTTGAGCTCTATTCCTGCCAGGCTTTCCTGCTGCTCGACTCTGCTGCTGCCGGCCTGGCTTAGGGCCACATGCACCGCTGTGTGTAGTGGGTGCTTCGCCTTGTGCTAGGGGTTGGAGACCTGGGCAGCCTAGTGCAGCACCGGGGCTCGGTCTGCTCCTGGGCCCCCTGTGCAGCGTCATCTGCACTGAGCTGCTGCCCTGTGCCAGCAGCTATAGACCCAAGCCACCTCATGTGGCTCCCAGGGTCTCTCAGCCTCCATGCAGAACCTCCTACACCGAGCTCCCAGCTTCGTGCGGAGGTTGGGGACCTGAGCCACCCAAACAGCTTCAAAGATCCTGCTCCATGCACCATGTCTTTGGCCTCACGCCAAAGGTTGCAAACCCGAGCCACTTCACACAGCTCCCAGGGTCCAGATGCCATGCTATGCACTGAGAACCTAACCGCTGGAGCCATCCGCAGCTCCCCACAGAGAGAAGTCTTCAGGGGCTCTTCCTGGGCTACTGCTTTGCCCTGCTGAACAGCTTTCCTCAGCTCTTCTAAGCCCTGCTCTTCTCCATCCCGATGCATCTCCCTCACGCAGCTTCTTTTATACTCTCCACGGCTCTGCCCCTGAAGTCTTCCAGACCTGACAGTGTTGTAGTCTTCAATCAGGTCTGGGGGACCTCTTCTCCCCCTCCTCTCAGAAAAGGGGCATGACTTTATATCTCTTGCACCCTCCTGATTGGTGGATGGGCTCCACCAATCAAAACAGCAGAATCTCAAGCCTGGGACTCAACCCAAGCTGTGGAAGGTAGTTCTGCTACATACATGCATCTCTAGTGTAATAGAACGAAAATAAACTCCCTTACACAAGGAGAGAGAAAAAGACTAAAAACACTAAGCAATGCTTATTATTTCCTGTTTTTTTTCCCCAAGGTAAAGAAGGACTTGAGCTTAAATTGCCTCCAACAAGGCAAGTCAGATGTGGAAGAAGAATTCCCATGAATTTCTTTGTGCATGCCTGTACAGAAAATGATTTTGCAATGAAGTTTTGAAAGGAAGTTGGTATCAGGATGCTAAGTGGAGTACAGAGTAAAAGTGCAGCCCAACTAGCCAACATCACTCCCCATCAATAGTGGAGCAAGTGCTGAGCAACTGGGGAACCAGCCCCAGGCACTCAATTAGACCGGGTACAAGTACAGCAGCAGTTACCACAGCTGGCCCAGCCCTGCCTCTGCTGTTACAGGCACAGACTCTGGTCATTAGGCCTCTGATCCTCAGTTCATTAAAGTTAGCAGTCCCAGTCCACTTTTCATATGATCTGGTACATAAAAGGCCCTGATCCAAGTTGAACAAATTAAAAGAGCTAACTTGTAAGGTTGATGCACCAGTCCTTAATAGGCCACAATCGGGGGCGGGGGGAGTCTTTTGGATGGACCTAATCTTCCTTTTGCTATGGGACCACCAAAAGAAGGTTATTTGGGAAGCCTGTTATCCAGCACTCTCAGAAAGCCATCCTTTGTACCTGTGCTACTTGCACAGCTGTTGGTAAGTGTGCTCACTTTAAGATCTTGCCATAGCTGTTTACGTGACCACTTTACTCAAAATATCTAGCGCAGACTGAAAGCTGTTAAGTCTGTCCAACAGTTGTTGTTGCTTCACTTTGACACTAATCCACAAAAAAGTTAATAATAGTGCTCTGAACAGATATTGGCAGTTTTGTGCACTTACACTCAGGTTGGGGGGAGCTTCAGAAAATCGAAATAGTGCCTACTCTCGAGTATACCTTGCGTGTAATCAGAATTATGAATGGGGCTTCCCAGGTAAACTCAACTGCAGTCAAAGAGTCTCCTTCTAGAAAAAATGGAATAATTAAAATCATATTTGTTGTCATAGTCTTTGCTTTTCTGGTTAATAAGGAGACCTAATTGCTTAATAGCTCTTAGCCACTAGTTTTGGCAAAGCGTAAGGAAGCAGAAAGATTACATAGTCAATAGCAACACAAAGCAAAGTTACGAGGACCCACCCTTACCTAATCCTAGTGATAACAAGAAACCAGTAGGTTAATTTATGTTCAGAGGTTGCAGATATTTGGAGCTGTCAATAACTTTTGGAACATGTGAATAATTTTACAAGGGAATCCAAAGATTTCCAGCATATATTCAGAGCACTCCCTCCTTATACTGTTGGAGGATTGAAAGTCAATGTAATTTAAGAGACACGGTAGTTTCCATTAATTGGGTTATTCAGTAGTACTCCATAAAAGTGAACATATGAACAGTGCAGAAACAGGGTGAATGACAATCAGTTTCCAGTGGGTTGCAAATTCTGTTTAGAGTAATCTTACAGAAGAATAACCCTTGGGGCTGGCAACATCACAATCCCAAACTTGTCTTTACATTCCTTTAAATTCCCCTCTTTGTAGCAGTTTTGAGTATTCCTTTCCCTGCTCTTCTTCTAGGGTGAATTCTAATCTCCCATACTCAGGCTGAAGTCTTCACCTCTTGTTTTAAGCAGATCTGCAATTACTTTATCCTAGCCTCCCATCTTGTAGATTCAATTTGTTGATCGCTGCTTTAAGGTTTCCTAAGGCAATGTCTTTACCATTATCAAGTACTTCTATCTATGCAAGTTGTCAGAAGTTTACTTTTGTATCATGTGGAGGCTTGTTTATATACAATGAAGGTGGTCTGTGTGTCTTTTCATTTGTTTTCAAGATCCAAATGGAATATTTCAATATTTGTCCACTGGAACAGCAACCAGAGTTCTTGGGAACCTTCTGGTAGTTTCTCTTTTTTGGCCTGATGTAAGTTTACTTGAGTGCCACCACCCCCCCCCCCCCCGCCCCATCTCCATATTCCTTTTTTAATAGGTTCACAACCAAAATCAGTGATATGCATATTGAGATGCTCCTTTCTGATAGTTCTCCAAGACCTTTCTGTCCAAGAGGAAAGCACATCAAAATGAAAAACTCAAAATGGAGAACTTGTTTGAGCATTGCAATTCACCTACTTCCCTGTTTTCAAGTTTAAGCCTGGAGGAATCCATTTGCTTGATTTTAAGGTCTTTAACTTTGTGTCAACGTGGCAATGCACAGACAACAGTTGCTTTCCATGTCTACCCCTCCTGTAGGGTAACTTCCAAATGACAGAACACAATTTTGCTGAAGATACAGAAGTATTCTATTTGATTCTTCATTGCACTGTCTGGCAGTATCAAAATTCCTGTGTGCTGAAATGCACGTTTTCCCTCTCAAAAGAAAAGGATTTTGCTTATGAATTTTCATAAACCTATTCTACATTGCCATTACATGATACAAGACTACAGCAAAATTATCTAAGTATAATACCATGGAAAGTAACTAATAGAAAACATATCTCGGAATTCATCTTCCCTACTCTTTCTACATCCCATTTCTGGTCTAAGTTATACCAATGGAAAAAATATTTTGTTTCTACTAATTCATTGAGGGTGTTATTGTGCTATTAAAGTAATAGGGGAAATAAGAAAGGTGAGGAAGCAGGTAGCATAGGGGGCAAGTTGGAATACCTAATTACTTAAAAGTGGGGTTGATGAGCTCATCAAATATTGTCAATCAACTACATATTTTTGGATCGGTCAAAGATTATAGCAACTTTACTAACATACTACTTTTTTGTAGTTTGCTTGACAGAACTAAGGGGTTCTTTTATTTTTTGACCTATTTCTGAATGGAAAAAGTTGTGCTTTTTTGTGTATTATTTTGACCCATTATCAATATTTTTTTTCCATTTTTGATTAATGAGTCTATTGACTGAATTTGTATTTGACTAGTCAAATACTCAACTACTTAGAAGAGACTGGAGATACTTGATAACTTACCTACAAATTAAAAAAAAATACACACACACACACACACACACACACACACACACACACACACGTACGTATTTGGTTTAGTTCCTAATTTTAATGGTGTGTCTTATTCTTCTAGGATGATAAGGATTTTCCTCTCCACTAGCTCCTTTCATAAGCAATCAAACCAATGTCTAAGTGTTTTTAAGGGAAAAGGCTCACTAATGCTATATTACTTGCACTGTTTCCAGAGCTATTGAACTGTAAATACTGCAGATTAGGCAATTAGTGTGTGAACACGTCATTTGGCATTGTCACTTTAAGTAAAATACTGCAGAAGGTAGTGCTTGTTAAACTTTGTGCGTTTATAGGTTGAGTAACAAGTTTTACTTCAGGGAGTACTGAAGAGCCCTAGTACAGCACTAGCTTAATTCCATTGTGATTCTGCATCTCATCATATGCAGAATTATACACTTTTAAACATATATAAAAATCCCACATAGAAATTGTTTGAGGTTACACAGGAAAAAATAATCTATTGTAAATTATCAAACTTAACATGTACATAAGATGCCCTAGTCACTGTATTTAGAACTAAAACAAAAACAAAACAACTATGATTGTTCCCCCATCCATCCCCCAAAAAGAAATGATTTATTTCCTCAACTTGTAATAATTCCACTATTCGGAAGACTCACTCATGAAGACTGTATTTTTGAAATCTTCTTTGTATTTTATTATAGCTAATTTTATTTAAGAATGTCAGCATTTAATATTAAAAAGGTAGACACATGTAAAACTAGTGATGCATCATAGTTGTCATTGACAAGATTGCAGCTAGGGTGATATCTTACCTCTAAATATTGTTGATTCAACTGATTTATTAAACACATAGGATTTTTTTTCCTTAAATGAATCAGAAAGGTGAGGTGATAAGTACCAAAAGTGACACAGGACTAAAGAATACAGTTAGAGATATAGTCCACATCGGAAAGCAGTTGAAAGACTGTCATGATTCTTAATGTCTTTAATTCTTGGATATTACCCAATTGCCAGAAATTCACAGAAAAAGATGCTGAATGGAAAGCATGTAGGGAAAGTGCGATGCAACAGATAAATTAAGGGTGTAGACAGTGCGAAGCTTCAGGCCCCAATTTGATTTGACATGATTTGGTGGCTGAACCTCTTAATCCAAATAGAATCAGAGGACTCTAATCTCTCCAAATCAAATCAGAACCCTCCGAATCGATTTGGAGAGGTTCGGAAAGATTTGTTGATTCAGACTTAGACACAGCTTTAAATGTTTTTTCTACATACCTCCAGGTAGCAAGCAGCTTGTGAACATTGTGATGCTGGGGCACATGAAGTGTCCCACAGAAGTGCTGGGAGGGGAGGGGTGGGGGGTCCCAGCACACTCAGCAGCAGACCCAGAAGCGAGCCAGAAGCACTTCCAGTCTACTTCTGGGTCTGCCAAGAAGCATGCCAGGGGGGTGCCCCCACACCCTCCCAACTTGGCAACTGGTGCCTCCTGGGTCTGAGGAGGGCACTGAATCAATGAATTGAATCACCTTCCCCAATTTGGACCGAACCCAAATCAAATATGGGCTGCTTCACACACCCCTAGTAGACAGAAGTGCAGCTTCACACACCCGTAGTAGACTGAAGTGCAGCTGTAGCTCAGAACAATTTTGGCAAAGCGTTCTGAGTTACAGTGTTACCCCAAACCAAACAGAAGTTCACTGTTGGTTCCAGGGGAAAGGGAATTTAACCCTGGACTGGGAGCCTGCAGCCAGGTTCCCATATCAGTAGCCACATCTGCCAGTGCTTGCTGTTTTCAGAATGGGAGGGGGGGAAAAAAGAGGCAGAGGAGGAAGCTCATTCTTGGGGCTCCCCAGATGGTGCTGAAAAGTGAAGTGAGTGAATTGGAGCCTTCTCACCTCAAGAGGGCACCTGCCCTACCCTCCAGGGGGGCTGAAAAATCCCCAGACTGAGCTCCCTCTGCTCCCTTGCCCTCACCCCTCCCATTCTGAAACCAACAACAGGCTGGGAGCTCCTCAGAAACAAGTTACAAAAGACACCACATTTTGAAACATCTTTATCTGATACCTCATGCAATGAGAGGTCAGATTTTTCACCCAATTGGCCATTTTAAAACTGTTTGCAGTTGTATACTTGTACTTGGTCATAGCTATAAACTGCTTTCTGTGGCCAAACCAGGTGAAAATTGGCACTTCTGTCTGCACCCCAAGATAAATTATTGTTAAAACAATCAGTAAGGTACACAGGGTTTTTGTCATTCACTAGTTAGGGTTCAATACTGTAGTAGGCTATGGAAGATGCTGAAGCAGGAAGTCAAGTCAGTGCAATTAAGGACCATTTAATGACCTTGTGGCAACACAGTACAGTATTTACTCCAATCCAAGAAGAGGTTCCCCCTCCCCTACCCACTGTGCCACATTCAACATGGGCAAAAGAAAAGCCACTCATCTTGGATTCTAGTACAAGGCTAAAGGGTCAGGTAGATGATCCAGGTTTGGGGGTCCGAGTCAGAGCCTCTGTCCACCAGCCTGCCCTACTCTGCATCATGCACTCCTCTTCCTCCGCCCCCTGTTACTTATCCTCGAGTTGTGGCTCTGGCTCGGCAGCCTGAGGCAGAAAGTGCATGCTGGCTCTGGCCTCCTACCAGCCAGGCAGCAGTGACTGCAGCAGCTCTAGCCCTGGCCCCAGGACTGAGCCACAGCCACAGCCACTATTGCTACTGCTGAGCCAGGTGGAGGCAGAGCCAGCATGTGCTCTGTACTGGAACAGAGCTGGACCTGCAACTGCAGGTATATGGTGGGATGAGACAAATGTTATGGAACAGGCACCAGGGGGTGGAGGCACGCCAACTGACTCCTCTGTCCACTACCCTTCCAATGCCTGCCCCACACTGCTGTTTTTCCTGCTGCAATGTTCAGAATGGGGACAAATTTATAGAGGACCCCACAATTAGATTCTATACCTGGCAAATTTTAACAAATTAATAAATATTTTCCAGGTATAGAATCTAATTATTGTGGGGCCATCTTAAATTTAAAGTCTTCTTGGATTTGGTTAAAATACAGGAATACCAGAGTTATTAACCAGCTCTCAGAATGGGGACCACAGCTTTTCTTTTTTTAAAAGGTAGCGCACATGCTTTCTATATCAGGTCTCAAACATCTCCATAGAAGTAGATACAAGATGAAACTTGAATAAAACAAATGTGGTATTAACTCTTAAGAATAGCTTAGAACTGTTCCTTTTCCTCCCTAATATTTACGTTCCTCATGTTTTTAGAGAGAATGGTCACATCCTCTCAACCTTCATTTTGTAAGGCTCAACAAGAAAAGTGTTTCCTCATGTTCCCCTGCTCTCATTATCCCAGTAGCCAGCCTTTCCCCATGCCCATTTCAGTTTTTCTTGAATGAGGTGACCAGCAATACATACAGTATTCCAGGTAAGATCTCACCACTGCCTTATATAATGGAATCAGTAACTGCCCAGCTCTGCTGAAAATGCATGCTAGAATCTCTCAATGCATGCTAGAATCTCATTTGTCTTTTTCACAGTCACATCATGGTGGTAGCTCAATCATCTTGTGATCAAGCAGGTCCTTCTCCTGCTCAGTTGATTCCAAGTTATGAGCTCCCTGCTTACAGCAGAAATTTGTTATTAGTTTGAGCTGAAAGATCATGCACTTAGGAACTATTTGTGTAGACAAACTTCAGTTATGCCTTTAACCAAAGTCGACACTTAGATTTCCACTAGGCAGCCACCTTTCCCATCTGGTCTGTTCTAAAAAGTGAATGTAAATTCCAAACTTAGCCTTCCTGTGGGGCTTGGCTTTACTAAAGTGCTAATAAAAAGCAGATAGGATTGCTCCTAGCTTCCTTCTGGGTCTGATAATCCCACAATACAAATGCATCCACCCCAAGACTCCTACCTTCTTCATCTGTAGGTCTTCACCACAGTTAGTTTGAATTAGACTTGCCTAGGAGACATGTCCCTATTAAAATGTTACCTCTGTGTAACTGCATCTATTATGATGCCTTTAAGCTCACGTGCACGGATAGATTTTTTTGTTTTTCCCTGGTGGGATATTGCATGGTTTAGTTGTGCATTACCACTGAGTCACTCTGAATTCATTGGCAGGGTGATCTTTCACCTAGAATGAAACTGCCATCTGTCGCACTGACATGAGAATAATACTTTATGTAAATGACTTGCAAGTAGAGTTACTTATTATTAATTCAGACAGTTCTGAAGGCTAAAGCAAACAATTTGGCAGCAAGATCTTCATCATTAAAGCATTCACTCTACAAGCAGCCAACTGATGTTTATAAGCACCTGACTAACTTTCCTGCCTCTGTGATTTTTTCCTACTTACTAAACAAAGTATCTGGTTTTGTACATTTCCCAAAATCATGATTCTTTGCAATATCACACCACAGCATTATCAGAAGGCTGGTGTCAACTTCTGACAAACTGGTATCGTAAGAGAAAGATATCTTCAGTGTCATTTATTCAAATGTTGTGGAAGTGCAGCAGAAAGTGAGCAGGTGAACATGTTAAAGCATGCAGAAAAGAAAATTTAAAGAAGGAAGTAAAACCCAAGTAGTACTCTGGGTTAGAAATGGAGGATTAACAACATTCATGTCAATTAGCCAGTATTCTTGTGGCGGTATAAGTTGTCAGTCCAAGGTGAGCTCTGTTCTTTACCTTCAGTTGTGCCTACTTGGGATCACAGGCAGGCAAGGTTTTTTGAGCAGATTAATAAGTAATCTTTTATTAGACCAACTGAGTAGCTGGAAAAAAGTTCTTAGCAATCTGTTGGTGCAATCACCCTTCTTCAGGCATCAAGGGTCTCACTTTCAAGGGAAATTAGAACAGTATAAGCAGCTGGTGTTGACTAATCAATGCTTTGGTACTGGAGATGTTAGCATTGGTAAGGACACTGGCATTTGTGCAATGATCCTCCCACTTTATGCCAAGGATCTTCTGGAGGTAGCACTTGTGATGGTGTTCCAGGGTGATCAGGTTGTCCCCATAGGTCACCGAAGCTTCACAGCCATAAAAAAAGGGTTGGGATTACCACAGCCTGTCATAGTAGGAATTTTGTTCAAATCCTGATGTCATGATTATTGAAGACATGATGATTCGGTCTCTGAAGGCAGAGCTGGCACATCCTATACTGGATCTCCTTTATTTTGACCTTCTTTGAAAGATAACTGCTGAGGTATGCAAAGTGTTCAACATTCTCCAGCTCCTGTCCATCAATGAGGATCTTTGCTAGGGAAGTTGATTGGCCTGGAGCAGGGTGGTGAAGCACCTTTGTTTTTCTGATGTTAAGGGTCAGTCCCAGTCTCACTTTCTGGTCTGCATGAGAGAAGCAATTAAGGGCCATTTATAGGTCCTCCTCTGTATGCACAATGACAGCACAATCGTTGGCATACTGAAGTCCCACAATCGAAGCCAATGTAACTTTAGTTTTAGTATGGAGGTGGGAGAGATTGAAAAGGTTCACATCTATCCTGTACTCAGTGCTGATGCCATGTAGCAGACAGTCACAAGATGCTCATCTGATGACCGCAAGAAAGATGGAATGGAAAACAAAGCGGGGTGATTACACAGCTCTGTTTGATACCACTTTGAATGGCAAAGGGCTCTGTAGCGAAGCCACTGCATGGGACGGAGGCAGTTATCTGGTCATGAAGGAGTCTGGGCTATTGCCTGGATTAACCCAGCAATGAAGAGACACCACATGTGAGATGATGTAGCAGCTGCAAAATCTTTTCAACATTATGATTATAGAGGCTGACAGAGTTGAGTACAATCCTATTCATGATATTTGTATCCTAAATATACTAGGCTCAGCTGCAGTTGTGGTGCAGCCATCTCTCTCCCGAGGACATTGTTTAGACTGATGTTAGATTGAATACATGGCAGCATGCTAAAATCTTGCCAAAAGGACAGAAAAAAATCTATTGGTTTAGGAACAGAAAAAAAAAAAAAAAAAAAAAAAAGGTTTGAAAGCAAACGATCAGTTGACAGTGGATCCCATATTCCAAAGACAGTGATTTGAAAGTAAGTATGTCATCATCCCTATGAGAAGACAAAGTAGGGCCTGGAACAGCCAGATAGACAGCTATATAACATCATTAGTTAGCCAGGCAGTTGCCATCTTAGGGATTTATACCTCCAGAAACCTTCCAGAGAACAACTGGAGATGTCACTGGTATTGACCGTCACCTTCCTTCCCAGAACATATGCTTACCTTAGATGCTCTTATGCATTAATGAACCCCTGGGTGGTCATTTTTGCTTTCCCTGTATGCTTAAGATTGATGTTTCTGCTTTGAAAAGCAAACTATTCAGTACTCGTCCACTCTCCCTCGCACACAATTGCTTTAGCTTGGGCATAGCTTTTTAAAAGTGGTGCTTGTAGTGATCACCAGGTTGAAACACAGGCAGATAAATCAGAAAAACTAACTAGTTTTATTGTGGAACAGTAGATGAGCCTCTACAGGCCTTTAATCACTCTGTAAGTAAAGTATACTCAACTAGATGCTCCCTCACTGAGGGATTAGCTCCAAATTCCCTGCTCCCTCTCTGCCATACCACACATTCAATTTATTATGCCATACAATGCAGTTGCAAAGATATTACAAATTTTTCCAAGTAATATGTTTGTAGCTGGTTTGCAATTTTGATGCCATGACATCTGTGAATGTGTGGCTAGTTGCCATTTCTGCTATGATTAACACCTTAACTGCACCAGAAACATAACGTGTGCCAGGAGCCTCAGCCTCCTGTTAGGGATCATTTCTTAGCTATAACTTCTATCACTAGTGTTTTGGGTTTTTTTTTCCTATTTCTTCAGTATACCTTAATATACACTAGATGTTCTGGGAACATCTCCCATATTGTATAGGGTGCTCTTATTGGCACCTGGCTTATTCATGCAGTGTTTACTGTTTCTTTCACTCCAATGTAGGAGGAACTCCCAAGCCTATCAATACCTTGGTCACCATGTTTAAAAGAACCCTGAGAATAAATGTAGGCATCCAAATCCTTATGTGGACATCTACATAAGTGACCCAGTTTTCAGATGCATTGCAAAACTGTAGCTCCCACTGGATTCACCATAACTGGCAAATCAGGCCACTTTTTAAGATGTGTAACTTGCTGCACCCAAGTACAGATATTTTTACTTTAATTAGTTGCCATAAAATCATAGGTCTGGAGTTTTATTGCTTCAGCTATATTCTAAGAGACGTGCATGGGATCTTTCAGATAATAAGTTCTCTCCTCTGCAATTTTGGGCTCAGCTGCATATGTTGGTCCCTCGAGAGCACTCTCTGTTTTGGATGATTCATTTTCTACATATACGATACAATAAATGTAGCTACCAATAAACCACACCTACTCACAATTTGCTTTATGTAATTGCTACATTTATGAGGATTGCACATGAAAAAGCTATTGGTTGTTTCCACTTACACATAGACACATATAGCTGGTTTTTCTGAAGGCAGAGGATTTAGATATTTATGTCAGAAATATTGCTAGTTTTAGGGTTTCTTAGCTTGACAGGACTTGAATCTAAGAAAGCTATCTACATACAATAATTGATGTTTTAGATTTTTTTTTTTTTAATACTCTTTAGTCTGTGCTTAGGAAATATTCAGAAATAATTGACAGTGCAAGAAAATTTAGGTTAAAAGTAAAAATAAGAATAAGTGCACCCTGTATATACACCAACAATAATTTTACTATTGTTATAATTCGTAGTAAGACTGTTGTATAAGAAATCTGTTATATAGAAAATGGTTTATGAGCAACACTTAAAAGACCTTATCAAAAGATTAGTCAGATAAAACAGCAGTAGTACTGTTACCCAAATAAAGCATTCTGCTTTAAATATTTGCATTCATGATGCTGAAGCATTGCTTGAGGCTCTCTCAAAAGTAGGTACTGTAGATGGGGGTTAGAGAGAGGAAAGTGTTGCACTGTGGTTAAAGACTGAATATATACATTAAAATAATTTGTGAAAATTCTCCAAGGTTTGTTCTCCTAGTAGAGAAACTTACCTAGAGCGGTGTGTACAGACATTCAAATGTTGAGGCCCTGAAGAGTGGAAAGTTTGCAGTGCTAATACTGTGCAGCAGGGGGTGTGAGGTGGTGCCATGTCCATGCTCTGCAGGCTCCCTTCATCAGCCTGGTGACAAGTGGCAGCAGTGCCTAGAGCAGCCCTGACTTGTCAGCTCAGACTGCCTAGATTCAGCCAACATTTCCCTGTAGCACAGTGTGAGGATTGGGAAGGGGGTGTGCTCCGCTCCCTGCTAGAGCAGCAGAGTCCAGTGAATGACACACTGGGCACGTCTATACATGTAGTGTTACTGCACAGTAACCAAAAGTTACTGTGCAGTATGGGCAAGTCCATACTGCTCAGTAACTATGGAGACTTATGGCAATTTGGGCATAAATTTGCTACTGGCATGATTCAGGTAGGAAATTTATGCCCAAGTAGTTACTGCACAGTAAGGCACATGTGGATTCTGTACTGCGTAGTAACCCTGTTTGTGTGGACTGATTTGGGACTCATTTTAGTCTCAAATCAGTCCACACACAGAGTTACTAGTCTGTAATGCCAGCATATGTAGATGCCAACATAAAAGCCACTTACTGTAACACATTAAGTTACTGCACAGTAAATGCACATGTAGACATGCCTACTGTCTCCCTGTGAGGAGGTGGGGGGATGCCAGAGGACCGTGTTCTCATCTGAGAAAAGCTACAGCATGTACAGACATTTGCTCTCCCAGCAGAAGCCCTCCTAGGAGTGACAACCCTCGTTGGTCTCTGGTTGTGTTTTACTGGAGCAGCTGTTTTTACCCTGGGAGAAAAAGCCTGGACATCTGTAGACTCGTGTTTTTTCCTGGGAGAGCAGTGATTGAATGTCTGTACAAGGCCAAACTGCATTTATAGTTATCTTCAGAATTTCAAAAATTAACTTGGATATTTCAAGACCAAATACTGAAATCACCACTATTACTAAGAAAGTAGGGGGGGATGTTTTAAAACTAAAGCTCTTCCCAAAAGGGGAAGAATGTGCAATTTACATACAAGAATTAGAAGGGGGCAAAAAGTTTCTTCCAGAGACTTCATTTAGAAGAAGCTGGGTGGAAGGGGGGGGGGGGGGAGGGCATTGCAGGAGGAGGAGAAAGCATACAATATTCATCGCGTTTCACAGGTACATATTGTGATTCACCTCCTAAAGCCAGTGAATCAAAGGTATTGATGATTCAAGCATTTTTCTCCTGGCAGTGGGTGGCCTAGTCCCTCTATCCAGCTTCCTTTTTGTATACTAGACAGCTGAAATCATCTTCACTTACACAGCATTCATTTTACAGTGGAGATTTTCATCAAAATACATACCACCTGGTAATTTTTGGTGCTCCCACCCATGCTTCTCTAAGAATAAGCGCTCAGCCCACATATGCATGTTTGTGCCATGTACAAGTTCTCATTCAAAAAGCAAGGAGCCTAGGGGAGGATTTCAAAATATCCATTTACTTTCTCCCCAACCCCAACATACTTTTCAGCTTTACTTATTTCCATTACGCTTACCTGAAGTACAGCTTTTTACACAGAAATGTACTTTGTTATTATTATTACACAACTTAAACATTTAGATTTGGAAGCATATTTTCCATATATTTTTAACATGTTTTCAAAACCAAGTAATAAACAAGCCTCACAAGTTTCAGGTGTTTTGATTTTGCAGGGCTTTGTGAGTGTATGAGATCCTAGTTCTACATGCTGCCATGGTTTTCTCCATATGGCTGTCATTAACAGGATGCAACTTAGGCTGCTCTCGAGTCATTATGCATCATGCCCAATGACAAAAAGGATTTTTTTTGTATCACCAAGTACCCTAGAAAGAGGACTTCTCAGAAAGCAAGTCATTACTTCACATTTCCATGGCAGATCTTTAAAAAAAAAAAGGAGTTAAACCAAAAAGCTTAAGTTATTCATAATAATAGGTGTTATACAGGAGCAGAGCAGCAGTGCATCTAACTTAGCTTAATCTCCAAAAGTAGTTGGAAAATGGAAACATCTGCTTTAGAGGAAAATCCCTACTTTAGGGCCATGTATAGACATTACACTTTTACTGGTGTAAGTAATTGGAAACCAGTCTATTTCCAATAAAGAAACAGAAGTTCAAAACATACAGACTAGTTTTAAAATGGTGGAAATTGGTCTATGATTTGCCCTCACCACCAAAGGGCAAATGTGGGTTCTGCACGCTACCAATCTAAACTACTTCGCTTACAGAAAACTGTGCAACTCAGGTCGATTCCACCTTGGGCTTTTTGAATGTCTGTACCTCACCTAGGTGTTTACATGATAAGATTAATCTATTTCAAGTTCCTTCCTGCACTCAGAAGCCAATAGTTTGGCTTGTGTCCTAACACATGAGGAGTTCTCTTTTTAAGAACAACTTAGTATTTTAATTTTAAATTTTCTTGTTAACCAAATAATCATCCAATATTTTTTTTTAATTGCATATACAGATGAGCTTTTGGTCTTGGTGTCTTGTGGCCATGAGTTTCACAGAGTTCCAGCCTATTTTTGTGGGCAAATTTGTTGCTTTTTTTTTAAAGTCTGGATTTTGAGGTCTGTGCATTTTATTGACCATACTTTTACACTGTGAGAAAGTGCAAGTAGAAAATCTGGATCCATTTTTTCCTCTCATATTATTTTAATGTCATTTGTGTCACCTTGTGCTCATCTCCTTTTAGAGGTAAACAGCCTAATCTCCACATAAGATGTTTTCATTATCTCTCATTATTTTCATTGTCCATCTCTGAAGTCATTCTGTTTTTCATAGAAAACTTTGATTTTTTTTTTAATTTATTTATTTTTTAGCATCAGACTGGACTTGAGCACTGTTGATGTCTTCCACTCACTGGGCAGAGTGCTATTACTTCAAGAAAAGAGTTTTCATACTAAAAAGCTAGCTCACTAAAGAGCTTGCATTTATCTTTTTCAAATTATTTTATCATTTGTTTAATAGTGTAATCTATTACTGTAAAGGCTGCAAAGCTTTTTCTAATGTTCACCTAGCAACATGAAAACAAATCAGTTTTGCACTAATATTAATTATTAGACTGATAACTTAAAAGTTTAAAACAATGTTAGCACTGTTTTTAAAAAGCGTTTTGTGACTGTAACAAATCTGTGAGTTTTCACATGGCTGCCTATATAAGGATTTAAAGCACTAACATTAGATTCCCATGTTTGAAAATGGCAGTATTAAAGTGACAACTGCCATTTTCTTTTGTACCTAATATCCATTTTTAGTTATACCTAGCTGTTAGTTTTCATTATTTAAAAACCTTAGGAATTCAGGACCAGATTTATTAGAAAGCGGAAGGCTCAAAGGTTCTTGTTTACAAGGCTCAGTACAGACAGTCAAAAAGCCCAAGGCTGAATTGATTCAGTCTTCACAGGTTAGTCTAAGATGCAGAGATTGAACTGATAAGCAAATGAATAGGCATTTACTTTGATCCTGGAAATGCAGCCACATGCCTGTATGGCCCAGGCCAGAAGCCAGGGGGCACTAGAGCATACCTCCCTGCTCAGCTGGAACAGATAGCTTGTGCAAGACTAGCCTGCCCACCCTGCTCAGAGGGGGGGCAGGGTGTGGGAGCTTGCAGTGATGGTGTAAAGCATCCTGAGATGCTGGGGCAACATAGGCAGTGGAAGGCTGGGGCTAAGGGGGCTTAGCCCCCCCAAATGCAGGCAGTCTGGGCATGGGCTCCAGGTAGCTGCAGCGGAGGGGAGGGGTGCACACAGACAGAGACAAGCAGCCAGAGCCTGCAGGCAGCCAGGAACTCCCAGCCCATCCGTGGGTGGAGCAGCGCCCAGCTGAACAGGTAAATGCGAGGACAGGAAGTGGTGCAGGGGAG
Source organism: Alligator mississippiensis (assembly GCF_030867095.1). Lineage (NCBI taxonomy): Eukaryota > Metazoa > Chordata > Crocodylia > Alligatoridae > Alligator > Alligator mississippiensis. Next base: position 202,112,114 of record NC_081824.1, read on the forward strand.
GGAAATGGTGTTGGGGGGCAGATTGAGGCCCCCACAGAGGAGGGTGAATGGGGTCTTGGGGCAGGTCATGGGATGCTCTCTGCCCGTGCAGCTCACTAGGGGTGCAGGGAGGCTCCCACCTCTACTCACACCCCCAGCGCAGGCACAGGGGACACGTGCTTTCCAATTTCTGCTGTGTGTAGGGCGAAGGTGGCTGCCACTGCAGGCTATGCTTTGCATGCCACTGCTGGCCCCCTGGCAGCTGCAGAATGCCACATGCCTACCACCATTAGACAGGCAGAGAAGCCAGTGCAGAGGCATATGGCATTGGGCAGCTACCAGGATACCGGCAGCAGGGTGAAGAGCACAGCAGCAGCTGCCTCTGCCCCATGCACAGCACAGATTGGTGGGCACATATTCTCTGTGCCTGCCCTGGGGATGTGCACAGTGGCAGAAGCCCTCCCGCCCACATCCCTGAACAAGGTGCCCAGGCTCCAAGCCTCCCATGACCTGCCCTAGTCCCAGGGCCCCATTCACCCTGCCCATGTCTGCCCAACTCCCTCCCTCCCTCACCATGAGGGCCTTGATCTGCCCCGCCCCCCCCCCATGCCCCTTCCCCACTACAGACTTACTTGCTGGCGGGGAGGGGATGCACGTGCATGCACACTTGTGCACTCAACCCCTACCCTCCTTCCCTGAATCTTATTCTCTTCCTCCACCTATGTGGGGGACTGTGAGTTATTTGAAATTGGAGGGTATCTGGGACAAAAGTTCAATAGACCAATTTAATCTAAATCAGTTAAGTCTGATACTACATCCAGCCAGGTTTATCTTAAACTTGTTTCAGCCATTTTGAAAGAAGTTTATATGTGCACTAAACTTCAGTTGCATTACAGATCTAAACTAGTTTCTGATCACTTATACCAGTTTATATGTAATTTCTATCCCAAACCTAAATGAAACATACCTAAATCTAACCACTGTTCTCAATAGAAGCTGCCAGTTGCTGAACGTTTTGGAAAAATGTAAAGCCAGGAATTCTCAATTAGGGTGCCATGGGATCTTGAGGTCCTCTCAAGTATTCTACAAGGTCCCACAGTGGTAGTACTATTAGTTGTGCAAACATGATGCAGAGGAAAAACCTAGAGATTTTAGCTAGAATTCCATAGTGTGACCCCTGGCATAGTCTTTCCGAGTTCTTTGCAGCAAAAGAATTGCTCTGTTTGTTTTTCATAGTCAAAAAACAAATGAAAACAAAAAAAGGTGGGATTTTTCTGAGGGGTGCCTTGAGTGCAAAAAGGGTAAGAACCACTTATGTAGATATTTCATTTGGGTGCCTCAAAGGGAAACAAGTCCTTTGAAGAATATGATCCATAGGCCTCTGCTACACATTACATGTAATACACAACTAACTGATTAAATCGTGCAATGATTTAGACCAGGCACATGTACAAAGTAATATGCACACCATAAAAATGACTATTGGGCTATAAAAAGAGCCAACCACATACAAAGCTAGTGCTTAAAATGTGTAATAACTCAAAAGCTGGTTTCCATCTAGCTTTAATTTGAATGTATAGCCAGACCATAAGTGCCCAAAGTTGCCTGTATGCAGCTTGGCAAGACTACTTATACCTAGTGGGAAATATGATTCTCCTATTGGATAAAGTCACAGTTACTTAACTGTTGCTGCAACCCTATTCTGTGGTTCAGGTGAAGATGCCTTGAAATTCTATACCCTTTAGCTCTAGGTTATATTTGCAGTCTGTAATTTGTGGATAGTATGCAATAAATCAGGTACAGACATTATATTCACTATTATATTAACAGCTAAAAAGCAAACATTGAATTTGTGGATTTCAAATATTTAAAAAAGCAAACAAACTATTTTTGGAAAAGTGGAGCTAATTAGTTCCAAATTCAGTGAGATATGTTCCTCAAGAGGTGCTTATATTGGAAAGCACTGTTCCTTTACATGTAATAGCTGAAATCTACACCAGAAAAGAGCACAATATTTGACAAACCTGTTTCTACTCAATTGATGGCATTGGAATTATTCTAATTATTGCTAGTAGTGTCTTAAGTGTATTGACTATTTCTCTTTCTGGAAAGCTGGTCCTACATATGCGAATGTGCCATTTATATAATGACAGTAAGTAAATATTGATTTATTGGCTTAGCAGGTTCTTTAATGCCGTCATTCAACCATATGTATGGTTGACTCAGAATTATCTACTGTTCTCTGTGCTGGGGCATACTCATTGAATAAGATTGAAATAAAAAACACACACTTGGTTTTATCTTACATTTTTAACATTTGTGGTGGCAATATTTTTGCAAATAAATCAAAAGTACTTACTGCTGGAAGTTTTGAATTAAACATATTCTAGCCACAGGCTTTTGTTATATCGAAAACAGAAGGTCAACAATGCATCTATACAACATCAGCAGCCTTCCTATTTTGGCAGTCTAGTCTTCCTCATTCCACAACAGTATCCAATCTTCTTTAGACCAAAACCATAATTAGGGACCTAGCAAATTCATGATTATGCAAATGTTGTGGAAATCATGGTCCTGTGAAAAAAAAAAAAAAGGGAAATGGGAGGGTGAATGGGGGGGGGGGGGGAGAAGGAAGGGTTCTTCAAAACAGAGACAGGAAACCCTGGCATCCTGAAGCATGAGGAGAGAGATTTTTGTGGCAGAGTTGCACAGGCCCCCCCCAACACCTCTGATTGGCAGAGGGTCCTTGTAAGTCCCACACCTCCCTGGAGACAGACAGATGACCATCTGTCAAATCTCCAGGAAATGTGAAGTCCCCATCCCCTCTGCTGCCCTCCTGATGCTTCTGGCCAAAGGGCCCCTGAAGTCCTGCCCTTCCACAGATTGACAGGTGACCACAGGTGCAGGAATTCCAGGGCCTTTCAGCAGGAGGCATGGGGGTGCCCAATATGCTCCATCAAAAATAGTGCCAGGTGCCATGTAAGACCCATGAAATATAGAAGCAGCCTCCATGAATTAGGTACATGCCCACCCATAATATTTCAAGAGCAGCATTTTGGCAGTGGTGTCAGTGTTGGTTTTGTTTTTAAGACCAGATATCATAAAAACTGATATTTTCAGCTCTCAGTCAACATATTAGAGCAGGGTAGAAAAGGTAGTGCACACCCTAAAGCTCAGCCAGAGGAACAAATCATACAGAACCATTTTAGATGGAATAAGTTAAGGTCAAGTTAGATACACAAGGTTTCAGTTTTAAAGCCAGTATATCTGCCTATGCAGATCAGCACAGCCCACTTCACTTCACGATGTAGTGTAGTTCTGCTTGCTTCACATAATGAAGCTAGCCAGAGATCTGGCATTTATTTGCATTTATTGAGATTTAATTTAAAGATACGTTTTAACACCATTCTTCTAGCTGCAGATGATATTTTTTCCTAAAGCCAGAGCTTTTAACTAGTAAGCAGCTATAGTTAACATTTTCTCTCATTATTCCAATAAATAACAAATCTTGAAAGAAGTAGAAATTAAAAAAAATTTCCCTGTTCAAAACTAGAGATAATTTCAGATTTGTAGGAGGTGATGACTTCCCAACTGTTTGCTTAAATTATGTGATATTTATAAGTATTAAAAAAACGCCCTGAAAAACAGTTAACTTAAAATATTAAGCACTGCCATTACCAGAACTGCCAAAATTATTTTCACACCAAATGCAGTGCAGCACACTCACTTAATTAATCACAACAGACATAAAAATATGAAGCAGTCACTAGCCATGATATGAATGACCAGGAACCCTAGTCTAATTAGTATTATGCTTCCCTCATTCTTGCCTATCATGCTGACACTTAATATAGGCATCTACTGTTTCTCAAAAAACCCTACAAATACAGTGTACTTAGCACAATGTAGTGGTTTCACACATATAACTTCAGTTGCATTAAGTTTAGATATGTGTCTAGATATAGACAGCTATATTTAATTCCAGGGTTGGATCCAAGATACAGGTTTCCCTCGCTTTATGCGGGTTCTGTATGTGTGAATTTCCTCTTATGTGAAGGCCCTTTTTATACCAAAAATTTGTTATATGGGAGGTAAATTCACTCTTATGCAATCAGTGTGGTAGAAGCCTAGAGTCAGCTGCTTTGTACGGTGCATTGTGGGAGTGACTTGCACCAAAAATGTAGTCTCCAGTGTGGATCTTTGCTCCTTGCTCATTGGCTGTGACACGCGTTTCTGTAATGCTATCCCCATTATAATAGTGTCCTGTGCTTGTGTGCTGTCTACTGTTGGCAAGTACCAAAATTGTCTTGTAAAAGAGGTAGAAATAAGTCTGGAGTCAGTACAGTTGAGGTCTTGGAACGTATCCCTATTTGTCACTTGAAAAGTGGGTTCCCTTTATGCAAATTTGAGTTAAGCGCTGTTTTCCAGGAACGCACGTACAGCATAAAGCAAGGGAAACCTGTATTACAAAAAGAGGGGGTGCTGCAACAGCAACTGGCACAACAGAGATGGCTGCACCCCCTGCTTCCAGCCTCCTCCCTCCCCTCTTCACCACTGGGGAAGGCAGACTACACAGGGCAGACGTTTTAAAATCCTGAAAGAAAAAATTCCCTCCTTCCCTGTTCACTCCCCTTCAATTCCACTTCTCTGCCACGTGCTGCTACTGAAAGCCCTCATGTCCCAGGGGCAAGAGGAGCTCCTGATCAATCTTGTCAGTCTGTATGGTGGCTGGGCTCAGGAGCAAGTGTGGGGAGGAGGAAACCCACCCACCCCATGTCACCCTTACTGTCACTGTCCCAGAGCCCCCAACACAGCCTGGCTGGAGCAGAACACAAGCTTCTCTTATCCCTGGGACACAAGAAATGGCAGGTGGTTGAGAGGGGAAGTGAGAGGAGATATGCCTCTGATCATGGAAGGAAAGTGGGGGAGAAATTGCCTCTTGGGGACTTCTAGTCCCTGGCTAATGCTCCTGCCATGTGGTCAAGAAGGTGGAGAGGTGGTGTAGCCACCCCACTGCACCCCCTCTGAATTCTGCATCTCTCAAAAAAAAAAAAAAATATGGAATAACCATTTGAAACCAAATTATGTCCTCAAATGTACCTCTAGAAGATAAATTGGAGTCATGAACATAACTTCAAAGGTAAAATTTACTCCTCCAGAAGAAGAAAAAAAAAAAATATCACCTTTACCCTGCTTCAGTCCTCCATGAATTAACAGTTAATATTTTAGTGTTCAGCTAAACTACTTCATTCTTCACAATTCCTTCCTGAGAAACAGCCCAGACTAGAGTAACACTGACAGGTAGAGAAAGCTGAAGAAACTAGGTTGTGGTTGTTAGCATGAGCGGCCAAAGTTCTAACCAATGTAAGATATCACTATTGATTTTTTTTAATGCAGTCTGTATGCTACATAACAACCAAATACATCTCTATTTAAACCTTGGTTTTCTTCAAGTTTCCTTCTTGCCAATTTTAGGTTAATAGCAATATCTAGTATCATTTCCACCACCAATATTACTTATTTTGCTAATAATTAGCAGTTGCATTCTACTCACTATGTCAATTTTATATGTGCACGGTAGGGATGGGAAGGAAAGGACATTGCATCAAGAAATCCAGATATAGTCTGCACCTTCATATTAGAAAGATAAAATAGTTCAATACAGTGCCCAATCATTCTTGAGAAAAAGCCACAGGGACAGCTCTAAAGTCTGATCATTGCATATGACTGACTTCAATGGGAATAGGCAGAGGCCACAGAATTGCAGATTTAAAAATCTTGGATCAAGAACTTGTCCTCTGAAAATGTTTTGTGTAAAAAATTCACACGTGGTCCATGTGTCTCTGTCATATTCAGTTCCCAACTAAGGGAAACATAGCAAAGATCCTGTAGAGAAAACTTAAAACAGGTATAGCTGCTATCTTTGGAAGATGCTGCTATCAACATTTAAACTGAAGATCTCACAGAAAGTTGTCGTTACTCTTCTAATTGAGTCCATGCCAGTGTCTGGCTACTTGCTGGCAGAAACATTAATTCCTTCTGTAGCTCTTAAAAACTAATCTCCCACAAAATGGAAGCCAAATGGACGTAATGCACATGTAAATATAACAGATACTATCTTGTGCTAACTTCTACTGATGTCACTTGGATGAATTCTCACAATGGTTTATATCAGCTGCAGGCAAAATACAGCCCATGAGCTGGATGTGGCCCAGTAGGTCATTCTACCTGGCCCATGGGGCCCCTTCAAAAGACTATTATTACCAGCTTGTGGCTGTCCCTCTGAAAGCTGATGGGAGGTGTAGGCTTTCAAAGGGCACGCGTCACTGGGCTGTTCTGGGCCAGCTCTCTGCCTCTACCTTCATAGGGCTTAGCCATGCACCACAGGGCAGAGCTGGCTCCATGCCGCTACATGGGGTTCCCAGCCCTCCAGCTGGGAGCCAGGGGAGCCACGTGCTATCTGACCGGGCTAGACTAGACTGGCTCCGTGCCGCCACATGTAGATCCTGAGACTCAGCCAGAGCTGCATGCCACTGGGGAACTCCACCTGCCAGGAGCCGTGACTGCCCTGATGGTCCACCACCTGCTGCTGCTCCCACCAATGGTCAGAGCTATGCACCATTGGGGGGGGGGGGGAAATGAGGCAGGGGGCCAAACACAACCCCCCCCGCACTATACCCCCTCCCAACCACAATATACAAGAGTAACACTTTATTTTCAGCTATTATGCAATCACCCCTATATACACTACTCAAAAAAAATATAAAATCAGGACAATTTAAAAAAAAAATTAAAATGTTATAGTAGATGTTTGATTTTTAGTATACAATTTGTTTTGTTTTTCCCATTCCAAGATGGCAAACCCCCTTCCTAAAAGAAGTACTTCCAGGGGCAAGGAGAGGGACTTCCTGTGGCAAAGGTCAGGGCTTAGGGGCAGGACATCTGGTCCCAAGACAGCAATGAGGGGGCGGGGCACCTGTCAAGGGGAGGGGCTACTCTTATAGGCCTTGATAGCTCACCGAAAGTCCTTAAGCAGTCCTCCAGCCAAAATAAATCACCCACCCCTGGTTTATATTATCTTTATTTGGGGTTTACTTTCACACAGAAAAGGGAAGTTAGGTCAAAATAATGGCTTGGGCGGCACAGGAGTCTTATTATAAGACTTGTGCAAAAACTCAGCAGTTTCAGTTCATAGACGTTCAGATAAGCACTAAATAAATTTTGTTTCACTTGGGGGTCATGATCTTAAAATAACTGGAGTTTAAATTAACTTAAAGTGCATTGCTCAAGTTGACTGTTTCCACTGAGTTTTGCACAATTTGGGCATCAAAACCCTAGTCAGTCAAAGGTTCCCCAAAATTTTGTAGAAAGGGACGATAAAAAAAAAAAAAAAAGTGTGTGTGGGGGGGTGTTAAATGGACCTACTCTAATTTAATTTGCAGTTTCATAGTAAAAGTTTTACAATCATCGATGCCTGCAAATTAAAGTTAGAACTATAAATCTCTTCTCTCTTATTTGTCAGTTCAGTTATAAATTTCAGTTCAGCTCTACTCAAATATTTGACAGGATTATACTCCTATGTTTTATTTCCTAATCTGACCATTATGGCAACTAATTTATTTGTATGTAATTTAATTATCTTTAGCTGTTCTGCATCCTTGGTGCTCTCTCAATGCACCCTTTCTGACTGTTTAATTTTCTTTCAGCTCTTCTACTGCATTTGAACGATTGCTCTTTATGCAGATGTTTGGCATGAAAATATTGCTTAACTCCTATTAGCTATGGTCAAAACTATTTATTTAGTTAAATGGTATCAGATCAAAAGCAAGAACCCTTGGATTCAGCTCTCTGGTTCTTCAGTGCCCTAGGCTCACTCTCAGAAGTAATCATTTAAACATCACTGTTAAAATTTGACTGGCCTTTCTCTTTGTTCTTTAGACTCCTAAAGAGGCACTGGTAAAGCAGGAGGATGAGGGTACTGTCAGTGTCCTGTCACTGCAAGGACAGGAAGTATACTTAAAACATTGAAGAAATGACCATGCAGAGAAGTTAAAAAACAAACAAACCCACAGTCCATGCTAACCTGATAGTTGTGTTAAAAATCACTTCTTGATCCCAAATGGGACAAATCCATCTGACCCTAAGCAGAGGAGCAAGCCCCTCTAGATAGACCTCTGGATCTTTTAAGTCCCAACAGCAGCATACCTCAGGTTAACCAATTTATTTAATGGTTATTCTAGTTAGGCATTTGCAGGCTATCCATCTGAGACACTGTATGCCATGCTTTTGCCCACTGCTTTCAAACCAGACTACTCCCCAAAACGTTCCTTTGCTTAAGAGTTAGATGCTTTCTATTCTACTAGTTCAACCTGAAAAATAGAGGGCCTTGTTACACCTTACACTGTGGCTGGGAACAGAAGTTACACATAAAACAGTTCAAGGGACCAGAAACTGGTTTAAACCTGTAACAGAAGAGAAGCTCAGTACACATAAACCAATTTCAAAATGGCTGAAACTGGTTTAACATAAACCTGGTTGTATGTGGTACCAGACTTAACAGATTTGGGTCAAATGGATTTATGAAACTTCTGTCCCAGACCCCTTCCCAGTTCAACTTTAACCAGGAGTTCCAAGGCAGTTCTCCAGCATCCTAGCATTTTGTAGCCCTAGGCTGGGCTGTGCTGTCTACTCCAGAGAGCAGGGCTGGCCCTGCCCCTCTACTCCCTAGCCAGAGCAGTGAGTGCTGGCTCACTACCTCCTCCCCCCTCAGCAAACCCTGGCTGAGGTCTGGGACCAGGGAGGGGGTTTAAGCTTCCCTTCCCCCAAGTATGGAGCTGTCCTACCCTGCTGGCTTACTTAGTGCTGGCTGTGACTGTAGACTACAAATCCCAGAGACAGCTGGAAGCAGGAACAGGAAGTGATGAGCAACCATTAGGAGTCCTGCTGTTGTGATTATGGACTGCAAATCCCAAAGACCTTGGGGGCAGCAGGAAGAGGAAACTAACAAACACACAGCCCATGCCTGCTGTAGCACCCCCCAGCTTCTGGCCAGAGCCACTGCAGGTATGTGGCTGCATTTCCTAAATTGAAAGTGAATGTCTGTTCATTTGCTTATTGGTTCAATCTTTGCAGTTTAGACTAACCTGCAAATACTGAATTAATTTAGCCTCAGGCTTCTTGACTGTCTGTGCTTAGACTGTGAGCTGCACAAATGTTGATCCATGTTAGCTTGCATTTGGAGCAGTCCCATTTCAGGCCAGCAGGGGCCTGGAGGACTTAGAGGTAAGAATCTGCCTACCCTTCCATTCCAGATTTGCCCCCTGGGGCTCCCCCAGTCCACCCTCCCACACCCCTGGAGCTCCTCCCCTACCCCTCAGTGTCTCTCCCTGCCTTCTGCCTCCCCCCATCACCAGAGCATTACTTGTGGTGGCCTCTGCTGTCTGTTCTGGTGAAGGAGGCAGGGAAGAGTTAATCTATCTGTCTAGCCACTGCTGCTTCCAGACTGCTGCTCTTCCGGCCCCAAAAGCAGCATTAGTAGTCAGGAAGGCAAGTTAACTCTTCCCTGACTACTTTCCTGGGACAGACAGCATGGGCAACCACAAGTAAGCTGGGAAAGAGGGCAGAGGGGGCAGGGAGAGGAGATCTAGGGTGCTGAGGAAGGTGGAGGAGGAAGTAGTGGCCCCAATCCAGGCCAGCAGGTGAAAGAGGTGGGGCAAGTGGGGTGTGGCTACACCTTAGTATACCATGAGATAGGTAACATGAATAAGAGGTAATTCTGCCCTGAAGTAGTGCAGCTTTGAGCCACATAACAAGAGCTTAAATTAGTTTAGTTTCAGGTATTAATGTGCGGACAATCCAGGGGTTAAGAAATCCAGGAGCTGCCCAAAATTACTGTGTAACAAGGCCCTCAGTCTATCTCCCAGGTAGAATGATTGTCTTAGAGTTGCATGTGCCTGTAGAATTAGAAGAGGTAATACTCAGAAACACAAGGTATAGATGTATGTACAGTTAAAACATCCTGGAAGCCAGGGGTTGCAACAGGACTTGATGCAGCAACTGAGAACAGGGATATACACTCTCAGCATTGGGTGACCCAATAAAGAATATGGTGACTTAATTCTAGCATCCTGGGACTTGGTGAATAACTTTTCCCTATTCACTTTGTCTACATCCTTCATGATTTTAGTGACTTCCATCAGGGCCTTGTTACACTTTACACTGAAAGCCACATAAACATTATTCACTTAGTATTGTTCAGTTAGTGGAGCACTCACGCATTAATGCGAAAAAAACGCCAATGTGCCATGACTGCCCCTCACCTGCACAGCTGTGATTTGCCTCTAGAAGCTTGGTGAGCAGGGGCAGGACTAGAAGCAAGGGGAAGGACAGACTCACTGCTCCAACTGGCAAAGTGAGTTCTGCAGTCTGGCAGGCAGCAAGTTCATCCAAGCAGGGGGCACTGCCTTCTCACTGCTGCTGGGACTGGATCTTCTCCTGGCAGGAGCAAAGCAGGCTAGTCCAAGCAATGGCAAACCACCTCCCTGCCATTGTTCCAACCAGCTCTTCTGCTGCCAGGGCCAGAGCTAGTCCCATCAACGGTGGGAAGATGGCGCTCCACCACACATTCTGGCTGGTTGGCTCTGCTTCTCAGAGCTGGTCCAAGTGGCAGCAGGAGGCACCAGGTGCTCATTCTGCTGAATATTCACAGGGGGGGTTGAGGTACTGTGCCAAGCCCTGCTATGCTAGGCCCCATTCACCCTGACTCAGGAGGGCCCACTGCACCTTGGGATGCTGGGAGACTTCAATTTGGGTGGAAAAAGCTGCGGAGAGTGGCCCCAAGTTAACAGAAGAGGACAAAATTAGGCAGATGAGAAGTAATCCTGTTCTGGGGGAAAGTAATGATAAACTGAATAATGAATGCTTTAAACCACTTAAAAGGTGTTAATGTGTAGCTACTTCAGGGGTTAAGAGCTCCAGAAGCCACCTAAAATTACCATATAACAAGGCCCTCATATGCCCCCCAACCACCCAGCCTTCTTTATAGACCTCTATCACATCCGCCTCTCAGCCTTCTTTATAGATCTCATATTATATGCATCCCCTCCCTGCCAACCTTCAGCCTTCTAAACACAGTAGTAAGGTAGTAACTCAAAATTAGGAAGTGACAGAATTAAGGTCATCTCCCCATAGCCAGCTTGACCCTTCTTAGTCACTTAAATCAGGGAGTGCATTCTATTCCTAGAGCTGAGGTGGAATTGATTTTGCAGTGCTCTGGATCTCTTTGTGCATCTGGCCTGTAACACTTAGTTTTTCCACAAGTGGCCATCAAGGACATGGTCACATTTTGTGGGTGTCTGCTTTGAGACCCTGGGGTCTGATCTACAAAGCCTCTGTGGATGGGGGAGAGCAGTGGATGTGATATACCTTAACTTTAGCTAGGTTTTTGACACCATCTCTCCCATCATTCTTCTAACTAGCTAAGGAAATAAAGACTACATGGAAATACTGTAAGGTAGATATCTAACTGGTTGAATGTGACTCAAAGCCTAGTTGGGAGGAAGCATCAAGTACAGTTCCCCAGGGGTCTGTCTTGGGTCCAATACTGTTAAATACCTTCGCTAATGAGTTGGTTGATGGGATCAAGTGCATGCTTAGCAAATAATGGATGACACTAAGTCTCATGAAGTTGCAGACACATTTAGGGGTGTGGTTAGTTAAGATCCAGAATGACCTGGATAGACTGGAGAAATCATCCAAACATCAAGCAGATGAAATTCTACAAGGATGAGTATAATCTGGCACTTGTGCCAAATTAATTGCATAAACAAATATAAATTGGGGAACAACTGGCTAGGCTTGCAGAACTGCAGAGAAGAACTTGGGGGTTACAGGAGACTATAAGATGAATTAGTCAGTGTGCTCTTTTTGCAAAAAAGGCCAACAGCATACTGGGTTATATTAAAATGAGCATTACTTGCAAGTCAAGGGAAGGGATTCTTCTGCTCTATTCAGCACGCTTATGAAACCAGTTGTTTTCAGCTTGGTTGTTTATAGAGCTTTGTAAACATTTACGGTTGCACCTTAGTAATAAACAGCGTCAGAAACTTTGCTTCAGTGCAACACACCTTTCAAAGCAAAATCAGGAGGCTTAGACTCTTGCGCTAGTTAGCAAGGCTTGTTTCTCCTGTATCTTATAAAAATATAAGCATTACATAAACAGATATTTTTAGGCACTGCTTAATTTAAGTATGTATTCTGATGTGGCCCATTCACATCAAACACATTATTATGGTAAGATGAATATCTTTTCTGCCAGGTGTATAGCAGCAAAGGTTTTAGTATCTAAGGGCTCCTCTTAAAATTACAGAAGTTTCACTTAAGCCTGAACCCAGAAATCTGGCAAGATCAAATGCACCTAATTGTCTTACTTAATAGGCAATATTTTCCCAGTCACAAGCACCAAGTCTGTGCAAAACCAAAAAGCTTTTTGTCAGAGGGAGAAAGAACACAGCATTAGTTAGGGAAAACAAAGCAACAATAATAACAGTACATATTTAGAAAACCAACCTTTGGGGAAACTGAGGTGAAGGATTACTCCCAATGTCTTTGCTCATCCAATGTGCATACAGTATCCCTTTTAATACATAACCTTTTCATTTTCCTCAACTGCATGCGACTCATCAGAGATTAGCTAGTTTGAATCCACCCACAGCTCTAGGGCTACAGTAAATAGAGGCTGCCTAGGTCCTCTGAAGGACTCTTTTTATGCTACTTCTCCATTGCCTGTACAGTGCCTCATTACTACTGCTGCTGACTCACAATTCCCATACTTTAAATTCCAGCTATAATAGTGCTATCTGTCTGTCTTATGTTGCTGTTCCACTATTGTGCTCCTTCCTTCCTAAAATGTGGCATCACAAATACTTCATCAGTTGTTAGCAACTGCAGATCTGGAATGATGCAATGGCAAGGCACCTCTTACCATTTCTTACCAGGCAGAGTCTTCAGTAGGAGTACCAGATCAAACTCCACCTGGTAATAATTTCAGTAATATATGGGTCCATTGGATAGTAGGAGCCCAATTACAACCAACTCTTCAACTTTGTCTCTCACAGCAGTTCTAAGGCTCCAGCCAACTCTTGGTGATTTCAGATGAGCAGCTGCTGGGTAATATAGGAAGGAGACTGCCTTTAGAGTCCCTTGGCTTGGGCCTGAAGAACATAAAAATACAGTTGGAGACTGATTGGGGAAAAAATTCAAGCTGGCATACAGGAATCCTGGTCACCATGTAGGAACATTTGACTTGTTCTTGCTTTCTCTCATACACATTTTGTCTCATTACCCAAAACACCGAGAATAAGATATTTGAGTGTGACCCTTGCTTCAAAATATAGTAATTGGAGATCCGCTGCCTTTTAGTTACATCATAAGAAGATTTTAGTACTCTTACATCCAACATTTAAATAGGTCACTTGAGGCTAGGGAGTCACAGCTGATTACCCTGGCACAGGGGATCTTGTTTAGGAGAATGAGGTTTGCCCCTAAGGTCTCTCTGTCCTGTTCAGCAATACACAATGCAGAATGCTCTTTCCTATGCAGTCCTATCCACAGGCTTGCTCATTCTGGAGATTAACAGATAATGTAATTGTCTGAGCACTTGTTGGCAGAAAGCACCTAATGTCAAATTAGGCAACTTAAACATGATAGATTGTAATTAATGTGCACTTGGCCTATCAAGGATAGAATATCCCAGAAATCTGTTTTTAAAAACCTTGAACTGGGCAGTAGAAATACTACTTAAATATATATCTGCCTATTCCCAGAGTTTTCACTCCTATTCAACAGCAATCTCATACACAAGGTCTGCGTTGCCAGGAGCACTTTGCAAATCATGTTCAGGTAGATAGAGATTGTACGTAACTATGAAAAGACAGATCTTCAGCTGATGTAAATTATTGTAACCCTTTCATGTCAGAGTTAGGATAATGTATACTAGTTTAGAATTTACCTTGTAATGCTCACCCTTGATAAAGACAGACAGAACTAGGTGTCGATTTGAATGAGGCTCAAAAAAAATCTGTCAGGTTTCGGACCGGTGAGCATGAGGTTGTGGTTGCTTGGATTTGGCCCAGTCTGTCTGATTCTTTAAAGTATAGGGGCTCAAACACAAAACACCTACCCCTCTTTTGAACCTTTTTTTGTTTTTAAATGTCATTGTTCTTTATCTTTCATGCACTCCTCTTCCCCTACCCCATATTCTTTAAACAAGGAAAGATATTTTGCATCCATATATACACATTGTTTATTGTAGATGGGACAGACAAAGTACTTGCTATACTCACTTTGAAAAGATCTTCACTGACTTGTAGGAACAGAATTGGGACAACACCAACTGCTTTTAAAATCTCTTCCCATCCTCTCATCTCATACACAAATAAGCAAGACCATACAGATTTTCAATTAATTGCACGTTCCTCTTCATAGGGATTATTTATAAGTATTAATTCATTAACTGAAGAATAATTTTACTTCTACTCATTTTGGACCATTTTCAGAGTTTACCTACAAGATTTTTAAAGTTACAGGTGAACTTATGTTTCCAGTTTTGTTTCTGAGCAAAACTATAGTTAGCCCTAACAGTTCTCAGTGCATTACATCACTTATGAGAAAAACTCCTGATGGACTGGTTTACATTTTTCACACCCTAGCTTTATAAATAAGGCAACCCTAAAATGTACCACAGAACAAAGATAAGCAAAACAGCAAGGAAATCATAATATGTAGGAATGATATGCTGGTATCAAAATATCCCCTATCCTCCCTACCTGCAGGAAGCACCGCAGTCCCCCAGGGTTAAGTATGATTTCTCAGTCAATCTCATTATGCAGCCCACACAGCAGAATTTATTTGACATGGAGGGAGACAGATATATATAAATATAGTACATGAAGTACAGTATTAATTTTAGTACAGACTAATATTAAATGATGTTACCGGCTGTCAGTGTTCAATCTGCCAAGCCTGCTATGCTGCTATATTTCTTGGCAAAAAATGAATTTTAATTTTTTTCCCTCCTACAAATGGGTCATTTAAAATTAAATGCTGCATAATTCCGCTCCTATCCCATTCCCAATACTTTGGTAAGCCTCACTCACAATCAATTCCCAAAAGTGCTTATGCAGCATTTCAAAGACTTCAGAGCAATGTAGTGCTCAATTCTCCCATTGCCTCGTGTTTGTCTTTGCAGGAACCTAATTCACTAATTGCAATGCTGCTTAGGCTGGCATCTGAAAAAGGAAGGTTTTATTCTCTTCCTGGGATGCTCCCTTAAGAAGGTATAGATAACTTAGGCCTGTTTGTGACACCACTTTCAAAAGTTCAGATTCTCATTTATGCAACCCTTCCCCCCCACCTGAAAAAAAGACGAAACAAAAAAAACAGAGTTCAAAAGCTAATTATCTATTTATTTTTGTGCTGCTTAATGTACATCCTGCTGGGACAACCATCTTCTCAGTGTGAATTGACAAAAAGCAGCAGGAAGCTGCATGGCTAGTTTGTGGGAATCAGCAAGGAGAAAAATAAAAATCGTATTCCTGTATAAATATGTGTCCAAACGGTCAACAAGTTGGTGTGTGTTTGCAGAAGCAGCTGTTAACGGTACACTAAGGCCAGGTCCAAACTAGAAATTTTTTGCTAAGACAGTAAAATTGGTTATAAAAAAATCTATTTTTTACGGTACTTTGTATTGTATTTTACAATGCTGTCCTAGCACAGACAACATTATACCAGTAGCATTAAAGCATGTTTTCAGTAGAGTTTATTTCTCTCAGATCCAGTGGAAGTAATTACAAAACAAAGCACTCTTGGTGATATGACCTATGTTTATACTTGGAAGATTTGTCAGTACAGCTGCAGTGGCAAGCTTTTTCTAATGTAGACTGGTGTTTAGAACTGCAACTGCCTGGTACAGACACAGCACTTGTCTGACAAATTCATTATTTGTACATACCAGTAGCCACTTTGAATGCAAAGGCAGAATTGGTCAGGAAGCCTTGAGAAATCTTGAACATTTCCATGATCCTAATACTAAAACCTTAAAACAACTGTCTGCCAATGTTTTGGCAATACCTGAACTAAGAAACAAGCTAGTGGATGGAACTGCAGGAATAAGTTTCAGCTCCAGGACTCTGGGTCTTAAACTTTGTCTCTATACTTGACCTTCAAAATAATTCATATGTGAGGTTCCAACCACGTCATATTTATCTTTAAAGAAAAAAAGACAAAGTAAACCTAGAAAGCCCATAATTAACAATACCCTCACCCCCCTCAAAAAAGAAAAATATTTCCTCTAGAGTGTATTTTCATGGCAGCTTCACTGCCTATTTTGTTTCACAACTTTACTGTAGACTGCTTGACATTTAGTTCCCATATACTAAGTAAAGGGGAGAGGGATTTCTCAGGGTAGAAGTTACCATTTTGTATGAAGTATAAAACATTCCATAGTGCTTCTTGATACCTGCATAGTCTTTGGAGTTCCTTTTATTTTGCTTTTTTAAATAAAGGAAACCAAAAAGAAAAATGCAATGTTTAGGAACAGGTCTGTGGCAAGGAAGTTTGTCACCCAGGGCAAAGCCAACCGGGGCAGCCCACCCTTGCCCTGCACACAGATCTGGGGGGTACATGCCCCCCCCCATGCCTGCCTGGGAGTGCATGCAGCAGTAGGAGCTGCCCTCCCCCCATCCCCACGCCCCCCAGAAGAGGCACTCACTGCTCCATCCCACACCCCACCCTGGCTGGGCAGTGCCTGTTGGCGCCACTTTGCTTCGGTGCTCGGGATGGTCTCCCCACTCACCCCCTGCCCCTTTGCTATGGCACTGTTTAAGAAGGCCACTGGGCACTGACTTTCAATAAGATTTCATCTCTCAAACCACTCACTCTACACAACATGCATCTAAGAAGTCATGTAGACTATAAAAATACCATTTCCCTTCTTTTCTTCAGTGAAAGTACAGAGTTATTTGTTAAAAAAGAATAATTTTGGTACTTGTACTGTGTATGCAAACTATTTGAAACTGGTATTTAAACAGTTTTTGGAGTTCTATAACCAGGGGATAGGGCTGAGCAAAACACTTCACTTCTGTAAACAACTCAGGCTTTCACTACTAAACTATACATTACTTCATATTTTTGTTAGAATTCCCTGTGGGCCGTGACTAACAAAATTCACCTTCTGCCATTGCAAAATCAGGCTCAGCTATAGAGTGTGCCTCTCATTTACAGTTTCCTCTTGAAAATTCACTCATTTATAGCACCTGTTTTACCATCTACTCATTGTACCTTCCCTATTGTGATGCTAATTGATTGTCAATGAGCTATTATTTCAGCCTTGTTTCACAATCAATTAACTTTGAAGTTCTTCTAAAGAAAACTGCCTTGATTAGTTTCAATATTCTTTGCTTTCATTATTCTGGTAGAGCATAAGGACTCCAGTCAGGGATTGGGAGCAGTACTGCATTAGGCAATGTACAAACATCTATTAGAGAGAGAATCCTTTCCCCAAGGAGATTGCCAACTATGTTACAAACTACTACAGAGGGTAGATGAAACTAGAACTGTGGTAACATGGATGAAAGAAACATCAGGAAGCAAAGAGCTCAGTGAGTTACAGCCATATCTCTCGACCTGCCTAGCAGGTACAATCCTTTTACAGAATAGGCTAGATTTAAGGAGGTAACTGAGGGAAGAAGCAGTAATTGGGCTTGTTTGTGTTTTACCCATGCAGTTAGGGGTATCATAGAAGAAAGTGTGAAGGTGTTTGTAAGCAGTACCCCTCACCTGATGGGGAAGATTTGTAACACTGGTGTTACTCATTTAAGGACAGTTTTATTTATTTTTTGATAGTTTCCTAAAAGGGAATATACTCAAAACACGTCCTTTCACCTGTTTAATAGGTTCATTTCGGTAAATAGTTTGGGAACCTCTCAAAGAGACCTGTCTATTTAGTAATTGCTACTACACATCAGGATTCCTGATTTGCTGATTAAGGCCTAAACCTGGGGCCATTCACTCCTCAAAGCACATCAAGAAAACTGAAAAAAATTGAGAAGCCAATTCAAATAGTTTACTTTCCAAAAAAAGCAAAGAAAGTCATCTAGCCAAAAGAAGTCCTACAATACAACAGAAATCAAAATATAGGGCTGAGGTTTACCTCAGGAGTGTGATTACCATTATGTTTTTTGCAAAATAACATTTTGATTGAGGATTTGTTTCTGTTTTGGCATCTTGGAGATTAGTCAGAAAAAATAGTACAAGATGGAGGTTGGGGTCTGCACCTGAAGAAACATACTTTCAGAAACCATGTGGTCTCAGTCCTATGGACTATAGGGAAGGAAAATACTTATGGGTACATAGGAAAGCCTGTTAGATTAATCAAGTGCTGATGCTAAGGCTGCCAAAATGCAGCAGAGTGGCAGCAAATTTCAGGGCTATGTTCTACCTGATGTCCCTGGGGGGCAAGCTGCCATACCCAGCCCCACTGTGCCCCAGCATCCCCAGTCACCCACTGCATTTTGGGATGCTGGAGGACTTCACCTTGTGGAATAGCTGTGGGAAGTGGCCATATCTTAATGGAACAGGAGCAAAATTAGGCTGAATAAGGATAATCTTGCCCTAGAGTGGCATAATTTTAAGCTGAATAAAGACTGCTTCAAGCCATTTAAAAGGTGTCAACATGCAGCCAATCCAGCAGTTAGGAGCTCCAGAATCCACCAAAAATTACCATGTAACAAGGCCCTAAGTCACCAGTTATCAACTCTTCGTGCTTTCATTTCCTCATCTGTGAAATGGGAAAAAATTATAAGATTGTAGGAGCCATTGCCCAGCTAAATTCATTAATGCTTGTCAAATGCTAGCCTTTGTGGGACAGATGGTGTCAGAATACAAGCGTGTGAATACCATGTAAACACCTGCATGTCATGTCCTGGCTGAAAATTACCTAGGCACTTCTGTGCTCAGACACTGCTTGGAAAATAGTTCAACCATTGTGGCAAGCTTGCGGCTGCCAACTTGAAGAACGCATAGGACCCTGGCACTTAAGGCATCCCTTTGTCCTATGATGAGCAGGCTGTTCAAAGGCAAGCACAAAAAAACCTTTTAGAGAGTCTACATTAAATAGAGAACTTGCTAACAGGTGATGCCACCTGTGCCCGTTTAATTCAGGCCAAACAGTTTCCTCCCTAGAGGACTCGGAAGCAAGAAAGGATTGAATGGTAATGATGGCTCAAAATCAAAGGCAGAAAGTTATATTAGTGACTGTGGCTCTGCACCAAGCTCACTGTAGAGGCAATGGCTTATCAGTTCCAGGAGACTCCTGACTCTGTAAAGTCACGACAGTGGGTCATATCTCTCTCCCACAATGCTGGCTAGCAGGTACTGGATAAAACACCAGCATGGCAGACATGCACAGCTGTACACAGGCCAGCACTAATCAGTCTTCAGGAATATGCCACATTGCTTCACTTACATTGGATTGCAAAGGTGATCCATTAAAGCAGGGGGGCAATCTTTTCAGCAGACATGCCACAAATTATTCTCACGCCCTCCCTGAGTGCCATTCTCCCCATTAAAAGTGGACATCACCTTCAGTCCCTTCTACCTTAACAAAAGTAAACTTTGCTCTTCTAGGCACCTGCTTTAGGCCTCTGCACTCCCAGTAGATAAAAGTGCCTAATGTGCAGCTGTCAGGCAGGCATCCAAGCTGTAGAGACAGGCAGATGTTCAGACACACTCCTGTGCTCATCTTCTCCTACTGACTTACCCCCATCTCAACACCACCCTCCAGAGGGTTACTTAATAGGGCTATGCAAAATTTCGCCTGGCGTTTCATTTTGAAGCTGTTTTGAGCTTGAAACAACAAAATCAAAATTGAAATAAAAGCCTTCAAAACATCTTCAAAACTAAACAAGGGCACTCAAAACGATCTGGCAGGCAGATTGGGGGCTCGCCCACACACCCGGGAGGGCTGCAGGGGCTGTGCCCGACTCCTCTTGGGGGTGCAGGTCCCCGATCTGCCTGCCAGATCAGAGGAGCCTGGTCCAGCGGCAGCACTGATCTTCCTGGCACTGCATTGGCAAAACATTAAAGCAGTATCAAAACAGCAAAACAGTTTTGATGAGATGAAACGGAACAGTGCTTATGAAACAAAACTCGAAACAAAACACTGTTCCATCAAAACGTCGAAACAGAAGTTGAAGCGGAATGATGTTTCACACAGCCCTACTACCTAACTGGCCCTTTTGACTACATAAGGGGGCAAGGTATCTAATCTTGTTTCTTTCCTGCATCCAGGCACCTAATTTTTAAGTATGTCAAAAAGCTGGATGTTCCCAAGAAGCCAGTTTGTATTTTGCCCTGTGTTTCCAACAAAAGCACAACTGTCCCCCACATAAACACAACATGGGAATTCCAAATAGTAGAGTCAGGCTGTTTTGTGCAGGGCCAGGGGGTGATGTAATAACTCCTGGTAGAGGTAAACTCATTCTTGCATTGTATTCAAACACTGCTCCTCTTAAATCAACTTGTGTCTATGTACACCACACAGTTTTATGATGTAGTAGGAAAAGAAATGGCTCCTCAGAGAGACATTGGCAGCATAAAACTAGAGGTAACTCCAAACACAACCCCCCCCCTCCCCCTCCATCCCATTATAGCATAATAAAGATCTAAGAGCATGCTCACTATACATGCTACAAATATGGTCTAGTACTTAGAGAAAGAAATTGGGAGAGAGGACTCCCAAGCTTTATTCCCTCTCTTCTGTCACTTCCTTTGTGTGCTGTCCAGATAAAATGATCTAGGCCTAGATTTCGGGGACATCTGGCCTGATATTAAGAAACACTGATCATTTGACTTCAACTGAAGCCACTGGTGCTTTAAAAGCACCTCTGAAATGAGTACCTGAAGACTGTGCTGGGCAAGTTCAGCACCATTTTGAAAAAATGTGATATAGCTTATTTACATACAGCTATTGAGTAGTGGGGAACCCTAATCTACTTTGCTGATCTATTGGCTTGACTTGGATGAAATTAGGCCAGGGACTACATTAATGTTAACATAAGTGGCTCTAAAGAACTCCCTCTGTAGCCTGCTCAAGTATACTCCCCATCTATCAGGTGAGCTCCCCATCTTTGTTGTTTAACAGTCCCTCCGTACATTTTAAAACAGCACAAGGCCTCCTTTGATGAGTTGCAGGGCTAGGTTCAGGCCTTCCTTCTGTTTCATAATATGCAAAATGGGGATGGCACTAATCTATGAAATGAACCAATGCTTGTTAAGGATTACACAAGTATCAAACATAGTTCCTTATTGGAGATAACAACATGATAATAAACCTATCTTTACAAGTTCTAAGTACTACGGTGATAAGGATTTAAAAAAAAAAAAAATAGAACAAGAGCACATCAGGTTAGATCTCTATAAACAGATCTGGAATCCCTTTTTTGGGATTTACATGCTAAGTGGAATTTGACTCAGGGAAACAAGTTTCACACATTGGATTTCACAGCAATAATTTCACTTCACCTCCTAAAGTGTGATACTATTTGCTCACACTGAATCTTTGCTGATATACAGCCCAGGCATAGGTCAGTTACATTTTCTATTCCCCAGATTCTCTTCCTAATTTGGTTTTGTTTCTCTTTTCCTGTCATTTTTTGCTTTCAACAGTTTAAAACACTGCTTAGTTTTGTTTCTGGTTTTCATCAGTTACATATAACGATAGACTTGCCCTGCTAAGGAGCATATGTTAGCGCCAGGGATTTGTGAAAGGTTCATATAGCAGGCGAGCCCTTAAAAATCACGGTCAGTTCCGAATGTTTTAAAATGCTTCTTTCAAATCTCCACTTTATAGATTGAGGGCAGAACGCTGCACACATTGGAAACTTGGGAAGCAGCTGGGGGAGCAGAGGTTCATCTCCAGAGCTCTAGTCTGGTGGGAAGAATGTAGACTGCCAGGCACCTGCAGAGATGCTATAGGTAAATATGAGGGTCCATGTGGTCCATTGGAAATGGTTCTTAACCTTTTGCCACCTGGGATCTCTTTTACCTAGTCACAATCTATTTGGGACCCCCTACGCTTTCCATGTATGAAGTATGAATGGTCACAACACTTTGGCTCCCATTTGCTGCTTTCTTGGGCGATAAGACCCCAGGGCCGAGAAGAATGCAGGATGCAGTACACTGTTTCCTAGTCTTCAGTTTTGTACTTCCATGAAAACCAAATAAAGACTGGCCTGGTTTGAACATTTCCAAGCAGAACCAGAAGGATTTGCCTCTGGTGGCTGTAATATAAGCAGGTATATTTCAATAGGATAGCACTTTTCCCTTCCAGGATGCTTTCCTCCAGAGGATCTCAAGGCACTTCACAAATGAATGTGAATGAAGTCTCATTGCACCTTTGTGTGAGATAAGAATGCTAAAGCTGTCAGACACCCGCACCCACAGAAAAATGATTGCTATGTTGCCAATCACTGATGCTCTAAAGTTTGTTGCATATCCAAGCATCAGTTTGTGTAACTGATAATGAAAAAAGCAATGCCAAGAAGACATACCTTCAGCTGTTGCATGATGGCTGGCAATGACACCCTGTGAAATATAGTACTGAAATCCCCAAAAGCACATACAGTAGTACTTGGAGAACCGTATTATGGCATACATGCATTTAATTATGTTAATGTGCTTTAAAGTTTAATACAATTTCATTAAAGTTAAAGTGCTATGGGCCCAGCTTAATTAAATATTCCCTTCCTACTTTCCAAACTGCCTTTCATAGAGCTATGCTGCCTCACAGGATATGAAAACCAAACATCTACTTAAAAAAAAAACAGGGCCCTAAATGCTCAATTGAAATTGCTTCTTCAGAGCAGAGAGATTTGTAGATGGGGCAGTACTAGTTTGCATTTTGGATGCTTTAAGATGTAAAGGCAGCCTCTCAAGATGTTTAAGCAGCATTAAAAAAAATCTTAACATATCTGTTATAGCAGGCTGCTCTGTGCTATAAAGGAAACTGTGTTAATCTTGCCTTGCTTTTTATATAAAGACAACATTGGGGTTTGAAGATAAATAGTCATCGTTTCTACAATTCCAGCACCAAAAAGTCCAGAATGTGTTTCCTTAACTGCTTAAAGTAACTTATTCTTGTTTATAATGCATTAACTCATCTAAAGGGAATTACATAATCTGCAAATTAGAGTGCATTTCATATCCTTTTGACTTCCTTCTCCCTTTACATCTTCCTTAAATAGAAATTAAATTTAAGCCCTTTCAGACAAAAATATTAACCAGGAAGAGACACAGAGAATGATGTGTGCTGCCCAGGTATTAACACCAGACCAGCATTATCAGCTTGGAAGTTTAGTGGTCACATTACAAAGCTCCCACTAGTTATTCAGACCAGCAGTGTAACTCAGGGTGGGAAAGCAGGGCACCAGCCCCAAGTACCAATATAGACGGGGTGTGAGTACTGCAAGAGCAGCAGCTCTATGCTGTGGTTATAACAGCAGCAAATGGGAGCAGGGAGTTCATGTTGCTGCCATAGCAGCAGCAGTAACAACTGAGGCCAGGCCAACCACTCTACAGCTCCAGCCAGGCCCAGGAGTTGGTCCTGAGCTTCCATACCCTTTCTGCCACCACTGCCAGCCTGGGCTCAGAGCACACTGAATGCTCCAGGGTGGAGCAGGGCTGGAGCCATAGCTAACGTAAGAGCTAGAGGGGCTGGGGGGACACAGAGGCCTTGGGGAGGAGGTGGTGGCAGGAGGCTCAGAGCAGGGTGACCACCTTTTCAAAATGGAAGGGCAGGATACATGCCCGCGTCACGTCCCTGCCCTCTGCCAGCAGCATGGCCAGAGTTGCACCGAGCTGAGCCGAGCAGAGGCGGATGCGGTTGTCTGCAGTGGGCTTGGGGTGCCCTGCACTGCTAACTTTCCCACAGGAGCCCTGCACCATCTGTGCACCCCCTGCCTGGCTTGCAGCAGGGAGGGGCAGAACTCCACACTGTCACTGCCCCTCTGCTGCCAGGCAGGCTGGGGTACCATGCCATGGTGGCATGGCCAGCATGGGGCTCCCTCAGGCAGGACAGCAGGGTGGGGAGCCGCATGTCAGCTGTGGGTAACCCACATCCACCCCTGCCATGCACACAAATCTGGGAGGCACGTGCCCCCCTTAGAGTGCACACAGCAATGGGGAGCTGCCTCCCCCCACCCCCACAACAAGCTGCCCATGGTTCCATCCCACTTCCTGCCCTGGCTCCAGACCCCATGCACCAACCTGGCTGGGTAGCACCCCCCAGCCTCTGCCCCTGCCTCACTCCCTCCCTCACCATGAGAGCCTCAATCTGCCCTCCCCTCTCCAATATGCCCCACCCCTTCATAGACTTACCTACAGGGAGCTGCTTTCTATGCTGCCTGTCAGTATCCCCAGCCATGTGCATGTGTGCAGGCACGCACATGCACATGGCACCCCCTGTGTCCTGCTTCTGGCAGCCCCAAGCAGCCTTTTGCAGGCTGGAATGCAAAGTACTGTGCACTAGAGCAAATTACTGTGCAGTAAGCATCACTGTCTACATGTGCAGACCCTTACTGCAGAGTAATTTGCTCTATTTGGCAGTTAATTTGCTACCTGCATTTGCAGGAGGCAGGTAGTAAATTAACTACTGAGTAGTTACTGTGCAGTAAGGCACAGGTAGATGGTCAACTGGGAGCAAATTTGCTACTGGTCAACTGGGTAGCAGGGGCACGAGATTGCTCCCTGCCCCTGGCAGCTCACTATGTCTGGGGAAGGCTCTGGTGGTGAAGCCTGGGTGGGGAGACTGTCCACCTGCAGCTCTTTTCAAGCCTGCTGCCCCCAGTCAGGGAGCCAGGGCCAGGAACTCCCTACTGCTAGGGCAGGGGGACATTGTCCCAGCCTGGGCTCTGCCATTGGAGCCCTCCCCAGCAGCCGGCAGCTCCTGGGGGTAAGGGGCAATCTCCTGGCCCCCTGCTCCCTACCAGCTCCTAGCCTAGTACCCCGGGGGAGCCTGGAACTTGCCCTGGCTGCTGCAGGGGGGGCAGAGCACAGTGGGAGAATATCTGCTCCCAAATGCATGCATGTGTAGATGCCTGCCTAGGGTGGGTTTACTCCAGAATAAATTACTCTGGAGTAAACCCATGTAGCAACATTTTATGTGTAGACACACCCAGTGATCATTAGTTATCAACAGAGAGGCAATGTAACTTTAAGGGACTTCAGCAAGGCCTCCCCTAAATCCTCCCTGCACCAAGTTTCATGCCTTTAAACAAATGTTGGGCCTTGGCACCAATCCTCTTTATAAAAGCAGAGTCTGACAAAATGTTTGAATCTCTGAATGAAAAATTGGACTGCTTTGAACATAAATTTGGCATCAAACGTGGAAAACCTAATAGACTGAACACACTATATCCTTGCCTCTTCCACTGCCAGTTCCAAGTCTCTCTCACATAGGGACTTGAAAATAAGTGCCAGGAGGCACGACTGCTTTGTACAGAGAGGTGCCAAATCTCAGTTTGGACTTTCCTCGGACTCAGCTCACAGAATTCATATATTACTGATGTCCATTTCACAGGAAAAGCAGTCATTTATAATAAGCAAAAACAGTAAGCCTCACCCAATTAGTCTTTTAATCGCTATCAGGAAACATAACAGAAAACACAAGAGAAGAGACAGAGACAACACCTCGTTTTAGGTCCACTGAGAAAAAAAATGGAGAAAAATGGTCCTTGTCCAGTGCTTGGGGGTTGGCCATGATCAGAGACAACAACAACCTACTAAAGAGAGGAGGAAAGTAGCAGAACTGCTTAGGATGTCCAAGAGTTTGGCTGCCAGCAACAAGGGATAAAGCAAACAGATGATGGAGAGAGACCTCCCTAAACTGAATGAAAGTAAGTTCCAATCCAGTCTCAAGGAGATAGAAATAAATTGGGGAATTAGAGAGAAGCACCACACACTTTCCTTTCCTTTTTTCACTCCAGCCTAAATGACGGACCCTGAACAGTATCGATATTCTTTACTGAGCAGTGTGAAGACAGTCCTTCTGCATTTTTAATTCAGTAGGAGTAAGCCAAAAGTAATGTTTCTTTTTTAGTTTTTCCTGGAAACTTCCATTTGAAATTCTTGTGGAAATTACTGATCGTGTTCCATAGAATAGTAATGAGGGCAATACTAAGAAACCAGATATTGAAAAAACAAGAAACATTTAGTTAAAGCTGAAAGTTCAGTGCCACTTGTGACATTCATTTTCCTACTTTAATCTTGGACAAGATACATAATTTTGCTGAACCTCAAACACTACCTGTAAAATGGAAGTAATGATATTTACTTGCATCTTAAGACTAACTGGGTAGCATACATAGTATGCAAGAAGAAGTATTCATTAAGGTCAGTCAAGGTGATAAAACTGGAGCAGAATTGACTACTGGGATCTGAGCTCTCCATTTATTTCCCTAGGCAATATCTTCCTGAAGAAAATCATTACCATGTACTCCAAACAACCTCTTACTAATTTCCTAGTTCCTAAGACTTCTTGGATGTAAGCGTATGCTCCACCCATAAGAAAAAAAAGAAAAAATATATCAGGAATTAAAAATAAGTACCAGCTGGAAAAGCAGTAGATGGGAACCATCAACAGCCTGTTGGAAAATGTTTCTCCCAAGGCTGCAGCTGTTTGGCTCTACCAAATTTAAAATCCCAGCTAGGGAAATATAGTTCCAATAAGTAGGTAACCCTTCAATGGAAAGATTAGTATTCTTGAGGTTATGTCTGTATTATTATGTTATTCTTAAGATACGTGGATGCCTGTTCTGATAAAGTAAGAAACCTTGCCATATGAAATCAGGTTATCATACTTCTTATAGCCTTTGTCTTCCTCTGCCTGAAACATTTTAAACAACCAAGCCAAAAAATTCAGTCTTCTCTATGTACATGGCAAAAAACCCTAATTTAATTACTTGAAAGTGTCAGAATCAAGTTATTTCAGTAATAGCTATAAATGAAAAATTGCTTAAACGAAATGAAAAATAGCTTAAATTTTTCTAATTTATTCTAAAGATAAGTAAATTGTTTTGTTATATTTTCAGGGAATATTTGGAATTTAAACATACACAAAATGCAAAGAAGGTCCATTCCAGACCTCCAAAAAGCTCTACATACTAACTCTGTTCAAATGAGAGAAACTTCAGTCCCAAAGAATTGCCCAAAATGTGAATAACTGAAATATTAAGATTGTATGGTAGTGAAATACAGTATATAACACACACTAACTAGCACTCTAAGAGAAGGAATCAAAAAGTAGTATTTTTGTTTTACATATATAAAATACTACCACATCCACCATCTGGGAAATGTCTTGTTTCAGACCAAAATGGCAATTCAACTCCAGGTTAAAAATGTATCTTGACCTTAACATTTAGATTTAAAGGAGACTGGCTATCTCATTTTACATCTCAACAGACTGTTCAAATCAAATCCAAGCTGGTATTAAATCTGTAATAATTTTAGTGGTCTCAGTCTACCTTCAAGAATATCAGAGGTGGCAATAAGGGCTTGATTCAGAGCCTATCCTCTCTCACCATTGACTTTAACAGACTTTGGATCAGGCCCTAATTGACACTTTTCTTAGATTTTCAGTAGACAAAGCCAAAGATTGAAAGGCCATGGAGAATTAGCAACCCTTTCCTCAGGATTTACACACACTGATTTGGCAGGGTAGAAAACCTTGCACTATTGCCTTCATTCAATGACTGTTGTTAAACCGAGGATTTCAGTCTCCAAGACTTTCAATCTTGTGCTTTTTGTCAGCCCTACGTTCACAGAAAATGAATGTTTGTCTTTACATTTACAGAAAGCATTCCGAAAGCAACTTTGAAGAAACCTTTGATACTTCCTCCCTTGCTTAATAACATCCCTCTGGCCAACAGGGTGAAATGAAGAATTCAGATTGGGAGCTGGTGAAATGTTCAGATCAAAAAGGATGAATTTATCTTAACAGTAATCTATATCTGCTATGTTCGACAGTGTGCTGCAGTATGCCCTGCTGTGTGCTGTACAGCACTCATAGAGCAATGATAAACCTTTCCAGATAGTGCCTACCACACAGTATTTACCAGAATATAGATTGCTGAGAGATATAGTTAAAAGTTGTTCACAAATAAGAGATCAGGGAGACTGACCATTTGTAAGAAGACATGTTATGCTTTCCTTTTCTTTCTTTTTTTTTTTTTTTGCCTGCAGCAACTCTAAGTGCAATAACATATCAGAGAGTGGGAAAGAATTGCTATAGCAACAAAGTATGTTCTCCTAATGGAGACACTGTATTGCAAGCAAGAGCCACTAGAACTTTACAGGGAAAGGCAAGAAAAACATCCATCATAAAAACAGAAAAGGGAGAGCATTTAAAAAATTAACTTCTTGTTCTGTAATTTACATTTCATTTACATTTTTCACATTTTCTATTTTTCCCCTATAATATCAACTATTTACCTTTTCACATAGAAAATTTGATGAGCTCAAAATTATAGTGTGAATCATTTCTTAATATTAATGTAAAAACAGTATATCATTTACATATACATAGAACTATCATTGTTACTAATATTAATAGTAATGGGATTGCAGCATGACCTAAAGCCCAGAGTTGACAATAGGGCTCCATTATGACTGGGACTATACAAACATATATAATTTTTGCCCCAGAAAAACTTATTTCTTTAAAAAGCAAGACAGACCAAGGAAGAGACAGGAAAACAGAGTTATTGGCCATGTCTACATAAGACGCTGACTGCGCAGTTGTTACTGTGCAGTCAGTTAGCACTTGCATACACGAGTACTAAATGACTACGCAGTAACCAGTTACTGTACAATAGCATCCATGAATGGCTTTTTGGTGACACTGACTGCACAGTAGCTCATTACTACTATGTAGTATCATCGCATCATGCATTCTGCTATGCAGCACTACTTCACAGTAGCAATGTGCTACTGCACAGTCAGGGTCTTGTGTAGACATGGCCATTGAGAAGTGAAGTGACTCTAGCCAAGTCACCTAGCATGCAGTGTGGATACCTTTACAAGTATTATATATAAATTGTTATGTTAGTCCAGAGACTGCAGGAGGGAACGGCAGAGGGAAGGGCAGAGGAGTAGGCTTAGAAAGCTCTCTGAATAAACAAGCTTTATCGTTCTATAAATTTAACTCCTTGGACTTTTGAGAATAACACAGCATGCCACTTGCAGAGTGTAGTAAAGTACGCAGGTCTTCTGCCTGTTCTACTCACTAAACCCTCTTCTTTTTCTACCATAATTTCAAAGTTTTTCAGAAATATTAAGCTTCACTGTACCTGTGTGGATTAAGTCTATATTGTCACAGACCTTTTTTGATGCTTGTCTACACAGGGAAGTTATTTCACAGTAAACCTGGGTGTGAATGTTACAGCACAGTAGTAAATCACACTAACTCACTTTGTAGAGAAGCTGCCAGCTACACAAAGGGAGTAAGGAGTCCTATGGGCCTGGCCCCTCAAGCTGCAAATAAGTGGTATTGGAGAGCATGAGGAGTTTTATGTATTCCTAACTTGATAACCAGCATGGCTACTGAGGCACAGATGAGAAGGAAGGGCTGGTGAAAGATTATCACAATTTGTTCTCAGGTGAGTAAACTGAGAGAGGTCCATTAAGGTTATGGAAAGGTTATATTGATATCACTTCCATAGTGCTCTTGGGAGTGCCTCTCAAGCACCCCTTGCCCACCTGCTCTGGCTCTACCTGTGCTAAACCTGGAAGAGGAAGTGAAGTAGCTCTGAGGGGTCCCTCTGTCACTTCTACTGGGATCTTGATCTCATGAGGGCTCAGAGCAACTTCACCTACCCATTTCCAGGTGTTACAGGTGTAAAACATAGGCAAGTGAAGTGTATCAGAGAGCAGAGCTCCCAAGAGTGCTGCAGAAATGGTTTAGACATACTCTAAGCATCAGTGACAAATAGCTAATTCCCAGTGCCCTAATCCTATTACCAGATACATTACTCTCCACCAAGTACTATCAGAGTATAGCACTGTAGCACCAGAATCGAAGGGCTTTCTGAAAAGGATCCCTCTTCACCGGAAAACTACTTCCTGACATCTCTTTGCAATGAAGCTCATTATATGTTGTCCTATTTATAACTCTCATATCTTCATAACAATCAGACTCCTCTGAGGTATAAAAAAAACTGGGATTTGAATACAGCTGTATATTATAGTTTGATGTTGCCACACTGGGAACAATTTATAAAAAAACCAAAAGTAGCAGCATGGGTCAGTCAGTGAGGCATATTCTGCAGTGAAGGAAATTAAGCAAGTTACATTTTCCCTATCAATAAGGAGGGCATTTATTACTGTATTATTAAAATACAGGGGGAAAATGATTTTAGACTCCCTGGCTACTGGGACTAGAGTAGACTAGACTAGACTACTAGGCAATGTAATTTATATGACTTAGGTTTTCCTCTGGTATTCTAAAGGCTAGGGGCAGACATTACACATAAACCAGTTTAAGTGATCAGAAACTGATTTAAACCTGTAACAGAACAGATGTTCAGTGCACATAAACCAGTTTGAAAATGGCTGAAAGTGGTTTGAGAAAAACCTGGTTGAATGTAATATCAGACTTAACTGATTTGGCTCAAATTGGTTTATGCAATGTCTATCCCAGACCCCATGCTGGTTTAAGACAAAGCAGACATCCCCAGCATCCCGGCATACTCTCTAGGCTGGGCAGGGCTCGCTGCTCCACAGCAGGGCTGGCCCCTCCCCTCTGCTCCCTGGCTGCAGCTCCAGAGACTTGCAGGCTGCTCCTCCCCTCCCCCTCACCATTGCCTGCTAAACTGGAATTCCCCCCTGCCTTCTGCCTTGTTAAGGAGGTGTCTGCATATTAGCTAGCAGACCACATAGTGGCTACAGTCTGCGCTAAATTAACTGATATAATCAACAGGAACAACAGCTAGCTGGTAATGTCCCTCTGTTGTTTTCTTAATGGGGTGACAAACACTATTATCAATTCCCTGCTAACCTTATCAGAGCATCCTGCTGGGGCCTGGCCATGCCCCACCTCAGCTCAGCTCTGTGGGAAGGGGAGGGAGGGCTGGTCTAGCACCCCCTAGCTTCTATCCTGAACCACTGCAAGCATGTGCCTACATTTGTGGGATGTCTGTCTGGTTACAAAACTGATTTAGCCTAGCTAGGTTAGACTAACCTGCGAAGATTGAATCAATTCAAGCCCAGGCTTTTTGAAAGTCTGTCCCTAGCCTAAGGTACAAGAGACATAGATAGCCATGTTCATCTGAAGGAAAGTAGAAGGCACAGTAGGTTTGCACTCCATAGACTAACCAAAGTAGATATATGTATCACAAGCTTTCCTAAGCTGAAGCTCACTTCATCAGATGCTGTGAAAAGACATGCAGAAGAGAATAAGGAGAAGGGAAAAAAATGAATACAAAAGACAAGGGAGGGGGAGAAAGTGAGAAGGGGGAAGACGGGAGGAGGAGAGCAATGCCAAACAAGCAGTAAATCCATTGGAACAAGAATCACAAAAGCTACTTCAGATAATAGCATAAAAATCCACAGTCCCCATTCAAACCATGCTTAACACAGTCCAGTCTGTGGATGATTTTTCTTGTTCTACAATTTCCTGTTCAAATTAGTTTTTGGACGTTTGCTGCCTGGGAACAGCCACCCTCAGGTTAGTGATGGATTGTCCAAGGAGCTTAAATTGTTCTGCTACAGGCTTGTGTAGAAGAATGCTTTAGGTACCTACATTCTGTATTAGATCTAGCCCAGTGTTAGAAAGCTGAATAAACACTGTAGAATCCTCCTGAATATCCAACAGTTAGGCATCCATCTTTGAATTATTTCTTGTTACAGTGGACAATGTGGTTCCCATTTTCAAAAAAGGGAGAAAGGAGGACCCAGGAATCTATAGGCCAGTCAGTCTTACCTTGGTCCTGGGTAAACTTTTTGATAGAGTTATCCTGGTGCATGTCCACAAAGGGCCAGCAGGGGAGATTATGCTAAGGGGCAACCAACATGGGTTCATTAGAGGGAGGTCCTGTCAGACCAACCTGGTGGCCTTCTATGAACAGGTCACAAAAACCTTAGACGCAGGTGTAGCAGTGGACATACTCTTTCTGGACTTCAGGAAGGCCTTTGACACGGTCTCTCACCCCATTCTCATTAAAAAACTAGGGGACTGTGATGTCGACACCTACACAGTCAAATGGGTCACTAGTTGGCTGGAGGACCACACCCAGAGAGTGGTGGTGGACAGGTCATTTTCAACCTGGAGGGATGTGGGCAGTGGGGTCCCCCAGGGCTCAGTCCTCGGGCCCGCACTGTTCAACATCTTCATCAGTGACTTGGACAAGGGGGTAAAAAGCACCCTGGTCAAATTTGCAGACGACACTAAGATGTGGGGAGAAGTGGGCATGCTAGAAGGGAGGAACAGGCTGCAATTGGACCTAGACAGGTTACAGGGGTGGGTGGATGAGAATAGGATGGCTTTCAACACAGACAGGTGCAAGGTACTACACCTGGGGAGGAAGAACCAGCAGCATACCTACGCGCTGGGGAACTCCCTTCTCTTCAGCACAGAGGCAGAAAGGATCAGAAAGGATCTTGGAGTCATTATTGATGCCAAAATGAACATGGGCCAACAGTGTGGGGAAGTCCAACCGTACTTTGTCATACATCCACAGATGCATCTCAAGCAGGTCCAAGGAGGTGATCCTCCCCCTCTATGTGACACTGGTCAGGCCGCAGTTGAAGTACTGCATCCAGTTCTGGGTGCCTCATTTCAGGAGGGATGTGGACAACATGGAGAGGGTCCAGAGGAGGGCCACTCGCATGAGCAGGGGGCAGCAGGGCAGGCCCTACAAGGAGAGGCTAAGGGACCTGAACCTGTTCAGCCTCCACAAGAGAAGGCTGAGGGGGGATCTAGTGGCCATTTACAAACTGGTCAGAGGGGACCAGCAGGCATTGGGGGATTCCCTGTTCCCCTGAGCACTCCCAGGAGTGATAAGAAATAACGGTCACAAGCTGGCAGAGGGTAGATTCAGGCTAGACATCAGGAGGTGCTACTTTACTGTCAGGGTGGCTAGGATCTGCAACCAACTTCCCAGAGAAGTTGTGCTGGCTCCTACCCTGGGGGTCTTTAAGAGGAGGCTGGATGAACACCTTGCCGGGGTCATTTGACCCCAGTACTCTTTCCTGCCATGGCAGGGGGTCAGACTTGATGATCTGCTCAGGTCCCTTCTGACCCTACCAACTATGAAACTATGACATAGTTTATCTCAGGTTGATGTGGGTAGAGCTCCCTGCTTCTCAAGACAGGTCTATACTACCATAAATCCTGGCATAGGATAGATCAGAGGTTCCCAATCAGTGGTACACATACCACCAGTGGCACGCAGGCAACCTGTCAGTGGTACGTTTTAACAGATTATTATGATTACTTTATATGACAAAAATTTGCCAGTGGTACTTAAGATTGTACTGTTTTAAATTGGCGGTGTGCAATCTGTCAGAGTTTGGAAACTGCTGAAACACATCATGATAGGGACCACTCTTACACGTAACAGACCATGTGTTAGGTAAGAAGAGCTGGAACATACTGTGTTCCAGCCACATGCCTTTCTAAATTCTTCTTTCCCCTGCCTTGTCACTTATGCTTGGACCAAAGCATGTCTAGCTGCTCATGACCTAGGTGGGTTAACTGTGGCCCTGCTGTAAGCTTCTTTATAACAAATGATCTATTTTTGGACAACTCTGGAAGCCATTCAGTTGTAGCAAAGGGATTGGAAGTCAGTGGAAAAAAACATCAGTCCTTTGCTTTTTCTGATTACCGAAAGTGCTAAACAAACCGTGCAGATTCTTACATTCCAAACTTTCATCTGGATAGATATGTATATAACTAGTGTGTATTCTAATGGCAGCTTTCAGTGTTAATCTATTATTTTAAGGTTCTCTAGGTACTCATAGCAAGAAAAAAGATTCAAACCCTTTGTAGCTATTAATCGGTGTTAAATTACCATTAAGTATGTTTCCTGCATACTAAAATGCTATCCTGCCACAATTAGTCCTCAGCAAAGGTTTTTCTGTTCTTTCTCTTCAAACAAAAATTGCTTTTTGTGAAAAAGCTGTTGTACATCATGCTTTTTGGGAAGCAAAGAAACACAAATAAGTTTTAAAAACACAGTATCTCCTACTGGAAAAGGTATAAAACAAAGTAATAAAGATTGCAATAAAGACTGCTCCTCCCCTTTGTTTTGTTTGCAGACATTTTCATTGGTATTGTATGAACAGATTTATCTCATCCAGATCAAATTTATCTGAATAGAAGAGAGAGTAACTGTGATAAAACTACCACAATTACAGTGGTTAAATTTCTTTTCCATACCACAGCACAGTTTACAGCCGGTAGACCAACTCTTTCTGGAGAAAGCATCTCAGAATTTTCATCATGGATAAGCACAACATTTTTTCATTGGACATGTTTCTAAGTGTGCTACAATATTTTGTTTCACATTGCTCAATGGTCCTCAAAGCAGGCATTTCCACTTTTATAATGATGTATTCAAATAGTATATCTGGGCTGAAAATAAACCGTGCACTGTATTAACAATGTCTGACTTACAGGTCATTAAGGGCCAGATTGTGAACTCATTATTCTAACTGATGAGTAGTTTCTTTCAGGAGTAATTTCACAACAGCCAATTCTATTCATATACGATTGAGAGGTTACTAGGGGAGTAACTGCTTGTCCATGTAGAAAAAAAATGAGTTTATAATCTGCTTTATGCTTTTCGTTTATCTATATTAATCTATTTATCTGGGTTTATTTCTTTCAACTTGGGTATATTTGCATATGTTGACAGTATGTATATCACTTGCATATGTTTAAAAGCAAATACATTTATAAGTAGTATACAAATTCATAAGGGTATCTATGTGTATAGAACAATGTAACAACTGTGCTGATATCTAAGGATACTGAAGTAAAATGTTACTCCTGCATAATCCTGTAGCAACAAAACTATAGCAAAACAACTACAACTTTAATCCTGTTTCATTCAAGGACAAAATTAGAATGATTTAGCTCACTTGTATCACTACACAAACATCTAACACTTATAGCAATAGATCTGATGTACATTCCCAAATGGCAGCTTGTCCTTCCCTTTTAGAGCCATTTATAGGTACATTGGTCTATACCTAAGACTCATTTTATTATTCTGAA
Organism: Alligator mississippiensis; assembly: GCF_030867095.1. Taxonomy (NCBI): domain Eukaryota; kingdom Metazoa; phylum Chordata; order Crocodylia; family Alligatoridae; genus Alligator; species Alligator mississippiensis. Next base: position 202,147,422 of record NC_081824.1, read on the forward strand.
AATGCATGCCTGTATACTTTTCCTTGCAGCATGGTCACATAGTTATGGGTCTCTGGATGAGAGAGACTACCAGAGGTGAAATCATAGACTTTCATCCTGCAACCTTTGTATATGTGACAAAAGCCTCACTGGGAATACCTAGATGCTTGAAGTCAAGCACTTGTGTAAGTGTTCAAAACCAAGGCAGGGTGGATTTGTACCTTATAGACTAACTAAATCAAAGATGCATGGCATAAGCTTTTCTAAGAAGAGGGCTTACTTCATCGTATGCTATCTAAACCAAGACCTTGATGTTTTGATGAAAACTGTTGGGATTTTGAGTGTACAGGGAAGAGCTAGTCTGTCATTAGGCAGAGAGGGATCGAGGGTAAAGAAAAAGAAGGCACCTAAAGAAAATATGAAAAGAATGAAGCAACTAGGAAGATACAAAGAAGGGGTGGGAACAGTGAAAGGACTGGGGTATAGTGCCATAGAAAATGCCACCTGCCCCTGGAAACATCTTAGTAAGAGAGATGATCTGTTTTGAAGAGATGGACAAGAGGTAAAAGTCATAATAACGCCAAGTACAAACATTAAACTTTTACTAGTATAAGTGATCAGAAACCAGTCCATACCCATAACAGAACAGAAATTCAGCACAGATAAACTGGTTTAAAAATGGCAGAACCCAGTCTGAGATTTCTCCCCTACACACACACACACCAAAGGGCAAACATGTGTTCTGATCACTACTGATCATCACCTATAGAAAACTGTGTAACTTTGATTCCACTTTGGGCTTTTTCAAGGTCTGTACCTAGCCTAAGAGACTATGTGACAGTCACAATGGTTAATTCTTGTTGAGAACCGTAGGTAGAGCAGTGTTTCTCAGCCAGGATGTCATGGCACCCTGGAATGCCTTGAGATTCTTTCAAGGGTGCCATGGGGCATCATATAGTGTTAGTACTGTTGGGAGTGCAAACTTGACTCACAAGATAAACCCAGAGTTTTCAAATAGGAATCCATTTTGTTAAAAACATTCTGACCCATTGTGGTCTTTCTGAGCAATTTGCAACAGAAGACTTGCTCTATTTTTCTGCTGAAAACGAGTGAAAAGTAAGAGCTGGCATTTTCTGAGGGGTCTACTCTATTATGTCTACTGAGGGGTGCCTCATGACAAAAAGGTTGAGAACCATTGATGTAGACATACATTAAAGAAACAATTTACAATGCACAGAAGCAAACTAGTTTCTTAGTGGTCCAAAAAAAAAAAACGAGGAATGATGCTGCATATCCTTGAGTGCCACCCATTTCCACTTTACCTATTAGCAAACTACTTGCATGTACAAACAAAAGAGAATGAGAAAGTATATAGGAGCCATTTTGTAAATAATAGTTTAGCACAGATCTTTTTAGTTTAATACTGCAGTGCACTTATTTTGTTGTATTTAAATGGCATTGTGTCAAGCACTTTGTATAGATTTATTTAGTGTGTAGTACTTAAATCAATATAAATAAATAAAATATATAGGTATGGGACACTCTTATAAACTGTTCTCATTTCATATGAAAGCCTGTTTAAGAGATTTCTCATAAAGGCAGAACCATGACTAAAGAAACACCTGAGCCAAATTCTGTTTGCTGACTTCGGTTAAAATCCTATGGACATTGGCAATGGATATTTTGCGCCAAAAATGGTACTTGTTTTTTGTTTATAGCAAGTATTGAGAACTAAATTATCATTTGGTTTTAGTACTAATGATTAAGTAGTCGTAACAGTAAAATGATTACCAAACGTTTTTTCTGATCCAAGTGAAATATTTGAATGCATTGTTTTTGTTCCATGTATTGCCAATGAAATGGCTATAAGAAAAGGCCAAGTTAAAGATAATTAAAAGAAAAGTATTTGATATATTTTGACATTTGCCATCCAAGAAATCCACTGGTAAGTAAACAAAGATAGTTTATAGACAAAGCCAAAAAACAAATGTATTTGAATTGCAGAAGAAAGTATAACTTTAGGTTATCGTTTATGGCTAAGCATTCAAGAAAAAATATTTACATGTGCATATGTGTGTACTGTTAAATTAAATTCTAAATTAACTTGGTTATTTTTGCCTATACATAGCTAAAGAAACTGTACCTGGGCTTGTTACATCTGTTGTGCATCTACTGCTGTAATAGACAGTTGTTCTTTGAGTTATAACTACTATCTGATTTGTGGCATCTCTTAGGCACATGGCAGACATTAATAAAATGGCACAATTTAGATCTGAAGAATGTTACGCCCCATCTCAAAAACTGTGCATCCTGCTATGCCAGACATGCATCCCCCCATGCCAGACATTCTGCAGGTTAGGCATGATTTGCGACCTGAAGATGCCCTTGCCCAGCCTCATAGATTCATAGATTCATAGATGTTAGGGTCGGAAGGGACCTCAATAGATCATCGAGTCCGACCCCCTGCATAAGCAGGAAAGAGTGCTGGGTCTAGATGACCCCAGCTAGATACTCATCTAACCTCCTCTTGAAGACCCCCAGGGTAGGGGAGAGCACCACCTCCCTTGGGAGCCCGTTCCAGACCTTGGCCACTCGAACTGTGAAGAAGTTCTTCCTAATGTCCAGTCTAAATCTGCTCTCTGCTAGCTTGTGGCCATTGTTTCTTGTAACCCCCGGGGGCGCCTTGGTGAATAAATACTCACCAATTCCCTTCTGTGCCCCCGTGATGAACTTAAAGGCAGCCACAAGGTCGCCTCTCAACCTTCTCTTGCGGAGGCTGAAAAGGTCCAGTTTCTCTAGTCTCTCCTCGTAGGGCTTGGTCTGCAGGCCCTTGACCATATGAGCTGCCCTTCTCTGGACCCTCTCCAGGTTATCCGCATCCTTCTTGAAGTGTGGCGCCCAGAATTGCACACAGTACTCTAACTGCGGTCTGACCGGCGCCCTATAAAGGGGAAGTATCACCTCCTTGGACCTATTCGTCATGCATCTGCTGATGCACGATAAAGTGCCATTGGCTTTTCTGATGGCTTCGTCACACTGCCGGCTCATGTTCATCTTGGAGTCCACTAGGACTCCAAGATCCCTTTCCACCTCTGTGCCACCCAGCAGGTCATTCCCTAGGCTGTAGGTGTGCTGGACATTTTTCCTCCCTAGGTGCAGCACTTTTCATTTCTTCTTGTTGAACTGCATCCTGTTGTTTTCTGCCCACTTATCCAACCTGTCCAGGTCTGCTTGCAGCTGTTCCCTGCCCTCCGGCGTGTCCACTTCTCCCCATAGCTTTGTGTCATCTGCAAACTTGGACAGAGTACATTTGACTCCCTCGTCCAAGTCGCTGATGAAGACATTAAAGAGTATCGGTCCAAGGACCGAGCCCTGCGGGACCCCACTGCCCACACCCTTCCAGGTCGAGACCGACCCATCCACCACGACTCTTTGGGTGCGACCCTCTAGCCAATTCGCCACCCACCGGACTGTGCAGTCATCCACATCACAGCCTGTCATGGCGGGGTCCTCGCGGAGGGCCGTGATCTCCTTGAGGCCCTCTCACCGCGCTACTCCAGCCCGAGGGCACCCTCCATTCTCGCCCGCCACGTCTTGATGTAATATGTAATAGGGAGGCTGCCTTGTGTTTCCTCGGGCCTGTCAGCTCCTGGACCCCTCGTGGGTCTCCCCATACAATGGGCGCTACCCAAGCGCCCTAGCCTTATGGGCTATGGGTGGCTCCTACCAGCCCCTAATACCACGCCCCAAGCCTCGCAGATGTAAAGGACGTTGTTCGGTCTATACGCCCACTTCCCGGGCCTCCTCTCTAATGTGGCCCACTCTGGGCTCCCTCTCTCGTGCCCAGCCTCTTGCTGGGACTCTCGCCTGGCCCACTCTGGGCCTCCCCTGCCGGTGTGGTTCCGCTTCGGGACTTTCTAGCGGGCCTCCGGTCCTATGGGCCAACCGCACGGATACCCTCCCTGACTCTGGCTCCCTGCGCTGCTACTCCCTGCCTTCTCAGGGGCAACCGCAGTGCCCTGCCTTGGTCTGAGGGGGATTGCTGCACTGGCCCGCGGCAGGGCTCGCTATGCCCGTGCGCCCACACTGGGCTACTCAACGAAGCCCGATGGCGTTCCCCCTTTCTGGGGCTCGCCGCGCCCACACTGGGCTACTCAATAACATACAAGGGCGTTCCCCCTCTCTGGGGCTCGCCACGCCCACGCCGGGCTACTCAATAATACACAAGGGTGTTCCCCCTCTCTGGGGGCTCGCCGCGCCCCCACTGGGCTACGCAATAAAATACAATGGCGTTCCCCCTCTCTGGGGGCTCGCCGCGCCCACACTGGGCTCCTCAGTAATACTGCCCCTTTCCTGGGGCCGGGGGCTATGTTCCCCCCCCCCACACGCAATCCGGGGTCTCGGTCCCCGTCCGCAACCTACGGGTTGCGCCCGTGACCCACTGGCCGCGCTCCTCGCCGCCAGTTGCTCATACACTGGCGTGCGAGCTGCGCCTTCCCTGGCACTATGAACAATAATGCACCCTCCTGGCGCTAGGGCACCCCACACTCTCTGGGGTCCCTGTGATTGAGGCCTCCTCCAACCCCTACAGCCTCACCCCAGCCTCCGGGTGTAATAACACAACGCAAAACCACAAGCCCCTAGGCTGTAACACAAATGCAAGCCGCCTGGCCATAACTCCTCATCATAGCTCAAGCCTCCAGGGCTATCCTGAGCTGTACTTGCAACTTAGGCTCCTTCCCATATCTCGGCCGAGGGAGCTCCTGCCTCTCCGGCTGCTGGCAGAGAACTCCCAGCCTGGCCTCAGCCCTGAGCTTTATAAGGGCCAGGCCCTGCCTCCTACAGGCAGCTGGCTCCGCTTGGTTGCTCCGGCAACCCGCAGCTGCACTCATTACCTGAGCCAGCCTCAGCTGGGCTCGTCATGTCAGGCCAGGGCGTGCTCACTCGCTCCCTGGCAGTTTCTCCACTCTAGGAGCAGGGGTACCGAGGTGCCCTGCGACACAGCCTCTTAGCTTGTTCACCAGTATGGGGTGGGATACCGTATCGAAGGCCTTCCTGAAGTCTAAGTATACGACGTCCACCCCTCCTCCTGTGTCCAGGCGTTTCGTAACCTGGTCATAGAAAGAGACTAGATTGGTCAGGCACGATCTGCCTGCCACAAACCCGTGCTGGTTTCCCCTCAGCATAATTTGCCCTGCCGGGCTCTCACAAATGTGAGCCTTGATAATTTTTTCAAAGACTTTACCAAGGATGGAGGTGAGACTGACTGGCCTATAGTTGCCCAGGTCCTCCTTCCTCCCCTTTTTGAAAATGGGGACCATGTTAGCCCTTTTCCAGTCCTCCGGGACTTGGCCCATGCGCCACGAGCGTTCGAATATTCCTGCCAGTGGCTCTGCAATGATGTCGGCCAGTGCCTTCAGCACCCTCGGATGGAGCCCATCCGGGCCTGCCGATTTAAAGGCATCCAGTTCTTCCAAATGACTCCGCACCACCTCAGGATCTACGTATGGAAGTCTGGCGCCTTGCTGCTGCCTCTCTACAACCCCAGTGAGAGACTTGTCGTGCCCCTCACTTAGGAACACTGAGGCAAAGAACTTGTTGAGGAGTTCAGCCTTGTCCCCCCTGTCTGTCACCAATTGTTTCTGCCCATTTAGCAGTGGTCCTATTCCTCTCTGGGCCTTCCTTTTACTCCCAATATATCTAAAAAACAATTTCTTGTTGTCTTTTACTTGGGTTGCCATCCTCAGCTCCATGGTAGCTTTGGCCCGCCTAACTGCCTCCCTACAAGCACGAGCAGAGGAGGTATATTCATCTTTGGTGATCTCACCCTGCTTCCACTTTTTATGTGCTCCCCTTTTGGCCCTTAGGCTGCCCTGGATTTCTCTGGTCAGCCAGGGAAGCCTCCTGGCCCCTTTCCCTCTTTTGCCTCGCTTGGGGATCGTCTTGCTTTGTGCCCGAAGGATCGTTTCCTTAAGGCACAGCCACCCTTCTTGGGCTCCCATCCCTTCAAAACTCCTACTCTGCAGTGTGTCCTTGACTAATCGCCTGAGTGCATTGAGATCAGCTTTCCTAAAGTCTAGCACTTTCACCCTACTAGTTACCTTACCCACTCGACGTCTTATGTTGAATTCTATTATTAGGTGATCACTGTCTCCCAAATGGCTACCAATCTGGAGGTCCCCTATCATGTCATCTCCTGTTGCCAATACCAGATCCAGTATGGCATTCCCCCTAGTGGGACCATGCACCTCCTGTTTCAGGTGGAGGTCCTGTATACAGGTTAGAAACCTGCGTGAGCGATGGGAACTTGCTGTCTGCGTCTCCCAGCAGATGTCCGGGTAGTTTAGGTCCCCCATGACTACCGCCTCTTTAGCTTTTATGGTCTCCGAGAGTTGCCTCAGGAGCCCCGCATCTATTTCTTCCCCTTGGTGTGGGGGTCTGTAGCAGACCCCTACCACCAAATCCCTTTCTCCTTGCCCCCCATGTAGCCTAACCCACAATCCTTCTACTTCCTCAACCTTGGATTCTGTCTTGATGAGGGTTGATGTATATTGCTCACTGACATAAAGTGCAACCCCCCCCCTTTCTTCCCCGACCTGTCCTTTCTATACAATCTATAGCCCTCAATATGTACCGCCCAGTCATGGGACGAATCCCACCAGGTCTCTGTTAGCCCCACTAAGTCATAGGTGTTTAGTGCAAGCAGGAGCGCTAATTCATCCTGCTTGTTCCCCATGCTCCTAGCATTAGTATATAGGCACTTGAGCCCTGTGACTGGTGCCTTTGCTGCCCCCCCGTTCCGAGTCCCATGGGGCCCATTGTTTCTTACCTTCTTGTTTCTTACCTGTTCTGTAGTGCTGGTCTCCCCATGGCTTTCAGGTTTCCAATGTTCACCTTCTTCAGGCTGGTCTGTCCTTGTGGGTGCCACATGGTTTGGTGGTCCACAGCTTCCCCTGCCCTCGTACTCCCCTCCCCCCCAACGAGCCTAGTTTAAAGCTTGCTGGAGGAGATCCGCCAACCTAGTAGAAAACACACGCTTACCTTTTTACCTTTGGGGGACAGGTGAAGCCCATCCCAGCTGAGCATGTCCCTCGTCATGATGTGATAGTAGATGGTGACCAGGGGACTCAAGCCATCGGGGACTTGAACCTGCAGCCCCTGCTGACAGTGTCCCGAACCACCCTGCCAAAGGGCCAACCTCACCCTGCCAAAGGGCCAACCTTAGCCTCAATTAGTGGCTGATGTGTACTTTATGGTATTTCCCCACAAGCATTTCTCAGCTAAGGTCACACACTTAAATGAAGTCATTTCATTAAAATCAGTGGAGAAAAAACAGCTTACTGCAGATGGGGATCTAACTCAGTAGCTCAAAATATTCAATATCTGCTTTTTTCACCTGCTTTTGTGTCCAAGAATGAGTGATCAAACAAAACATAATTCCTTACATGTAAGCATATATTCTAAAATATCAATGAATGGACCCCAAAAGCTATGAAAGTCCAGTCCACATAAGCATCCCAAAAGCTCATGTATATTAGGGTGTTGTTCCATGTTACCTTTCCCATGTGTTAAGGACTGTTAAAACAGGAGTATCTGCACATTAAGGTAGAAAAGGTGAGCTAAGTGAGCTCTGAGCATCCCAGTGAAAATCCTCTTCAGGCATATATTATCTTGAGTTCATCTTGGGTACTTTGTGTTCAGATCATGTTAGGCTGCTCCATGGGGACAATATGGGTTGGGATACACTGCTCCCAACTTCCATTCCCCTCTCCCCCCCAACAAATGGATGATCTATCCTTTGGGGTATTAGTGCCCCAGAGTAACAGCAGCTGCAGGAATCCCAGAGGTAAGAACTCAACCCTGCTCCTTCCCACAATCAAAAGCACATCCTCTTCCCACCCCTCCCCTTTCAGACTCCCCCATGTCCCTAAAGCTGTCCCCTGGCTCTCCCTTTACCTGTGGCTTCCTGTGTTGTCTTGGGGGTGAGGGAAGCTTCTGTAATACTCCAGGGGCTGTGGTAGTCGTGCTCAGCTCAGAAAGGCAGCGGCACCTCTTGAAGGCTCAGGACAAGAGTAGTGGCTTCTTAACCTGGCAGGGGAAATACCATGCACCTGGTGTCCAAGAAGGCAGTTTTCCTGAACCACACCCCAGGAGAACTGCTCTTCTGGCATGGTTCGGTACCTGCCGAGGTGCAGCAGCTTTAAGCCCAGTTTATGGAAATGGGAGTCTTGTCCCTTGCTGGCTCCGAGGGCCTTAGGGTTAAGGGCAAACAAAACTCAGGGCCCTCTGAACCCCAAGCCTCCAGGCTTGGGCCTGAAAATAGGATGCCTGCCAAAGGTTTTGGAAACAACTGAAGCCCAGGTGTGGGTGGAGGATGTTTGCCGGTAGTAGGGCCACTTATGGTTCTGGACACTTAGATTTGGAATTAGTTTTGGCTAATTTGGCCGTGGATACAGATTAAATTTTTAAAAAGTCTCTGCCTGCTCTTGGGCTGCTGGCAAACATGCAGAGGCTGGGCTTTCCTGTTTGCACCCCTGTTTTCACCTTTCCTGTTTGCACTCCTCAGGTGTTTCCCACCCGCCCAGGAGCAGCCAGACATGGGGAACCTGCTCACCTGCCACCATAGCTGCTGTGGTTGCTGCCACCATTGCTGTTGTTTGGGCTGATCACAGACACAGCACAGGAGCTTCTCTCACTGGGGATGGTGCCAGCAGCTGCAGGTGAACAGTAGGCCTGTGCAAAGTGGCTAGTATTCACTTCTGATTCAGATTTGGCCAATTTTGGGGACAGTGATTCGATTCAGTGATTTGAATCACTGTCCCGATTCGATTCGGCTGAATCAGCCAGGCCAGGTCCATCCCCCGCCCCTCTCCCAATCTGGCAATGGCTGCCCCAGCTCCCCATACTTGGGGGAAAAAAAGCCCCAGCACAGCGGGTGCTGCCAGGTGGGCGGGGGGCAATCCCTCATGCCCTCCACTGCCCCATGCTGCATGGGGGGGCTGTGCCAAGTAATGCTTGTATGGATCTAAACCCAAATAATTTTTTCTGTCTATTTTAAAGATGGTCATCTCTAACCTGGTACTTTTCTGAACTTGGGCTCTTGTATAAAAGCTTATCCTTAAATATTTAAACTAATAAAAACTTCACATCAAACTTGCAAGTTGCTGTGGGTGGAATTATGCTGCTGTATGTATTCAAAATTTCTGTTTTGTTTGCATTTCTATAGGTAGTTTTATTCCAGGGATTTTTGTTCTAGTTTGTTATAAAGAATTCATGGCTTATGTTTGAAAGATGAAGGTGGTGTGGAGAACTTGCATTGATCTTTTCTCCATTGACTTTAGGTTCAGCTCACAAGCTTAGAGAGGTTTTGAAAGGCAAAAACCTCTGCTTGGCAGAAGGGCATTTCTGAATTCTCACAAACCTCTTACTAGTGGCAACAGAACCTAAACAGTTAGAAGTTTAGAACAAAACCTCAAAGTATAGACACCAAAGAGAACTTTTCCTTATGAAAACATTGAATATGCTGCTAGAGAGAACGAGATGGTCCATATAAGTATTATAAACTCCTATGAAATTTAACTGAGTGATTTCCTTGCCCTAAAGTTTGATTTTGCTTTGTGGTTGTTTTTTTTTTTTTTTTAATATTAAACCATCCTATAGAATTTCTAATGACAGAGAGATAATTTTTAAGTAAAAGTTATCATATTATCTAGCACACCTACAGGACAATTTTAAAATTTTTTTATTATGTTGTATAGGATTTTCCGTAAGTGTTAAACCAAAATCTAGCATGAATGGAGCTCCCTTTTCCCCTCACTAAACTATGTACCTTGCTGTTTCTCCTTCTTTCACATCCTGGATCACATGATCTTCATTTTTGTTTCTGTTACAAAGTTTTCTCCAAAGTTCCATGCTGAAGACTTTAAAAATTCTCTGACATTTATCCTGTTCTCCTTTTAATTTAATTTTGTCTCCATCCAGCTATCCAAATATTTTTCCAAATATATTTGGAATAATTCCAAATATAATTCCCCTGCTAAGCCCCTCCCTGAATTTCTATTACAAGCCATTACATTACCATTACAGATGCATTGCAAGGTGCAGTGTTATGTTACCATATTTACTTGAATACAAAGCGAGGTTCTTTTCCCCGTAATCAGCATGGGGAAAAACGCTCCTCATCTTACGTTTACCTACAAGGAAAAGTTATAAAATACATGGTCTATGGTCTTAAACTGCTTCTAAAAGCAACATTTGTTCAGCCATGAAGAGCAACTCTGAATTTGATTAAATGCGCCCAACACTGAGTGTGACTATAAACCATATGGCCCATATTGGGCAAATTTACTGATGGGAACCCTTTTTGTGTGGGGGTGTGACCCTTAGAAAAAAACCACAAGTGTTCCCTCCATGGGGAAATGGTGCCAGCCCTGGAGATACTACAATACCAGGCTGGCTCCAGGAGGACCAGAGCCTTGGTGCCAAAAATGCTACACTTGGTTTTATAAGAATAGGTTAGTCCCTATCTGACTATCTGGGCTCATCTGAATAAGACATATGTTGGTGCCCTGGTGATCAGTCTTCCTTAGCACCAATGCTTTTTCAAGTCATGGTGAGACTGCATTGACTACATTTTTACTTCCTCTTCATTCTCACAGCTGAGCTGTGCCTTTCTTTCCCATTTCCAATTATTCCTGTTTCTTCACCAGTCCTAAATGTCTGGCAAACATCACCGAATACAGCCCAAACAGTTCACCCTGAATCCCTCCTTTGCCCCCACTCTCAGCCTGTCACATATGATTCCAGTAGCATGGCCCTGTCCTCCAAGAAGTGGATCCAAACTAGACTGCCCTGAGCCTCATCTGCGTATAATTTTTTGGAAGATCACAGGACTTGTGACAAGAACACCCAGTTCCAGTCACAAGTGGGGGGCTAATTAGCACATGGATCCTTTGGGCATGGTGGGGTGGGGAGGGCTATCTGGAGTACACACACATACAAACAGTGTTAAGCTGTGGGGCCACCATGGCTTGAAACACTGTCAACTCTGCTGGGGCCCAGCTCAATGAACTATATGGTAAATCATGAACATTTGGCTTTGGACTCATATCATGCTAGCTTGTTTTATATATAAGGAGGTACAAAAGTGCTGCTTAAAAGTGTGGAGTACCTGTGTTAAAACTTGCAGCAGTTTTAAAAAAAGGCAAAGTTAATCAGTTCTGGATGAACTAAGTCTATGGGTACACAGAGTAACTTGCCTATAAGCCAATTTCTATTGGCATGTTTTTTCAAAGTCAGTGGGTGCATCTACCTGTGTAATATGTGCACATGAATAAACTGTGGAGCTTATAGCTCTGGAGTTTTTTGCTCCCAGGAATGTTGTATGAGTGTGAACCCAGCAGCAATTAACTCTGGAGTTTATTTATGCACAGCACATGGAACCCTGGCAGAGCAGCCCCAGATGACAGAGTGTCCTGGGGGTCATCCTGCCAGCCCAGGGCTGCCTCTGACCAGGCTTAATTTGCTGAGGAGGGGCTGGCTTGGGCACAAGGGTGCTTCAGCGTAGGTCTAGCTAGCAGGCAGCCCCTTCCCGAAGCACCATCATGCCCCACCCAGCCAGGTCAGCGTCTGCACAATGTGCTGCTGCAAGCAAAAAAACTCCACACTAGGGTACTAGTTGTATTTACAAGTACTACATTTCTGCAGAGTTCATTAGTTTCCTGCACCCTAATAGGGGTGCACGTGTAGATGCCGAGACATTTACTGTAACGCTAATTTCTCAGCTCCACAGTAAATGTTTTGTGTAGATGCAATCAGTGTTTTCAAATTTGCTCCTCACTCCCATTTGTTCAGGGAAAGCAGGCTGCAGGGAGAAGAAGTTGTGGGGGTGGGGGGCAGAGGGCCATGTGATCACCCCAGATTTATTTTCCCTTCTGTCACAAATTCAAAGGCAACCTCCAATAATTAGATTCTATGCCCAGAAAAAATTATAACAAATGTAAACAATACAATTTGTAATTATAACAAATTAATTTTCCATATATAGAATCCAATTATAGGGTGGGGGAGGGGGGTTGACTTATATTCGTGGTCATCTTATAATTGAGTAAATATGGTAGTTATCTCATTGCTTAAGCTGTCAATGCCACCTAGATAAGAAATGCCTCCGTAGATCTGGAAATGGGATTAGCTCTGCAGAACACCTGCTTGAGAAAGAGGAAAGGCCGGCCTTCTCTAAAGCTTTTCCACTTCCCTCTGGCTAATCAAAAGGAATGGGTGCTACCGAATTACACTCACAGATTTAAACATCTGCTGATGTCTTAGAGCTTCCTTCACCCTTTAAACTAACCCATCTTCCTTGTTAGGATGCCACAGTTCTGACTCTTTGTCTTCTGTGAGAATAGGTGAAGTAGAGCTGTCATGAACTACACCTCAGTTCATCAGATGCTAAATATCACATAGTATTCTGGAATCAGGAAGGGTTTTTACCCTCCCAAGCCAAATTGGGGGAGGTCTGATGAGCTTTAAAAGAACTAAAACACAAAATGCAACTTTTTTTCATAGCTTTATGGGACAAAGTTCAGAGAAAGGACTTAAAAATTAATATTAGTCATTTTAGGAATGTTCTGTTGATTGCAACTTGTGGAGATGAAAGTTTATAGAACTTTCTAGTGCAAATGGAGTTTAAGAGCCAGCTCCCCAAAGACAAGAGAAAACTGGAATTTCACTAGTAGACTTTGTGCCTATAGAAGGAGAATCCCCAAATCTTTGCAAACAAAGGACCTCCCGTTAAATACTCCTGTTTCTCTTCTGGTAGTTGGTGAAGGGGAGGATTCAGAACAATATGAAGCCTATGGGGGCTGAGTTTAGCACACCCAGAATTATATGCTACATGGTGGGAAGTTTGTCACCCTTCACTAGACCACTTAAATGCCTGGTACATCAAAGTTGGAAAAAGCAAAGCAGAGAGCATGTGTCTCCACTGTTGTAATAATAAAGGTGTAGTTTGCCTGTCTTCATTTACCTCTGTGACTGATGATTTTTGGTGCAGAATGCAGAATAAAATTAAAAGACCAGGCCAGAACAGTAACACACTTGTTAGTATCATACATCCTGAAATGTGCAGACATTTATACTATAAATATTGCTTTATCCACTTCTAATGATAACATTCACAGGTACCAATTGATTAGAAATACTATTTCATTCATCATCATCGATAATCCCTCACAGTCAAAGATGATTTTCTTCTACGAATGCCTTATCTGTGGGTCCAAAGATGGCTGACAAGTCTAATTCAGGATCAACAAGTTTTACTGAAACTTGGGCACATGGGGTGGGTGGATCTAGATTCTTGGTTCAGTCCAGAACATACTGTTTCTGCCAATACTGCTTTTCTATCTCCTGTTGTCATTGTGAGGTTTCAAAGTACTGCGATCCTTGCAGCAGATTCTTCCTCTATTTGGGGCAGTCCTGGGCAATAGACTCCCATGAGTTGATGTTAATGTTGCATTTTTTCAAGCTGGCCTTGGAGGACATCCTTGAAGTGTTTTTCCTTCTCTTCTCTTGAACACATGCCTCAACTGAGCTGCAAAAATAAAACTTGCTTTGGAAGTCTGGAGTTGGATACCTGGATGACGTGGCCAGCCCAGTGGAGTTGATGTCAGATTATCATTGCCTCAGTGCTCTTGGTGTTTGCTTGTGAGAGGACGCTAATGTTGGTACGTCTGTCTTCCCACTGGATTTGAAGGACCTTTGACAGGCAGCATTGATACTAGTAACTTAGTGTCTCCTGTATGTTGTCCATGTCTCTGCTCCATACAGAAAGGTAGGGATCATGACTGCTTAATAAACCATGAGTTTGGTTTCAAATATAATGTTGTGATCTTTGAAAATCTGTTTCCTCCGGCATCCAAAGGCTGTACTTGCACATTTCAGGTGATGTTGGATTTCTTTGATGTCAGCCTTCTGCGAGAGATGGCTTCTAAGATACAGAAAATGCTCAGTGTTACCCAGAGTCTCACCATACATCTGAATTGCCAGAGCTGGGGACCATTATTTAAAAGCTTGTTGATGCCTTTGGTCTTCTGAATGTTAAGTGTCAATCCCATTTTCTTCTATGCCTTGGTAAAGATGTCAACAATTGCCGGAAGATCTGCTGCTGAGTGAGCACACACTACAGCATCATCAGCAAACTGGAGCTTGATGATTGTGGTCAGGGTAGTCTTGGTTTTGGCTCAGAGTTGGCTGAGATTAAAACAGTTTACCATCCATTCAGTAGTTTAGCTCCATGCCTACTGAAAGTTGTTGGTGGTCAGAGGTAGTATCGCAGTAACAAATATGGAGAAGAGTGTTGGAGCAATAAGACAGCTTTGCTTAACTCCAGTCTTAACTTCAAAGGAATCTGTGATAGATCCATTACTGAGAACCACCACTCACATACTGTCATGGAGCAGGCAAAGAATGACAATGAATTTCAGTGGGCATCCATATCTCAGAAGGATCCTCCACAACACTTCTCAGTTGACAGTCAAAGGTTTTCATGAGGTCAAGTAAAGCCATATAGAGAGGTTTATGTTTTTTCCTGGTATTTTTACTGCAGCTGGCAAGCAGTGAAGATCAGATCAGTTGTGCTTCTTGATGCCCAAAACCTACACTAAGATTCTGGGAGGAGCTCTTCAGCAAGTAGAAGAAGATGGCTCAGGAGGGTTCTCACAACAAGTTTTCCTGTGGTGGACAGCAAGGTAATCCCTCTGTCATTTTCACAGTTGGAGTTTTCTCCTTTCTTGAAGATTGTCATGATCATGGTGCCCCTGAGGTCATATGGGATTTTCTCATCATTTCAAATCCTTATGATGAGTGCAGAGCTGTGATGTGTGTTCCTCTTCCCTCCCCTGCCTCCCCTCTTGAAGATTTCAGCAGGGATTTCATCATCTCTAGATCCCTTGTCATTCTACATCTGCTTGACGGCTTTCTTCACCTTGTGAAGGCTTGGAGGGATTTCAAAATCATATCTGACTGGGTATTGTAGGATGGAATTGAGAATGCTGTCATCAACAGAGTCTCAGTTGAGAAGGTCTTCAAAATGTTTCTTCCAATGGAAATTGATGGATCCCCTTTTCTTGATCAGATCGCCTCCATCCTTAGGTCTCATGGATGGTGGACTCCAGGTGCTCAGATGATAGATGGCTTTGGTGGCACTAAAGAAGCCACACATACCATGGGTGTCAGCAAGATTTGGAATCTCCTTCGCTTTGTCTTCCTGTATCTGTTGTTCATTTTGTGGGTCCTCCTTTGAGCCTTAGTTTGTTGGTGATTCACTTTTGCTTGGAGTTGGTATCATTGTGCCAGGCACAAAAGGCTTTGTGCCTGTAGCTGATCACCTCTGGGATCTCTCAGTCACTCTCATCTAACCAATCTTGGTGTTTCCTGGTATAGAATCCAATTGTCTCTTGATGGAAGATTTGAATGCACATTAAGCACTGACAACATTCTGCCACTGTTGCTGATTTGAATTCACCAGTTTTTCATTGAGGCAGTGGTGAAGGAGGTCTCTTGATTGGGTCCTTGAGTCCTTCGATGTTGACATTCTGTTGGCATTGCTTCTGCTGCAGCCATGATTTGGGAGCCAGTTTGAATGACGTAACCAAACGGTTGAGTTAGTGATCAGTTCAGCAATCATCAGCTCCTAGCACAGCTTGAGTGATGCAGACATCTTTGCAATATCAAGTGTTCCAGGTCCCAAAATTGACTGTGTCTCTTCATTGATTTTGACTGCAGTAAAGGTGATCCCACTGGATGTGGTTATTGAGTCAGGAAAAAGGCAGGCAGACTATGTTTAGGGCACTTTTTCTAGCCCCCTCCCTAAGTGGGGTGAGCAGAGCAAATCCTAAAGAGGGCTGCTCAGTTATAGCTTCCAAATCACACTCCTGCCTCATCCAAGTGCTAGACAAACTTCTTCTAACTGCCGTCTTTGTGCCAGTTCACAACTAGGAGCTTCCTAGCCTCATAACCCTGTTCCCGTCATCACTAGCTGGTTGCTGAAGGGCTTGAAAAATGTGCTAAAGCAGTTTTCATGGAAAATGTTAGCACATCAACAGGTGGCAAATAGTGGAATGGCCTTCAGGGAAGATTAGCTGTGAAATAAACAGGGGTAACTCTGAAGAATAAGCAGTCAAGGGCCAAGCAGCCACAGCATCACCAGGACAGGGTGGGGACAGCAGATGGCAATGCTCTCCCTCCTGAAAAACCACATAAATCTTCTGATGGTGCTGTGAGATGGCAAGTACAAGTTGCTACTATAACAAGCCTGTCTAACTCCCACCCATGGGTCCTCAGGTCCTCAACAGCAAAGCAGGCAGAAGATGTTAGAATCTCAATGGCTGACATGGCTAACGAAGGGTGCAGTGGAATGAGATCTCCAATTGTCTGAGCCTCCTTGCCATTGGATCAAGGTCCCATTCTGTCAAGAACCAGGGGAAGCTGATGTGCAGCAGCTTCTCCACACTAAAAGAAAATACTATTCTTTTTGTTATAGCAAATGAACTAAAGTGCTCCTTTTGGAAAATTACTCTCAGTGCAACTAAGGAGGTTTCTTTAGATGTTGATCATAAAGGATTAAGTTCTTAACCTGTTAAGAGCATCTGATGTTGAGCATTCTCAAAAGTGGGCCACTTGCCAAGAACAAGTGTTATGATATGCTATGGGTCATGTGGGGATTGTTTGGTGAGCAAAGAAGAAATTTCATCTGGAAGGAAAACAGACAGCTTCAAAGTATTTCTGAAAATCAGCTTCAACCTCTCAAGAGTGTTCCTCCCAAAGTAAGCATCTGAACTCCCAGGTCCCCAGAAATTCTATTCTCCTCTTCTGTTTTAGCCAGCCTAGTCCCTCTTTGCCCCATTCTTCACCCTAATAAAATAAACAACAATTCTATCTTTAATCAGTTAAAGAATGTGGGGATTCATTTCAGAAAATAGTGGTAGCTTTTGTTTTACTTTATTTGCACCTGCTAATGCCCCCACACTCTTGTTTTAATTCCTGTGCCTTTGCTTTTCAGTTTCCAATATGGAACCTTATCTCCACAAAACAGACAAACAACTCCCTCCAGATGCTATGCCAGTGCCACTACTGCATCAATAAGCTGGCAAGTTGGGAAGGAATAAAGATATAGTCACCAAATGAAGTATAATGCTTCTTCCAGAGCCTGAACACATCATCACCTTTACTACCCTGAGGTCAGGGAATCTTAAGTTGTTTCTGAACTTCTCTTGATTTGGGAGCACAATTAGGCTGGTTAATCTTTAAGTGCCGTTGGCAGCTCTCTGAAGATCTTGCTCTTTACATTAGCCCTAAAACATTAGTTTCAGTAAGTGCCTATGTAGTGAGAAATTATAGCCCCTATGTCTCTGCCTGCAGTAAGAGGTGTATAGTACATACTTTCTTTAGTTAATTCTTATAATTTTTTAAATTTCATTTCCAGGCCATTATCATTCAAAAGATTTGAAGTCAGGTCATATCATTTCAGCTGTGCTTACCACAGTGAAGTGCTCTTTTATTTGTGCATCTGCAGGGGGACTATTATCTGTCTTAAGATGACCAAAGTGCATCCTATTCAGCATTCCTACACAAGCAAGAGTCAATGACCCAATGGTCAAGCTAAGTGCATCAGTAAGAGAGCCACAGTTTTTTATTGCCCCAAAACAGAGATGTGCAAAACAGACAGAGAGAAGCAGAGTATTTCATCAGGCATGTCAAACACGTGGCCTGCAGGCTGCATCTGGTCCATGAAGCTGCTCTATCTGGCCTACTGGGCTACTGGCAGACAGCTGGAAGTTGGGGGGCAGAGTCAGGGGTGTGGCCTGCCACAGAATGGAGGGCCATTGAGCCCTGGTGAAGATAGTGATTTCTAGCAGGGTGAGCCAGGGCCACTGCTGTCACATGCCTGGAGCCAGAGTTGGAGCTGGCACCACTATTACCACATGCCCTGGGATGGAGCTGCTACAGCTGCTCTATGCCTTGGGCCAGAGCCACCCCATGCCCCAGGATGTATCCAACCCTCAAGGATCCTTGTGATCCACATCTAGCCCAGAGAGCAAAGCAAGTTTGACATCCCTGTACCAGTGATCAATTAATCCAAGTAGTGGTCAATTACTGACTGCCACTGATTCACTCTGTGGGCAAATCATTTAGACTCCTTGGTGCTGAAGTTTCCCTAGCATTTGTGAGCATCAGCATTACATATACAGTTACAAAAGAATCCAAGAGGAAATTCTTTTCTGTTTGTTTGTTTGTTTGTTAAATAGGCCAGTTTTTTTCAATGAATATATTTACTGATCAAGAAGAGAAGTGTTTGAAGTTAGGTTTCTGTGTATGTGCATGTGTATATTCTCTCTTCCCCCCAGAATACTTATTGCAGTCTAAATGTTTGCATATATGCAAATTATATACTACAGTATTTGCAAGTCCACAAGAAAAAAAATTTCTAAGCATATATGTAACCTGGTTGTGTGAAGGATTCAGAAAAGAATCTCTGTCAATGGACCAGATGCATTATTAAGCAATTTCTTCCTCCCTCACTAAAACAGTACCTGTTTCCAGAATGAAATGTGACTTCAAGTTCAATATATGCTGCTTCACAGCAAAAGCTGCCATTAGTTTCAACTTGTGGTAATGCTCTGTACCTATAATACTGATATTAAACTCATATCTTAGAAGATGAGGCCATCGTTGCACCTAGGATTCTTTACTGGCATTTAAGCAAAAATGTTTAGTTAGCTTGCAGTATCCACTGTGTATTTTAGCAAACTAGCCAAAAAAAATCATCTTTGGGGTTTGAAAGGTGGTTTTATTTTATTTTATTTTTATCCTTCATATCTATTCTATTTAATTTTTAAGTTTGATTTACAGCAGTGTATGTGCTTTGGTGAGTGAAAAAAATTAAAAATTTAAGTCCCAGCAAGTGTTCTTGTGAGAAAAACTGAAGGTCAGTAAAGCCTGGAGAGCGAGGGCCCCTAAATGATTGAACAGGAGAAGGTAACTTACATACAGGGTTCGGCATGTGATGCTATGATACTGCTTGAATACACACTGAGCCCTCTGCAAAGAACAAAGGGAAATTCCCTAGCCCTATTATTTGATGAGTAGCTAATCAATGGTGTGTATATATTTTCATTTGCTATTGATTGACTGTTACAATACACTGTTTATCAGCCTCTAAAATTTGTAATGATCTTAACAAAACAGTTAAGCCATTTACAACATTCTTTCTACTGAATACATTTTAATGGAAAAAAGCAGATAACAGGAATAACTTGAAACAGAAATGTAACTTAATATTTCAAAGCCCTCGGGTCTCTGATTAGACCATTGCTCTCTGCACATAATCTCTTACTAAACTAAATTGATTCTTTTTCAATATAAAAATAGCACTGAGCCTTTGAATTTGGAACAAGCAGGACTGTAGGAGCTTCTTGGCATGCAGGCAAGAAAATAACAAATCTAATTTAATTAATAAAAGAATGAGATAGGGGATGAAAAACATGATGTTAAAACACAGTAAGAATTGATTGGAGCAGCATTTTTACTGTAGTTGTAGATTTTCTAAGTAGACTGCACTTGTTGGACAGGAGATATTAATTATGCACTTTCTGCATTAGACTTCTTAGGCCAAATGCTGCTCGTAGTTACACAGGTGCAAGTTTCAAATATGCTCCATTGATGTTAGTGATGTTCCTGAAAGCAGAATATGCTACTTTGTTTATAAATATAAACTGTGAGAGGACATCTGTGTGTGCATTTTGACTTGCCAATAAAATACATTTATGGAGCTATATTTATGTGAATACTTAGAATTTAAATCCAAAAGAGGCCTTATAGACTTGTATTCATTAAAGATAATGCACCATTTTACATGGAGATACTCATTAAAATACAATATGGAACACAGTTAAAAAGAATGAATTAAGCAAAGTTTGGATATTTTACAAATGCTTCCCCTCTACATATTTACCTGATTGCTCTCCTACAAGTAAGGTATTTGTACAGTCCCAGTCATGATGGTATTTGAGCAGTCCATAAACATCAATATATTTACCCACAAAACATCCCTGAGGTTGAAAAATTTCATTATATCTAGTCTATAGAATAGACAGTAAGACATAAGAGATGATGCGGTAGACTGATGGTCAGTTAGAGAATCTGCAGCAGGAACACAGCTTACATTTTTCTGGATCTGAGACCATCCTCTTAATTGTTCATTGTTAGAGTTCAACATGCCAAGGCAAGGATCTGTGAGATCAATAAGAGTTTTGCTCCAGTTCTCAATTTCAACTCCATGTAAAAAAAAAGAAAAAAAGAATGGAAATAAAATAATTACTGACATATTGGGAAGGTGGCAGACCAATTACAGCACCCAGTAATAGATCCAGATGAACTTCACCCTCCTTCTAGATTTGTGCAAAATCTGTCCACAGTTGACCTTCCTGTGTAAATGGATGCCTGTTCATCTGACCTGGGGAGTCAAAAGATGACCAGACATGATGATAGCCATATCATGCCGATGCACACTGTTGACTATACAAACTGATGTGCTTTAACCACGTTAGCCTATGCATTGCTAGACTTGAGGGCAGGGGGACCTGTGAATAACTTACATAGGTGCTTCTGAAAATCATGCTTGGTGCCTAACATAATCTTTTGGTACCCAAGTACCTGTGAAAATGTTGCCCATTGTGGGTTTGACATATTTCTTCCACGGGTTGACAGGAACAGAGCACAGTTTTTGAACATCATGACTTCCTGGCTCCTTCGTGGAGTAATTCAACTGTATGAAGTAGGATATTATGCAAGTCAGTTTCCCAAGTGGCCCCTGCAGACTGACTCAATCACCTACAGGCTCACCCACAGGTTGATGAAAAAAAGGAGGTGGAGGAGGGACTTATTCTTTTTAAAGAAACCCTTAAGTGACAGTTTAAGGTGGAAAGATTGGTTTTTTAACAAAATTCAGCACAAGCGAGGAAGAATAGGGAAATGATTTGCCTAGACAAACTGACATTAATTACATGCTAGAAGACATTATAATTTGTTATCTTACAAGCTAAATATTTTTCCTCTGTCTTGGCAAGCCTGTACTGCCTTTTAAGAGCTGATTCTGTATGTTGGAGAACTGTGCTCTTGCTAATTACAGGGTATACCCAGATGCCAAGAAGTAAGCGCTGCTAATATGCAGGTGAGGTAAAGACATCGTAACATATATTATATTCAGTTATTGTTCCTCATAACCACAGTAACATTAGCAGTGCAGAACACATCTATGCCTGGAAGCAGCAAGACAGGATTTCGTTAGAGTTCTGACAGTGATTCAATCTACTGACTGATACGTGCTTCTCGTAGCAGCTTATTGTTACCCACCAGAAGTGCCAAATCATTTGAAATCAGCTCATAGGGAAAACAGCATTACCAGCTAGTGTTTCTTGAACCACAATAAACTTCAAGGCAAGCTGCTGACCAAATTGTTTTGATAGGGCAGGGATAATGGTGCTTGTTAAGGTCACTGCAGACACTGCCCAAGTGGTAAATTCACTGACCGTGCTGTCTTTAGACCAGCATAGGAGTGGAGGCTAGAATGCTGGTTCCCAGAGTACAGTTCTGTACCTAAAACACCATGTAGAGCAGACATTAGATCAAACAAAAATCACATTTCCTTTGTGGATCAAACTGCCAGCAAACAGATACTTTGGTAAGCATCAAGTAGGAAAAGCTAGAATATTTTCCTATGCTTCTTATACCAAAGAAAAGACAAGGGAAAACAAAAACAACTCTGATGCAATATGCAGACCTACTTTCCTGGATATTATTGGTTTCACTGCAGCTAATTACAATTTCTTCTCACCCTTTTCTAAGACTGCTTTGCTAGATTGACACTTTTGCACTCAAAAGCACAACCATTCCAGTAAGCTAATGTTACCCATTGGTTTAAGTGGTGCTAGTTCTTCCTGAATCCACTGGCATAAAATATATTCAAGCTGCACAGCCTATAAAACCAATAGTGCTACCAATGCAGTGGTAGTACTATATAAATAAGTGCTGAGCTGTTTCATTTTGAAGTCTGATGTTGTCTGGAGGTGATTGCCATTTCTTCTTGAATTAAAACGTAACCATTTATGAGGAAGATACACACCACACACTCATTTCCTTTACTTTGGCTGTAACCATTTGGCTGCTTATTCTACATAGAGCAAAAACACAATTTCTTCCACATCTACACTGAATTGCCCTCATTCTACTTTTTCCAGACAAGTGCTCTGAACTGAATCCAGCAGAGTAGGTTGTACAGAAAGACACTCAGTATAGATGCATGTTACCACCCTACGCACCATAAAAACTCAGTTTTTAGTCTGTGAGGAAAACTGTGTCCCATGAGCTATGGATTGTTGAAAAAAAAATAGCACCCTGATACATACTTAACTTGAAAGCTGTTGGGAGGGAAAGACCATCCCTTTGCTATATGTACAGTGCCTAGCTGCAATGCAAAAAAGTACATTAGTAATAACAGCAGTAGCAATCAGAATTCCAAAGTGATACTTTAGTAAAAGTTTGTAATTTTAGATTTAACATTTGTAAAAATGGAAAACAACAAAACAACATGATGAGTTTAGAGTTCCACTTCTAACAAGAGAAGGACTGTTTCTAACTATACAAAACAGCCTTTTCAACTACACAGTACTATACAATAATTAACCAATTCTTTCCCATTGAAGCCTTAGAGGGAAGTACTTTCAAGAAGTTTTGTTGTTGCTATTTTACAGAACCATACACAGAGCGTTAAAGTGAATTATCCAAGGTCACAATGACAGAGAGGTGTTAGAATACAAGAGTTCCAGGCTCCACTTCTGTGTTCCTTCCTCTACACATAAGTTATCAGATTGAAACAAGCAGAATGCTGTATACTATGGACCTAAAAGCTGTAGAGGCTGTGTATTCTTGATCTGGAACTAAGCTGGCTTACCTCATACCAGGAGAATGAAATTTTGTCAATTTAGTAGAGCTTGAGGGCACAATATGCTTGTTATCAATCAGAGTCTTCTTTTTTTGTGAGATACAGGATATATGCCTAAGGACTGCATGGATGTATTACTTTATTCAGATTACTTTCTGTATTATAAGGTTTTTCAATAAGAAATTCTTGGGTTTGGTTGGTTTTTTTTAAATACCATTTCTCTGTTACACTGCTATGCAATTCTAGAGGTGCATTTTCAGACAAAGGGAATAATGCGGTTACCTTAGGAGTCAGCTAGATGGCACTAAAGCAGTGACAGCTGATGCCCAAAGTAAGCATTAGGATTGAAGACAGGACCTCCTTGCCTGCTTTCAACTTCCCATGTAGTTTGACCAGATTGTCATACATAAAAAACTGGGCCATTACTAAGAGAATGATGGGGGTGGGTGAAAGGAATAATGGCTATATGTACACAAACACCGACTGTTGCACAGTTGGTTTGAATCTCAAAAGCTGAGTTTTGGGTACAAAGTTTAGGTTGGTATTTCTCTTATCCATGCTGATTCACTCACTCTTACATGCGTAGAAAAACGTAGTTAGCTGTGTTAGGCTGAAGTCAGGCAGAAGGTAAGGCAACTTCTGACAAAGTTGGCTGTTACCTACAAAAGCTTGCGTCTTTGAACAGGTTAGTCTTCAAGGTGTCACCCTGCCTTGCCTTTTGCCTCACTCTTACACGTTAGCCTAAATACAAAACATATTTATGGAGATCTCACAATCTTTCAAAATGTTGTCCCTGAGATAGATAATAACCATACCCCTTGGCTCCATCATGTCCTGATGCAAATGGGTTTCTATAGACAATTAGACAATAGTATTTAGGAACCCTTAGCGCTCTCTGAAGCTGCTCAGTATAATTGGGTTAATTGCATACAACTGTTAATAGTCCTTATCATATGTATATCCAGTGTATGCTAACTGCTTGAGGAATTCTTGAAAAATATGGACATTTTTGCGAAAGAAGTTGTGCAAGGACCTATTGAGTGACAAAATCCTTATGAATTCTTAAGTCTGCAGATCACTCATGGTCCCTTATGCTGAAAATCTCTATGAAATTTTCATTTGAAAATGACAAGCCCATATAGGAATAGAAACTGTTCTGTATAAAATCCTTGATCATTTTTTATTCATTTTATCCCTAAACTACCCAAAGTCATAGCTCTATAAAATGTTTAAATTTTAAACAAAACAAATAAACAACCCTTTTATATTATAGGAAAACAGAACATTCTGAGAAGCAATAGTTGACGTTATCTCTTTTGGTTTTTACTTATTAGAAGAGGCGGATGAGTTTAATCTCAGAAGTGCTGCATGACTTTAAAGCAAGAACCCAATTAATTAAATGGTCCTATCCATGAATTTCAAGGAGCTTTAGATCAGATTTGAAGTGCCTACCACACTGTTGGCACAATATAAATAATAAATAATAATGTATTTCACTCAGTCACTGCTGTCTTATTGGCTTGCAATTCCTCTTAAGGAAAAATTCTCATTGACCCATTGAGTAGAACAAGCATGGCAGAAGCCACTTTATTCCCCACAAGCAGTTTCCACTGTCTTATAAAACACCAGGAATCATTCATTAGCTTGTAAGCTCTTTGGGTCCGTGACCTGAGCTTCAATTCATCACTGGAGCCTCTAGGCACCACTGCAATACGAATAACAATCGAATAATTAGGGGTTATATATCATGTGAATTTACTTCATTCCAGCATGCCAGGGGCTTCATTTGCTGACACACTGTTGTTTTTCCCCCTCCACAATGTCAGTGAATTTTCACAGATCAAATGTAAGTGCCAATAATATAGAGTTCAAGTGAAAATGTTGCTGACCCTTTTCTACCATACCTTCTAATAAGGACTGTAAGGATGAGAATCCCTTTACCACCGTGAGTATACTATAAAGACTCAGTGATAAGATAACAGGAGTAACTACAGCAAATGTGTAATAACCCATGTTATAGATCAGTGGAAAGTAGATGTCCCCAGAAGTCTAAGTGGTAATAGTGAAGCTGACTGCTGGTGCAACAAATAAAGAACTCCACCTTCTGACTAGCTCATTTCAGTGTTTCTGGTGCTTAACCTTTGGTCCATGGAGCTGAGTCATCTGCCCTGAAGGTCTCCCCATGGAAATTTGGCAGTGGGGGAGCAGCAGTAGCATTAATTGCTGCTCCCTGTTGTTAAATTTCCAGACCCATGGGGAACCCTATGGGCCAGATTATGTGGCCCTGACCGTTAGATCAGGCCAGCACATGGACAGATCTGGTATGTGGGACGATGCCAACATCAGGCCAGCATGCTGGATTGCTCTCACAGATTGACCCCGTGTTCAATCTGGTCTGAAGAAGGTTGGTCATCACTGCATTAGAGGCATAATTCTAATGTCCAGTTTGGGAATACATTTAAGGAAAAAAAAACAAACCCCAAAGCTTCTGCATGGTGAAAACTCAGAGTAATTACCTATATTAGACAACAATAAGCATCCCAGTGGTTGGGTGAGTAGGGCACGAACCCTGGGCACCATCTGAGGGAGGAATAATGGAACAAAGTCAGGGAAGGCACTCCCCACCCCATCCTTTCTTCCCCCTCCCACACCCTGCACCTTCCATGCCATGATTCCAGCTCTGGCAGCAGGGGGGGCAGAGCAATAGCCGTTAAATTGGCAGGGCCTCATGGTGATGGCCACCAAAAACAGGGTGCTGGGGACGGGGGAAGAAGGTATTAAAAAAGGCTGCTTCTCACATCTCTCACCACCGAAAATCATTTAAGGCACTGTCCAACACACATCAGCAGCAACAAATCGGGCAATATCTCCCCCACCACAACAGTGAACCTGTGGCCAATGGCCTTGTTTCTGCAGGTCTCCGCCAGTGCACCATCACCACCCAGGGTGCAGAACTGGCTTGTCATACTTTTGATAAGCAGTACAAAGAAAGAGAGAGAAAATGTTCAAAATATTCCATAAGCACAGTACATAAGTCTGCCTCATGATTTGCTTAATAATTCATTTTGCTCTGAGGTACCAAGTACCTTGCAACAAGGATGCTGGGGGAAGGTGAGGGGGAGGCACCGACCACTTCTGTGTTCTTGCAGTGAACTTGTGCACCTGTAGATTCCTTTTAAGTTTTGGAATACAGAAGACCCAGTATTTTATTATGATTCTTCTTCACACATTAGTTTTATTTGACACACATTCCTGTCCAATTACATTTTTGTACTTCAAGCATTATATTTTTGTGAAAGAAAAACAATATTACGGTAGGAGCATCAGGACAGGAGATAAGAGAGGGGGTGAATGCAAAGGACTGCAGCTGAAATGTGCAGGTTATTGAATACACAGGGAGCACACTTCCTGTTGGATATATTTGTTCTTGTTGAGACTGGGCAGTGAAATGGTAACTACAGATATGATATCTAATGAATCTCTGTACAAACTCCAGCTGAGATCAGTCATTCTATGAACAAAAATGAGATGTTTTCAGTGAACATATTGCAGCTTGTTCACCCAAAACCAATGATGTCATGGGTTACATGAATGCATTCAAACTACACCTTTTTTTTTGGTTTGTTTTTCAGTTTAAAAATGAATATAGTTGTCTGCCTGCCAGAAAATAAACCCAAGTAATGATAAAGTCTCAAGAAGGGATAGCTTTTCACCTTCATCAAACACCCCATTTTCCATATACATACATATACAATTTATTATATAGATATAGCTCTAGATATAGATAGATACAGATATCTTGCTGCAAAATTTCCAGTGCAAAAGATGACATTTCCCAGTCTTTTGTGCCTTGTTCAGCTTTTTACAACTCTGCCAAGTGAGTACATGGTGGCTGTAAAACACTGTTATTCTTATCTGATAGTGTTTTATAGCCATTTGTGCTCATTTGGCCCTGTATAGATTTGAACATGAGGACATGGCAAAGCAAACAAGAAATGAAAGCAAAAATAATAATTGTGTGGGTTTTCTTTTTCTTTTTTCCAGGTTCAATTTAGGCATAATAGTTATTGATTTCACTTCACAACACCAGCCCACATTGGTGAAAGATAGCACAGAAGTAACATACCCATAACATGCAGGAAATAGAGGAGAAAAAGAAATAGTTTAAGTTCCTCTTTCGGAACTACTGCATTATAACCTACAATGAACCTCTTCATAACATTGGTTAATGAATGAAGAAACATTTTTCTCAAGAGGATCGAGTAGGGTAAAGAATTATTTTGCAAATATAAAGCCAGGGCTGGTCAAACATTTTCTTTTGAAACTGGTTTTCAACAGAAAGTTTGGGTTTCCAGCTTTTTGTTGTTGTTGTTGTTGGTTTTCGCAAAAGTATCCACTTCCCATAGGAAACTTGGACATTTTGTTGAAAAACTGATGATCAGAAAACTGCAAACATTTTGCCAAAAAGCTATATGCTGCCCCTTTCTCCCCAAAACACGACTAAGGTATCTCTTAGAAAAGTTCTGCTGTCCCATGAGCCTATTCTCTAGTCGGAGCTGAACCCTCCAACTGGACTACCTTTCCTGTATGATATACCATGGCTATGGGATTTTCATCTTGCATTGCAGCAGTTCAGGAAAAGTAGAATTCTTCTGCATGATGGGAGATGTATTCAACCTAGTAGGCCCAGCTCATAGAGGAGGAGGGGGCATAAAACATAAATAAATTACAACTCGCATGAGGCACTGCATCAGCAGTTCTGATGGAGATTTTTGGTTTTCAGGCAGAAGATTTCAATTCCTCCCTACTCCTTAACACACACACATTTTTTCCCCCTCCCCATAGAAAAAGAAAAAAATTATCTATCAAGATCTGTAATGCACAAAACAGGTTTACTGTTTTCTTCTTTGCATAGTTGCTCAGAAAATGTTTTCTTTTCTGGCTTGGAACCATGGCACTGAAATCTATGAATAGGAGTGCATTGTTATAGGACTCCTCTAGCAATAGTTCATCTAGATTGGTACTGGTGAGCTATTCTTCTGTTTCAGGGCAAGTCACATTACCTTCTTTTAAGGATCCAGGTATAAAGAGTCCATGTTATATGAAATTCTGCAAGGCACATGAAGTGTTGCACGTAAAAAAGTTCTTCCTTGATCCTGCACAGACAATCTTTCATCTTTGACAGAAGTGACGATTTTCACCTGATCTGGCCACAGAAAGCAGTTTACAGCTGTGCCCAAACACAGGTGCACAGATGCAGACAGCTTAAAAAATAGCCAGTCGAGTGAATATTTGACCCCTTATTGCATGAGATATCAGAATAAGACGTTTCAAAATGTAGCATCTTCTGTAACTTCTGTCTGCACTGCCTGTCAGCCTGTTACTGTTTTCAGAATGGAAGAGGGGAAAAACAGCAGAGGGAGTTTATTCTGGGGTTTTGTCAGACTCTCACCCCCCACAGAGGGCAGAGTAGGTGGACGGGTGGGCTCCAATTTACCCACCCCACCTTTCAGCACTGGCTGGGGAGCCCCAAGAATGAGCTCCCTCTGCTGCCTTTTCCACCTCCCATTCTGAAAACAGTGAGCACTAGCAGAGAGCCCTGGCTATTGCTATGGGAACCTGGCTGCAAGCTCCCAGCCCACAGTTAGACTCCCCTCCTGCCTGGAACCAACACTGAACTTCTGTTTGGTCTGGGGTAACATTGTAACTCAGAGTACTTTGCAGAAAACATTCTGAGTTACAGCTGAGAGCTGCACTTTTGTCTGTACCCTTTGTGCTCAGAATCTTGAGGTTTAGAATTAGGAAGTTATCTATACAGATTTCAGTTGTTCAGATATGTGGTTTTGTCATCAGTTATAGATCCAGAAACAGCTGTTTACTATGCCGAGCCCAACAGGTCCCACTACACAAAGTCCTCAAAAAAAAAAAAAAGCCCATGAACAACTAGATTTAGTTTGGTACCCCCTCAAGAAAGTGGTGAATTTGTATAGTGTGCTCAGTGTAATTTTGAAACCCCAGTTGCTTACAGAGATTAATTAGAGCACTCAGTTCAAACGTCACCAATATTTGGAGAACTTTGGCTACAAATCCAGGTCTAAACAACTTGGCATAGATCCAGCTCTAAACCATAATAAAGATTGATTTCCCCTGGGCATAGCTATTTCATGAATCTGTAGAGATGCACAATGTCTGTTCTTCCTTTACTGTTTATATTCTAACATTTTCCACCAACAAATACAATGCTTGATGGAACTAAGACTCTACAGTTGCCATTCATATAAATCATGCTTAACTTGTCTAATATCTACTAAAGGGATTACTGTTTCCCTAAAGCTATTTAAGTGAGGAACTCTTAGTGGCTAATTGTATGTGAACTTGGATAACTGGGCAGGTCATCATTGCTTCTCCAACAGAAGCTGAAGGAATTTGCAATCCAGACTAAATGAAGCAAACACACCTGATTTATGATGTGTAAAACTTTGAAGATACAGTAAAGGTTTGAGGGGCACAGTTTCTACAAATCTTTGGGAAGCAGATGATGCATTGGTGTCACTGCTGGGAGTTTAGAATAGGAAGTCTCAGCTATTAAATGAGTCAGGTCACTGTATTAATTATGATTACTCAAGCATGTAGCAATATATCACGACAAATTAGGAAGGACTTCAAGAGCTTTCATGGCATTTTACAGGCACCCAGAGTAAAAGCTACATTTTAGTAACAGTACCACAGTAATATAACTGGATGAAAGGAATTTACAGGCTGAAACCTTCTATGTTAATGCATACTATACATTCATAAGCACACTCCTTTAGAGCTGTTAAACATATTTCTGGATTTTATGCCTCTGAAATGTGTAGGGCTGACAGTACCAGAGTCTGAAATCGGGGGCAGTGTTGGCAGCAGCCAAGAGAACTTTCTAGCAAGATCTCTTTCACTGGTGAAACTTAACTCTGACCTGAAGAGATAACCTCTAGAGGTAAGCAGTCACTTCAGGGCACAGGGTCTCCCTTGGGACTGCCAGATGGTGTACTAGCTGTGGTGTCTCCCCCCCTGCCCCTCCAATAGAAGGCAAAGTAGATATGCACCTTTACAGACTAAGATAAATAAAGGGAGTACAAGCTGTCATGAATCCAAGTTCACTCATCAGATGCTGTAAAAGGATGTGCCGAAAGCAGAGTATAAGAAGGAGAAATAAATAGAATACAAAAGACAAGGGAGGAGGCAGTACTAGGAGAGAAAAGCAAATAAGCAGTAAACCCATAGGTACAAAGGGGGTCACAATAGAGACACTCATCTGCTACAGTTCCTTAACCTTGACATTGTACCCATCTGACAGGAAAGGCATATCTTTATCCCTTCTCATCCTTCTGTGAATGGAATCCTTTCCTAACAGGAAAAAGCTAGTGAATAATCTTTCATATAGGCCACCAAACCTCAGATAATAATTTTGTGTCAAAACCAACCTAGGCAAGATTGGAACTAATATCAACAAAGTTCTAATGAGCTGCTGGTGATAGGGGAATTTAGAAAGGTAAATCTGGCACAACTTGCTGATTCCATAAGGTCATGAGAAAGACATGTGAAAAATCATGGCACTGGTGTAAGAAAACAAACCAAAAAAACCCCAGGATATTTTGTTTCAAATTTTAAATTATGTTTTTGGAAGATTGGTGCCTTCTGATATTTAAGCAGTTGGGGAGAATTTTGTCTGTATGCTTGTGTGTGCATATGCATATATCCAATGTTGGTCAAAATTCAGAATTACTGGTTTAAAGAACATTTCAATATTTTGAAATTCAGTTTCATTCTGATTCAGATTCTTAAAAAAACAGTTTCCCAGGAAACAGGAATTTTATTCACAACTTTGCTTTGGATGCATCAACTGACACGCTGCTAGTCAGCAATGGGCAGGACTGACAAGAAACAATTCAGTCTCAGCCAGTGACTGGCAGGTAGTCCCAGGTCAGCTAGGTCTGTACGAAGCGGCTAATATTTGCTTTGGATTTTGATTCAGCCGATTCAGGGATACAGTGATTCGATCGGTGATTCAAATCACTGTCCCAAATCGATTTGGCCGAATCTCTGAATCACACAGACCCATCCCCCTCCTGCTCTCCCAGCCCTGTCAATGGCTGCCCCACCTGCCCCAGCCCCCGACACTTTGAAAAAAAATAGCCCCTACTCACTGGGTGCTGCTGGGCGGGGGGGGGGAGCGATCCCCACTGCCCTCCACTGCCCCACACCATGTGGAGGGCTCTGCACAAGCACCCTGACATCTGCCTGCTCCCCCAGAACCCCCCATGGCTGCCCCGCCCACCGCAGCTCAGGCCCTTTAAGAAAAAAACCCCAAAATAATCCCTGGACTCACCATTTGCTGCCCAGCATGGAGGTGGGGAGGGGGCAATCCCCACTGCTCCATGCTGCATGGGGGGCTTGCACAAGTCGCCCGAAGCCCCAAGGCCACTGCAGGAGCTGGTGAGTCTGGGGTTGTTTTGTTTTTTTTTCTTAAAGGGCAAGAGCTGGGGTGGGTAGGGCAGCCATTGGGAGGGGCTGGGGGAGTGGGGGTAAGTCAGAGGGCTCATGGCAGATCCCCCCCCATGTAACTTGGGGTAGTAGGGGGATTGCCCCTCCGCCAGGCAGCAGCCAGTGAATGTGGGGGCTTTTTTTAAAGGGCCAGGAGCTGGGGTGAGCAGGGCAATCGGGGGGGGGGGGGCTGGGGGAATGGGCAGGGGATGAGGCCTGGCAGGGGTCCCCTTTCCCCCTCCTTCAGACCCCCACCACCTACTTACCAGCTCCAAGTCAAGCTCCAGCTCCCTGCTGCAGCGGGCAGGTACTGCCCAAATCATCAAAGCTCTCCAAATCTTTTCCAAATTGATTCAGAGAGTCTCGAATCAATTCAGACCTTTTAATTGGTCCCCTGATTCGATTTGGATTCAGAGATTTGGCCACCAAATCAGGCCGAATCTCCTCAGAATTGAATCAGCACCCGAGCTTCGCACAGTCCTAAGGTCAACTCTACAAGGAGAGAGGCTTCCTGGGCTTCCAGGGTCTGTGGAGGAGTCAGCTGGCTGGGAAGCCAGGATGCCTGAAGGAGAGTTCACATAACAGGTGCTTTCAGAGACATGTACCCCAAAAGCCTTGGGGCTCCTGGCCCTGGAGTGGGTTGCAGAGAGAGCCAGCCTCAATGCCATGACCCTGTTGGGCTGCATTGGTGTCAGGTGGATGAGATGAGAGGAAGCCAGGCAGGTTTGTAGAACAGAAAGCTTTTTGACAGAGAATCTGACAAGCTGCCTGTATTCTTTCAGATGGCTCATCAAGCAACACATTTCTGTGAAATATTTTTATTTTGATGGATCTGTATTCTGGATGAACACAGTCTGCTGGAAAATTTTGACCAGCTCTAACACATACTTTTCAAGGAGTTTAATTTGAAATACTAAAGATGTCAGCGTACACATGTGCTCACACACTCACATGCACATAGCAACTTTTTTCTTTTTTTTCTAAACCACTGGTCAATAGCTAAGACCCTTCCACAGTACAATCTTGGGTCCCTATGGCATGTTCACCTACATCTTATTCTAGGGACCTCTGGTAACTCTTTCTCGAGGGCAGTGCCCTCTGCCCTGTTCTCATTCCTCCAGATAAGTCACTGTCAACCAGATCTCTCCATACCTGAGTATTGCTTGTCATAGGCTGGATCCAGATATGGAAAATCAGAGTTCAATGCAACAATGGTCAGAAGTCCAAGAGCCTCAGGGAATTATAAGCAGAGAGTCCAGGACACTAGGAGGGGAAGGCAAGCAGGCAAGAGACAAAGGGCATCTGTGGAGCAGCTGAGTTGCCAAAGAAGGGTTGGGCAGGGCAGGGGAAAGAGGGGTGAAGAGTCATTGGGACTGGCTGGAGATCATTAGGCAGCCTGCAGTCACACCCATGCAGGTAATCAAGGCCAGTTTAGAGCTAATAATTCTGACTCCTTCTCCAACTCTGAGCTCTACTCATGTTTGTCATTCTCTCCTGGGCCTTGCTCAGCCCCTTTCCTTGAATTAACTTAATTCCTTCCCCTCCCACCCCAAACTTCTGTCCTTGCTGCCAGGGACTCTGATGTGGCCCTTACTCAGCTCCCTCCTTTTACTTCAGACACTGAATTTCTCTGTCTGTACACAAGCTTTTTTCCTTCTGTCATATGAGCATCTCAGAAGCAACTGGGGATATAGAGAAGAACCCTGCTTTCCGTCAGCTCTTCCCCATTTGTATCCTTCCCTTTCCCAGTACAGTAATAGACAAGCACAGCTGCTGGCTGTCTTAACAAACTCCCTCCAGCTTAGTCTTCCCCCATGGGCTGTGGCATGATAGCTCTAAACAGGTAGCTTCTAGGTGGGAAGGAGATAGGAGCCTTGCATTAGTGTAATCATAGTCTAATACTTACTGCTTAAGCTGTGAACAGCAACATCACAATTAATTCATAGGCAGTAGAGGCTCCCTAGAACTTAGCCACTAAATTTCTAACTTCCTGCCCCTGGCATGGGACCAGACTTGACAATTTGCAGGTCCCTTCCAGTCTTTCAGTTCTGTGATTCTCCAAGATTCATCTATACTGACATATTTCAATCTGGGACTAAGCCGAACTTTCTCTGAAATTTTAGCTACGGCCTGCTGCAGGTTATTTTGGGCACTGGAGCTTAAAATAGGAAAAATCTCTTCCTGTGCTATCCTGCTTGATTTAAGCTGTATGGGTGAAGGAACTACCTATTTGAATGTAGACAGGAGCTAACCATTAGGCCTATGCAAAGTGGCTAGTATGCACCTTGGATTTGGCCGATTTGGGGAACAGTGATTTGATTTGGTGATTCAGATCACTGTCCCGATTCGATTCAGCCAAATCTGATTCGGAGATTCAGCTGCTGTTGAATCTCTGAATCAGCCAGACCCATTCTCCGCCCCTCTCCCAGCCTGGCAATGGCTGCCCCAGCTCCCAGCACTGTTAAAATAAAGCCCCAGTATTCACTGGGTGTTGCCAGGGAGGGGGAGATCTCTGCTGCCCCCCCCCCCCCACTGCCGCATGCTGCATGGAGGGCTCTGCATGGTCTCTCTGACCCCCCCTCACTCCCCCAGCCCCACCCCATGGGTGCCCCACCCAGGCCAGCTCTGACCCTTTAAGCAAAAAAATCTGAACCCCCCCTGGGACTTACCACTCCTGCTGGTGGGGGGCAATCTGCATGAGCCCCGAAGCCCTGAGGCCTCTTCAGGAGTGGTGAGTCCTGGTGCTTTTCTTGGCTTTTTTTTTTCTTAAAGGGCCAGAGCTGGCCCAGGCGGGGCATCCATGGGGGGCTGGGGGAGCAAGGGTGGAGATTGGGGGCTCATGCAGAGCCCCTCATGCAGTATGGGGGTGCAGGGGGCAGTGGGGATCACTCCCCCACCCAGCAGGACCGGGTGAACACTGGAGCTTTTTTTTAAAGTACTGAGCTAGGGCAAGTGGGGCAGCCATGGGAGGGCAGGGGGAGTGGGCAGGGGTCGGTGGGGGGGCTTGGTGGAGCGGGGAGGAGTCGTGCAGCTCCCTGCTGCAGCCACCAGGGACTGCCCAAATCATCAAAGCTCTCTGAATATTTTCCAAAGATTTGGAGAGCTTTGAATCGATTCGGACCTTTAAATTGGTCCCCTGATTCTATTTGGATTCAGAGATTTGGCCACCGAATCAGGCCAAATCTCCTCCAAATTGAATCATCACCCAAAGCTTTGCACAGCTCTACTGACCATGGTAGGTGAATTAGACTGGTACAAAGAGACTGAGATTGCAAATTAATGAGTTGGAGTATAAAAGACACCAGTGGAGGAGCCAGAGATGTCAGAACTAGTACACAAGACAGTACTGCACAGCAGTATTGGCAAGCACTAACTATGCTATGCTGCTACTGTGCAGTAGTAATGAGCTACTACGCAGTAGCATCTGAAAAAAACCTGCAGTGACATTACTGTGAGGTCATTTAGTACTTGCTTATACAAGTACAGAGGACATTTATACACATACCTTTTCATCCCACAACATGCCAGTGAACCAGTGGGTTGGAGCAGACTCGATTAATCTGCAAGGTGCAGACTCAATTAATTGAGTCCACATGCAAGCTGACACTGCGTTGCATTGTCTGCAGTTGTATAAGTAGCAGAATGTGCATCAGCATGCAGAAAATAGTGATGGTGCACTTTTGAACTAAAACACCTTCGATGTGTTTTAATTCAAAAGCACACTGCTGCCATTTTCTCAATGCTGACAACACATTTTGCCACTTATACAACTGCATGTGCTGCAGTGCTGGGCGCTTTAAAAGCACCCAGTGCTGCAGTACAAGCATGTGTACAAATGCTCTACATGACTGCAGTAACAACTGCGCAGTCCGCTACTCATGTAGATGCGGCCACTGTGCATTGAAAAAGGTAAAATAGTTAAACTAAACAAACAGTAGGAGACCCTCTGTGATTAAAGATGGTCTGAGACTGGATATGCAAAGGAAGTAAGGTTGCACAGTCAATAGCCACAGTTTCTGTTTGTTGTGTACATAGAGAACTTTCTTATAACATTGTTCCTTAGATGCCTTTGCCTGGAGTTTGTGGGAGGAGAGGGGATTTTTTTTTTGCATTTGCCAATCTTTTTAATTCCACATGATTTCTTTCCTTAGCACTGAGGAGGCAGGAAGCAACAAAAACATTGCAGTTTTGCCTCTGATTCTGTTTGCTGTGATTTGAATTATGCACCCACCCAAAAGAACATGAGGGAGCAACATTTGTACTTGCATTACCATGAAGATACTGGCACAAAGCAAATGAGGAAGTCTGGGGAAATGGGTAGTGCCATGCTCTAGCTTCCTGTCTCTTGGTCAGCACAACTGATACTGGAAGAGGTGGAGGGGACATAATATATTCCTGGATTAATTTGCTAATCTCCCACTATTATCCGCTGTAGAACAAGGAGCAAGAACAGTGACATAAACAGACACATCCTATTAAGAGTGCTTGGGCAGCTTCTACTGCACATCTTAGAATCACAGGCAAGTAGAACTGGAAGTCATCTAATCCAACCCACTGCCTGAGGCAGGATCATTGCTATCTAAATTATCCCATACAAATCCTTTTCTAATATAGTACTACAACTACACCATCAACCTTGTTGCACAGTTACAAGGCATAGCAACTTAACTACAGAAAAAGCATGGGGACAACAGCAGTCAATGTCGTGCTGCTACAAGGGTTATTAAAATGCAGTCAACGTATCTAAGGAAGGGGGCCAAGCTTCCAGTAGAGAGGAAGGTACTAGTCTGATTACGGGGTAAAGTTCTCTCCTGATCTCAAATGTTACAACATAAATCTGACCCCGAGCAGACCCTGTAGCCAGAAACCTCCCGGTTTTAGTGGTAGCAAGATCACTGGCAAATGCTTGGCAAAATCCCCAGCCTTGGCTGCAGCCAACACTCAAAGCTTTTAAGGAAGGTTAACACCCCCTACATCCCCCCCCCCCACACACACACACACTTCTTCCCACTGCTGATAACTGTAGCAACAAGAGGGGATGAAGGGAAATCCTTCCCAGCCCCATGAGGCAACCAGCAAAGCCTAGAATAATGGGAAATACCAACAAGCCTCCATTCTGTTTTGCAACATAGGGACAGCAAGCATAATTGCACATATCACACCCTCTTACTGGGCAACCCTTTCGGTATCTCACAATCTTCTGTATCCCATAATCTGCATCTCCATAATCTTATCCGAGCTCCTTTAATCTTCTTTCATAATTAAGACAGTTGTGGAGCTGCTGAGTATGGTGATTCTCCTCCTGCTGAGTACTGTCATCTCCAATACCCACCTACTTTAGGCTACAGAGTTCCTCTCATCTCCCAGCAATCCACTTGCAGGGAGTGGGAGTCTCCACAGCTTCTAACTATTGCTCTTTACACAGAACTCCAGGCACAGCTACTCCAAGACCATCCCTGACCACTGCCTACCCAACTTCTTCTTGGAAATCTCCAGTGATGGAGATCCTACAGCTTCCCTGGATGGTCTATTCTAAAGTCTTACTGTCCTAACAGTGAAGTAGATTTTTTCTGGTACCTAATCTAAACCTATTTAGCTGCAACTGCAAACCAACTTTATTTCAAGTTCAAGTCTTGCTCAAGTTCTATTAAGATCTCATCTTCCGTGATCTACGTTCCTACTTACGGAATCCCCTGTTCTTGTATCCCTTCTTATAGTATAATATAGGTTCTGCTGAGGTTGTTGCTCCTAAAAGCAAGGGGTTGGGTGGCATAAAGCCATACATTGGCTCTGTGCCATTCTTGAGTCTGCCACCAAAAACTAAGCTATGCTCAGCTGCTCCTGTTCCATATGTTCCAAGTTCAGAACTAAAGTTATTCTTGGTGTGGCCATTCCAGCCCCTTGCCACTGCTCTTGAGATTTCTGGTTTTCAGCATAAAAGATTTCTGTCTTCCTATTCTTGTCCTCAGCGTGTCCATTCCAGGTTAAAATGTATAGAGCAGGACTGACTAGATGGGGCTTATTTTTCACAAGTAGACCCCAGAGCTATGCAGAGTAAGTGCAGGCATACCAGTAACTTCCATACATACTATGACACTGTTAACATGAATCAGAAGTATTGTTTGGATCTTTAGGGAAAATATCAAAGATTTATTCTATATTCAATATTTATTTTGCCTGGAACACTGAAGCTGAAAAGTTGAATATACAAGTTTATGTAAAATAACTTCCCCAAATATAGACCATATTTAATAAAAACTCCAGCCCTACTGCCTAAAGTGCAGCATCTGAAGAGGAAAATGAAATTACAAATTTAGGACTATAATGAAAACAAGTTAAATTCATGCCACTTCCCAGCCAAGGTACAATCTTTGTCATTAGAAAGGATAATTTTTTTTTGTTGCAATTTTCCAATCTCATTATACCTTTTGTCATATAGATGATTTATCAAAATTGCAATGCTTAATGTTATACATTTTGTGAAATATTATAGTATGCTCTAATATAGTCTTCTCATTTGACTTCTTCAATATTCTATATTTTCATTAGCTGGTCACCATTCCCTCATGCCACACAACTCAACATGGCTATAAATAGAATCACCAGCCAACCAAATCACACAATATTAAAAAGGTCAAAGTAGTATAGTATATTACTATAATTTACAGAATACCGTTCATGAAGTATTAAAACTCTGACACCTTATTTATGTGACAATGAAAGTAATGAAAATAGAAGGCAGTGCAAAATGATTGCATTATCACCAGCAATTGTTGGGAGATTGAGGAACCTCAGGCCTTTAGCCACTATTATCTTTAAAGCCTAATGTAAATTCATGCTTTTCTTTAGATTTTACCTTACCTGCTAAGGTGTTCATGTCACCCACCAGAGACAATACTTACAATTTTCTGAGAAATTGTGAACAGATAAAAATGGTGAAAAGAATCAAGGAAAATGTATGCTTATAAAACAGGTCTGTATAATGGATCTCTTCTTTTGGCTGACCCACCCCAAAAAAGATAGTGTGGATGGAATTTCAGGTGGAAAAAAAAGTGAGGAACTAGACAACTGAAGAAGTACTGATCCCAAGAAATCAAAAGCGCAACACTAATTAAAGTTAATGGAAAGACTCCCATTGAATTCAGTGTGTTTGAGTGGACCCTACTGTTATAAAAGTTCTGTAGTATCAAATCAGCAGAAATGTCAAATTATGGAATTTTAAATGTTGTTGTTATTAGCAACACCATGATTGGCCCAAACTCAATTCTTTTCAGTGGCAGAATATTCTTCTCCCAGTTAGCAAAATTGAAAGACTAGGAAAGTCGTTACCTTTTGTCAAGCATTCATGACACCCAGGTTGAGAATCCCTGTTGGCAAGGAATTCATTGCAGGATTTCTTAACCCACCGACTTTGGAACTGAGTTGGCAGTTCTACCACAAATGCAAGCCTACTGAAAGGAATGGGATTTTTGTGTGTGCAACAACTGCAGTGTCAGACATCTTTGGCTATCACAGTCTTGAGTTACAGATTCTAATTCCAGTAAAGAAGTCAGATGGCTTATTTGCATGGCAAATATAGCTGATTTGGAAGTAAAATATATTCCTCCTCTACCCTCCACCATTAGAGGGAAATTTTTGTCAGAATAAACATCTAAAAAAAAACCTTAGATGACTGGCTCCCAACCTTTTTTAGCTGCAACCCTAAATCTGGGTTGCAACCCATAGCCTCGCTGCCAACTCACTAATGCCCAGTGGCACCAGCAGAGCCCAAGCTGGGCTGGGATCCTGGGGGTCATTAGTGGTAAGAGCCGTGCGGACTGTGCGCCAGGGCAGCCCCGCAGGTGGGAGGGGCAAACCCCCTGCAACCCTGATTTGGATCATGCCCCGAGGTTGGGAGCCACTGCCTTAGATCTTGTCTTCATACAAAAATTACTGGCATTCTTGAGTGCAGAAAAATAGTTGAACCCCCTCTTCTTCACTAGCGGAAACACAGACACACTGATAGAAAGGCACACTGCCAGGATAAACTTAAAAACATAAAATAGCTTATTTGTTTAGGGGACTAGGAATAAATTAGACAAGTACAAAACATTTTCATACAGGCAAAACTCTGTCTGTACAATGGGCTAAAGACTGATCTACAGAGTTATACGAGTACAGACCTGATTTTTTAAATTTTTTATGTCAGACTGATTTCTGTGGGAAGAGCCACATAAATTATAATGCAGTCAACTTTAAAATGTGACTGGGTCTCCATAAGGGGTCTGCCAGCAGAAGTTACACCAGGAGAGAGAAAATATCATTACATTTCCACGATGTATCCATCCCTTACCCCTTCCTCCCCCCCACCTTCTCCCTACACACACTGGGATGGCTCTTCCCACTTTTGCCATCATGCTGGCTTGGTTCTAGACCCTCTGGCACAGCAGGTGTTTGTGGGTGGCTTACTCCAATGCACTCCTCCTCCTAACAGATTTACTGCTGCTGCGGGGTGTAGAAATTGTTTTACCTGAACAAACTGAACTCTGTGGCTTTTGGAATGCTGGCTTGAGGGAATGAGAGAAGCCTTATGGAATTTGTTTTGAATTTCATAACATATGGAAGTCTGTCTGCAAAAAAGTGAGAAATATTTAGAAACAGTTGGAAAGACTGTCATTGAAATTTATCCTGGTTATGTCTAAACATGGAAAAGGACAACAGAAACCAGTGTTAATTTAAGAAAAATGTAAAGAATTGAATATGCAAGGAGCAGAAGGCTCCTTTTTTTTCCAGTATAAACAATCTGGTGAGGAGGAAGAAAGGAGGAACTATAAAAATAAGACAAAGTAAGTAAAAATAATGAGGACAAAAATTACCGAACATCAATTTGCAGAGAATTTCTTATCTAGCAATATGGGGTTCTTCAAAGATAATTTTCTGAAGGCAGATGCCTCTAGGGATATTTCTGTCCTGAAATAAGGAGATGGTATATTGTCTATAGAGTTCTAACAAATGGGTCCTCTTCCAAAATGCTGTACTTAAAGGGCTGAGCTAAATTATGGATGGTGTAGGTCTTACTTTCTTAGTGGGAACTTGGGGCATGGGGTATCTGACACAGGATAAAATCTTTGCTTCTCAACCCCCATTTCCCCTAACCCCAAATTTTAGACACTGCATCCAGAACTTGGCCAGTTCTTACTTCCTACACTGGGCTGAAGAAAGATAACCTGACCTACTATAAATTAAAATAGGATTGTTTGACTTTGCCTTTTTCCTGATCCCTCTGGTCTTTTTTGTTTTTTTTACCATTCCTGTTATTTGAATTAAATTGTTTTGACTAAAAAAGAACAGGGTTTTGATATGCAGTTTTCTTGTGCAACTGTATAAGCATTGCCTTTGTGAGAGCCAGTAGAAGCACTATGAATTTCTGTATTGACTTTTTTTATAATTTAAAACTAAAAGAGCTGTCCCCTTGGCTCAACCTCAACCTTCCTGACTGCTGCTTTTTCTATTACTGGCGGGGCCCATCCATACAAAGTGAGCATTGGCTGGCCCAGGGAGTCATTTTACACTTGCAAATGGAGATTCCTCATAAAGTGCATCTATACAGGGGTCTTATAGGAGCAGCTTTGGTGCCAGCTTCATACCCTTTCTCCCAGTATAACTTGCTGCAACAGGTCAAGTGAAAGACTATGCAAAATGGAAAAAAGCCAGGATATTGAGTGGTCATTGGAAGAAAGCATCTAGAGTCCTGAGATCAGTGGATGGGCAGAAAAATAAGAGAAAGATGCTAACATGAATGAGGTAACTAAAAGTAAGTAAAATGTCTCTACTATTATTCTATCAGTTTCCAGATATTATATGTTTAAGATTTAATGTGCAGCCTGAGTTACTCGTTCACATTTATTGTGGGGATGCAGGAATATAAAGCAACTAACACAGCTTACCTCATCTTAAAAAAAAAAAAGCTAATGTGAGGCAGAGGGTCACATTGCTGCAGAATGGGAAGATTCTTCTGCTTCTGTTGTGTCCCACCTCTTATCTAAGACAATAAGAGCATCAAGTGAGAGAAATTGTTGCCTGGCCCTTAACTACAGTGGGGTAAGCAGGGCACCAGACCTGGGTGCCAGAATAGCAGCTGCTAGGGAGTCCACATACTGGCAGCTGCTGCAGCTAGTGTGTAGGGAGCCCAGGCAGTGGCCGCCCAGCCAGGGTGTGGGGAGTGGCAGAGGGAGCTCAGCATCTCCCCTCCCTCACTCTCTGGCACTTGGCATCTTGCCCCTATCTCTGTCCAGGGCACTAAAGTACCTAGGTACACTTCTGAGGTCTCTGTGATATTTTTTGGTTATTGTTCCCTCCCTCCCTTTTAGGTCCTGTTTTAAAGCTGGGAGAATGCACAGAAATATCAGTTGGTGTTTTTAAATCAGCTCATTGTCTCTGTCCCAGTAAGAGGTTTAGCTAATGAGTTTTCCTTGTGCAAATTCTCACAAAAAGCCAAATTTTAAGCTCAAATTCTCAAGTCCCAGGGTTGCACCACTGTTTTCCTACCTAGTTTATCTCTGTGAATTTCCAATGGCAAATTTCACTCTCAAATATGCAATTTAAAATTCACTGCTTAGTTCTTATTCGTCCCATGCAAACCAAGCAATACCATGTGAGGTAGGCCACAAACTACTGTAATATTTGGATTTTGAATATCTTTAATCCACTGCTTGTGAGCAATCTGCAGGCCAAAATTGATATGCAGGCACAATTTCTGAAATAATATTGAATAATGGATCAATTCTACCTTTTTATAGTTTCTTTTCTTAGCTGATTCATGAACAGAAAAATAGGCAACTTTTCCTGGACAAATTATTTATTACAATGTGTTCAACCAGCTCCCATATCATTCTTCCTTTTCCTAATATTAGAACAATGAAAAACAGAAGTAGAAGAACACACTAAAGCAACGGCATATTAGACTGCTGCTCAGTCTGGAACACTAGGACAGCATGTGTCTGTACTTCTCTGTCCCATGATATTTCTGAACCATTTCCAAACCAGTGATTTTTTGGAAGTTTCAGCTGTTATGTGTCTGTCTCTGCAGTTCCTCTTGTCCTAGCTTCACTGGTGTATGTATACCTGGCTGAACTAAGGTATTGACTGACAGCTATAAAGTGTACCTGACAAAGATCACCACAGAAGGAGGGCTGAATTCAAAATTAAAATGTAGTGTGTGCGAACTGCAGAACTTGAAGAATGGACAGAATATGGGAGACTGGAGAGAAAGGAAAAGATGGGAGGCAAGCTGAAAAGGGGACGAAGGAACAAAAAGACAATTGTCTCAAGAAGGCGCCAGGAAAAAGGAGTAGCTCTGAAGAAACCAAGCAACAAATAATGGCTGGAATGAATATGAGGCTGTAAAAACTTATATTCATTAATTTGATTATAAAAAGGGGGAAAGCACTATAAACATCTTTCTTTTCCCCTTCTCTTCCTTTCTATCTGCTTTCTTCTTTCTGTTTCTTCAAGCCCCCCTAGACATGCAGGTAAAGGCACAATGGGATTTGATGTGTAATGCACACAACCACACTTCCTGGGATGCTGGCAGGAAGCATGATTGTGGGATTGTGAATTAGATCCCATCACATTTTATTACTGGTGCAGGGGGAGCCCAGAATCTCAATGCGATCTCCTAGCCATAGGGGTGCCCCATGTACCTGCTGTGGTCTGCCAGCTGAGGGGTTGCATGTGGTGCCCCTACAGCTGGGAGCCCTGTCAGCTGACTGGGCTCCCAGATGCTGGGGCTGGAAGCCAGTGTCATCTGGGAGCTCCCAGACTTCAGGGTGCACATGGGCCCTCCCAGCCAGGAGCCCCTGACCATATATTCAATTAATGGCATGATAAAAAGCAGCTACAATGTTATTACACATTTTGTGGAATAACTTTCTAGCTTATTCCTGTTTTTATCACATCATTAATTGATTGAATATGTGGCCTGGTGATCACTTAAGGTGTGATTAATTGATTAATTATGCCTTAAGTGTACTGTGTAGATGGGGCCTTATACTCAGCTGTCATGACCTGTGTTTTAAGTTGGATTATAGAAACTTTAAGGCAAATCCCATGTGGACCATGTCTTTTCCATATATTTATAAGTGCCAATTACAGACCCCACATCCAGACTGGTCCCTTCAAGGACATCACATGACCAAACTGATAATTGGGCAATGACAATTTGAGGGCTCATGAAAGATCCATTAAACTGGAAATCCATTTATTTTGGGGGCAGTTCATAGTAAACTGCCCAGCATTTTCTGAGACTTGTTTGCCTCAGGTAAATAAAAGTAATTCATAGGTAAGGGCAGAAAGGACATTTGAGGATGAAAACTAATTCATGTGTTTTGTTCTTACAGGTTCCTGGAGGGGAATATCTTTTTCTACTTTTTATATTAAAAAACATT
This sequence comes from Alligator mississippiensis, assembly GCF_030867095.1. Lineage (NCBI taxonomy): Eukaryota > Metazoa > Chordata > Crocodylia > Alligatoridae > Alligator > Alligator mississippiensis. The sequence goes on from NC_081824.1 coordinate 202,191,345, forward strand.
TTATTTATATGGCACCCATCTGCCATAATATCCAAGGTGCCCAAAAGCACCATACAGTTAAAAACACATTAAAAACACATTAACATGTCTTTTCTTACTGTGATGTGTTAATAGTGCAAGAAGCTATTAGGACCAGGCTGTCAAGCATACACAATAGATGAATTGGTGGGTCAGCATGATCAAATACAGCACCTTAATTCATAAGAGAACACTATTAATGTATGGAGGGACAAACAGATATATAAAAAAAATTTGAGAGATCAACACTTCATCTTTTGGCACATCTGAAAAATAGTACTGGTGAGCTGTGCAAGTGATATACATGTAAAGTATGGGGTGCAGAAAGTGCAGCTCTCTGCTGTAACTGAGAACACTTTGCAGGAAGCTATCTGAGTTACAACAATCCCTGGGACCAAACAGAAGTTCACTGTTGGCTCCAGGGGGAAGAAGAATCTAGCTGCTCCCTGCCAGCCTGAAGCCTACAACGGCCCCTCCTCCCTCCCAGCCCAGGCTGTTTTCAGAATGGGAGTTGGGGGGAAAGGGAGCCAAGGGAACTTGTTCTAGAGGTTCCCCAACAGACACTGGAGGGTAGGGTGGGTGTATTGGAGCCACCCCACCTCTGGAGGGCTCCAATACATCCATCCAGTATGGGCTGAAAAAACTACAGACCAAACTCCCTCTGCTCCCTTTCCCCTTTCTGAAAACAGATCAGAGGCTGGGAGGTAGTGCAGACACAAGTTACAGAAGATGCTGTGGCTTGAAACACTTACACCTGAATCCTTGCGCAATGGGGGTTCAGATTTTCACCCAATTGGCCATTTTTTAAGTAGTCTGCAGCTATGCATTTGCATTTGGTCACAGATGTAGACCATTTGTTGTGGCCAGATCAGGTGAAAATTATCACTTCTGTTTGTGCCCTCCAAGCTCAATTTCAAAAGTTTGAATATGGATGAATGGATGCATGTAATCTATGGAAACAGATGTGCTTGTGAGCTCAGGCAGTTGCATAAGCTAAATAACCTTCTAAGTGTGCACATTTACTTTCATGTACAAATGAAGGGTTTTGGTAGAGGACATGGGTGTATGGGAACAGCCTCTGCACCCACATTTCAAACTGTTGCCTTTTTATTAAAAGGCAAAACAATCTGTTCCAAAGGAATTGCAAGATGTTAATGTTGGCCCTGGTCCTGGATACCCTCCCTCATACACATCTCTCCATTGACTTAAATAGGAGTTTTACATGAAAGGTTTCTAGCTGGCTTCAGTGGGAGTTACGTTTGAGTAAGAATGACAGGATTGTCCTATTTAACATAAACAATATATATCAGGACTCATAATTACAATTATGAATGTGGCAACAAGATACAAAAATAGAACTATTCTCTTAATGAGATGCACAAAAGTATATTCTTATTTACAGTGCTCCTAAAGTATTGCCCACTGCTTTTATATATCTGCCAAGAAATCACAGAGAGAAAGCCCCTAAGCTCCCCATGATCAAAAAATGAGTTCCCTTGAGAATTCTTTTCTCCTACTTCCCTGAGACGATTTTTTATGTTCTGGCATACACGTAGGTATTTTTTTAGATAGATAGATATTTCTATATCTATACACACCTGACACACTGAATCTCTGTTGCTTCATGCTTAACTGCACATCTTGGGGCTGCTGTCATTTACACGCCCTCCAAATTACAGGATGCTGCAGGCCAAATTGTGTGTGTTGACATACATCTCACCAATGATGTGATGCTCATAAAAGAATCCCTTACAATCATCTGCCCCATATGTGAAACCTACATTTGACTACAGGGCATAAGATGAGGGAACTCTCTTTATGACAAAGGAAATCTCACCGTCTCTTCCATCTAGATGCCACTCTGTAAAAAAAAAAAAAAGGAAAACATTTCCATCAAAACATCACAACACAAAGCATCATCGTCTCTTAAGGCTGGTGAGATTTGAAATGCCACTGTACATAAAGGAAGCTAAATGCATTCAGCACCTCATAGGACTGGACCCTGACTTAGTGAATATTATTCACAGCAGCAAGTAGGGTGGATAATATTTATTTCTCATGCTGTCCCCATAATGTAGAATAAGTTGGAGGGCAGCTATTGCATTGATACTAGCCTGTGTCATGGTAAAATTAACCACCAGCAGTTCTTAAAGCCAAATGAAAGGTAATTCTGTGGCGCCTATCAGCTTATCCTATCCATTTGCAGCTCTGTAAATACCATCAAAGTCTCACCTGATTTCTACACAATGATTCAATAAAGATTAGAGAAGTATTTCCAACAACATAGCAGGCAAACAGGCAAAAGAGAAACTGCAGCTCTGAAACCTGCCAAGTTTGTTATGCTGCTTCTCTTTCTAAAGGGACAGGACAGGAGGTACATGTGTGTTGTGTTCAGTCCATGTATTGATTTTTCTTAAAGTCGGGGAACATACAATAAGGGTATCAATATGAAATGTGAGGCTTTATTTATGACTGGTCGTACATAGTGTTGGGGATTGGGAGGTATAAGAAACCTTTCCATTTTCTACTTCTATTCAGGGTCCAGCTCAGTTCCAAGATGAGCAGAAGTGGGGGGTAAGGCAAGCATTAAATTACACTAATGCCACAACCCAGTTTACACACATAAATCACACCAGTCTAACTAGATGTGCAGTGCTTAACCAGTATAAACTTTGTCCTTGGTTGCTTTTATTTTGGCTTGAACATATATTACTTAAACCTGTGGTGTTCTACAACCACATGCTGACCAGTGACCACATACTGTGGTAAGCCACTCTTACTGTGTGATTGGCCAGAGGACTTTCCAAGTCCTTTCCAGCCCTACTTTTGTAAAATTCTATGATTCTATGATTCTCAAACTAATGTGTCTACATATAGAACTGTGCCAGGTATACTATCCATCTTAATATAACTAATTCTGTTCTGTATGTAGACACAAACTAGTTTGCTCAAAGGCTTTGGGATAGAAAGAACTACAGGTGGGTTCCTGAATCATCATGCGTCTTTACTATTATATAATAGATTTAGGCCAGTTTATCACTGTCACAAGGGTGGCAGATCTGGCTCTAGCAAGCACTTCGAAGATTATGCCACAGTGCACATAGCAGACTATGGCTTGAAGCCATGCTGAAAATCTTCAATAAAGGGCACAAATTATTTGGAAAATGATACCCTAGTCCTGCAAAATGTAGATCAGGGCCCAAACCTTTCCTATGTTCATGGTTATTTGGATCTAGGTGTTGATTCTGGCCAATCTTCAAGGGCCAAAACTTCTGATGTAACTAGGTAAAACTTGCCTGTAATCAAGTGTAGTTTAACTTGGTAAAACCTGACTGTAGCTGCACTTGTAATATATGACCAGAGAATTTGGACTAAAGATTGTAAGGCATTATTTTATGAACATCCTATCATTGATGAAATGTATGTCAACAAGCACACTTTGGCCTTCAGCATCCTCTAATTTGGAGGGCATATAAATGACAGTAGCCCAAGCCTACAAAACTCAGATTCAGATCTGAGCTTTCCAAAGTTCTGTGGGGATCAGAGCTGGGGTTCTGGTTTGGGCCTCTCAGGGGGTGTTTGGATAGTATAGTCAGCCCCTGAAGCATGTGAACTTTTGCCCTATAAAGTTCTACCTCTCTATAGAAGTGAGAATATATTTGCAGTACATCAGTACATGCTGCAGAGGTAGCAGCAACAGTCCCGTAAAGTGCCAAGTTATTTATATATTTTAGTTTAGTTTCTCAACCAAAACCCCTACTGCTTAGATGGACTCTGCAGCATGTCTGAAAGCTGCCCCTTTCTACAAGCTTCATTAGAGCCAAACTTCAGTTTACTGAAGGATAACTGCTGACTTGAATTATATCTCAAGCTGTGCCATTTTGCCAGGCTGGTTTGTCCTTCCTTTCCTCCTCATTTTGCATCCATGGGAATACTTGCCTCCAGAGATGACTATATGCTCAAGTAACTTCCCTGCTGAATCTATGAATTTTAGTTGGCCCATTTTTTAGTTTAGAGCCTCTTGATTAACTTCCTCCATATTTTTAAAGGGTCACTGAAGGTACCAAGAAATTGCTTCTCTAAACCCTGCCCTGATACATCATATTTCAAGTTTATACACTGCTAGTTCAAGCTATCCCCTATTACCACTTTGTTAGATTTAGTTGCCTCTTTGATCTCTCTCACTAATGCACACTAAATAACATTTTCCTGAATCAAAGGCCTCTGATATAACCCTTCTTCTGTTCTTATAATTTGGGATTTGTATGCATATAGATCTACTGCATAGACCTTTCCATTCAGAACCTATATCTCATTAAACTCTGAAATATTTTTAGGCAACACACTATTCCCTCACTTATTATAGGACTTACCTTTTCCCTGTTCCAGGCTTTATTTTATTTCACATTATTTTTTATTTTTCAAACATCTTGTCCCTGCATACATTTTATATTTGTATATTATTATATTTATATATTTTATATCTCTACCTACCATAAGTGAAGGCCATACCCAACATGAGGTGAAATCTTAGTTAGTCATTTCTTATAATATGCAATCACAAAAATATTAAGTTGTTGGTCCTAAGGAAGGAAATAACTAGAAATATTTTTCTAGTCTATGATAGAATTACTATTAATAAATGTGTCATCCCTGTGATTTTTACTATAAATATATATACATAAATACACACGCAAACATACACATATTTTAAAAATTTTATTTTTTATTTTGAACCCCAAATACAAAATAGTCTCTCTCTCTCTCTCTCTCTCTTTCCTTAGTGCTTAGGGAAACATTCTTAGATATTAGCAGTTTTAAGGACACCATCTCCAAAATTCTCTATTTCATAGACACTTGAAAGAAGAGAGAGAGAGAGAGAGAGAGAGAGAGAGCGAGAGCAACCCAGAAATCAGTGATGGATAGAAGTACAGAACATCAGCAGACTGCAAAATCAAAAACTACTCCCGGTGCTTCCAGAAATACAGACCTCAAATTGTTCTTTCAAAAATAAAATCCCCCCAAAACAAACAATAATTTCCAACTTTAAATCTGTGGGCTATATTTACTGTGACATTAATAATTTAGAATCTCTGACATACCCCCAAAAGAAAGAGAGCTGCCTTTGTTCTTGTTTAAAATCCTCTGCTTCTGTATCATACATCAGCCTGATTAGTACATGTGATGCCTGGTATCCATTTTCAGAACTAATTGGGCTAAAATATGGTATGACCTAATTTATCAGCACATGCCATCTACATCCCAATTCTAAATGCTTCACAGCCTTTGAACAGTTTTGTTGTTTTCTATTAGTTAAGACTTTGATGTATCCAGCTGCCAGCAGAGGGAGAAAATGCAATGTGAAGTATAGAAATGTAATACAACATACCGTCTCTTATCCACACTGCTGAAATAAATATGATGTGGTTTCAACCATTTTTTCTAGGACAGGGTATACTCATTGTTAATCCCTGAACCTACAAAGTCATCTGATTCATTTTTTTTCCCCTCAGGTCTTTCTTTTTTTTATTCCTTTCCCTCCTGTGCAGGCTGAATCTTTATGGGATGTATAAATACTGGAAGAATTATGCAAAGGACTTTATTATGAAGCTAGAAATCATTTGGTTGACATTAATGGGAAAGTCTGTCTTTTGGAGAGCTCCACATTTCTAGATGCCATTTCCTGCTCTCAAGGTCCTCTAATGCAATGAACCTAAATATATGAACTCTCCGGAGTATAACATCATGCTTTTGTTTGGACCTTCATCTCACTTGCTCTAGCCTGATGAGGCAAGATGGGAATTGCTTTACCTCACTTATGCTTCAGAGACATGTGTATGTGAGATGGGTTGCCTAAGGGCTACATTCTTTTTAAATACTACCACTGAGTCTTTTAGATAGACTTGCTACTGTTTTATTTAACAGTATTTGTGTCGTTCAACTAAGGAATGTATTGTTTTAATCAGGCATCACTATGTTTCCCCCCATAAAATCCAATGATTCCTCCCCCTCCCCACAAAAAGCAATACATTATTTAAATAAAGCGTCTTACATACTTTTCTGAGGTAGAAAACTAGTTGGCTGTGATAAAAAGGAGGCAATTATCTCTTTCCACCTGATCAGTCAGGGCCTCTAAGCTGCATTTCTGAGTCAAAGGTGAGTAATCCTAGTGAGGCCTGACTCACCTGGAACAGACAGGGCAGCGAGGGAGGTAACTGATCCTCAGAGCTGAGACAGCCTCATTTTACTGTTCTTCTGGGGAAAGTCCATTTCCTATGTTAGTTGCACTGTGATATCAGTTATCATCTGTGCTGAGTAAGATAAGAGGCAGTGCATACAGCTGTGTCACTCTGCAAGCACAACTGCAGAGAGAATTCATTCCCTGTGTCCCCCTCGTCCCGAGAGGAATGCAATTTACTTCTAGACCATAGCAGGAACAGGTTTCACCACTCAGCCATGCTGGCTGGTGTACTGGGAAATCAGGACAAAGCCTCTGGAACACATAGCAGGCACACAGGGGTGCACATGCACCCCCTGACCAGCCGCGCTTGCCGCTTAGGTGATGGGTAAGGGGCCAGGTAGCAGCACCAGTGCCCCGCCTGCAAGTGCTGGCTGGGGAGTGGCACTCCCAGAAGCGGCCACAGCCACTTCTAGAAATGGCCGCAGAGATTGGCTGTCTTTTAATCAGCTGGTTGGCAGGATCTGCCATGGGGGCAGGGAGATTCCCCCCATGGTCACTGACTGGTCGCTGGGGGGGAGGGGGGAACATGCCCCCCCAACTAAGGCGGCACCAGTCACCCATGCTCTGGAATATCTCCATCCTTGCCTTCTCCTTTGGGGAGGAAAGGAGGAGAGTACTAGCTTTTGGGAGATTGCTCCTAATGGCCAACTTGACCAGGATACAGATAACTCATTCAGGGAGAAGGAGGACCTATATGCCCCTCTGGGGCTTCCAGTCCAGTCTAGTTATGGGAAGCATATGTTGAATTAAAGATCAGTAGGATCAGAGTCCTTCCCTGTGCTTTTGAAAAGTCAAGGGATAAGCAGCATCTGGAAGGGTAACAGCTTTCACCTGCACACAGGGCTACTGGAGGGTACTTTTAACATAAGAATAGGTTTTACCTGTCAACACCCAGGAGTCAATCCAGAGGGAGTGCAGTGGCATGGTCCCCCATCCTTCCACCAGGCAAACCCCAGAGCTAGGGACAGACATTCAAAAAGCCTGAGCCTGAATTGATTCAATCTTTGCAGGTTACTCTAACCTGCAAAGCTTGAACTGTTTTGGAGGTGGATAGACATTCCCTTTTCATTCCAGACATGCAGGCACATGCCTGCAGTGGCACAGGCTACAAGTCGGGGGTGCTAGAACAGCCCTCCCTTCCCTTGCAAAGAGCTGCTCTAAGGGGGGTGGCCAGACCTCAGCAAGATACTCTGATTAGGGAGGGGGTTCCATCCCCTCCTGACCAGCCCAGCAGGAAATGTGTATCACCCCTAATTCAGTGTTTATCAGCCCATTAAGAAAACAACAGAGGGACATTACCAACTATCTTTTGATTCTGCCTTTGTCCCATGTACCACAGCTTGGAAGTAGCCAGCATGTGGTCTCAGCTAATGCTGAGAGGTGTCTGTGATGGATGGGGGAATATCTTCTTAGCAGAGAGTGGGGAGGGGAGAGGCAGGGTGGGGGAGCAGAAGCCAGGCAGATGCCTGCAGAGACTGAGGAAGCTGCAGCCAGGGAGCAGAGGAGAGGAGCCAGCTCTGCTGTGGAACAGAGAGCCCTGCCAAGCCGAGAGAGCATGCTGGGATGCTGGGGGAGTCTGATTTATCTTAAATCAGCCAGGTGTTTGGGACAGATATTGCATAAACCGGTTTGAGCCAAATCAGTTAAGTCTGATACTACATTCAACCAGGTTTATCTCAAACCGGTTTCAGCCATTTTCAAACTGGTTTATGTGCACTGAACTTCTGTTCCATTACAGGTTTAAACCAGTTTCTGATCACTAAAACCAGTTTCGTAGATTTCATAGATTTCATAGACGTTAGGGCTGAAAGGGATCTTGGAAGATCATCGAGCCAGCCCCCTGCCCAAGGGGCAGGAAGTCAGCTGGGGTCATAGGATCCCAGCAAGAAATACATTCAGGTTTCTCTTGAAGGCATTCAAAGTAGGTAATTGATTCACCTCCAGTGGCAGGCTATTCCAGACCTCGGGAGCTCAGACAGTAAAGAAGTTCTTCCTTATGTCCAGCCTGAAACAGTCTTGCAGGGTTTTATAACCGTTCGACTTTGTCCTCCCTTGGGTCGCTCTGGTGAACAAACGTTCCCCCAGATCCTGGTGAACACCCCTTATAAACTTATAGGTGGCCATCAGATCGCCCCTGCCCTTTTCCAGGCTGAAGAGTCCCATGGCTCTCAGCCTCTCATTGTAAGGTCTGTTTTCCTGACCTCTGATCATGCACATGGCTCTTCTATGGACTATGAATTGTGGATCTCAAAACTGGATGCAGTACTCCAGCTGCAGCCTCACCAAGGCCAAATGCAATGGGAGAATGATGTCCTGGGATTTGCTTGAGAAGCACCTATGGTTGCAAGCCAGGGTTTTTCTCACTTTACAAGCAGTTTATGTGTAATGTCTGCTCTAGCCTATCTGGGGCCAGGGCCAGGGGTTAAACAGCCCTTCCCCCACTCCAATTTACTTCTGGCTGCAACTGTGGACTACTAATCCCAAAGGTGCCTGGAAGCAGGAAGAGGAAGTGATGAGCAACCCTGCAGAGTCCTGCTGCTCTAATTCTGGACTGCAAATCCCAGAGGTCTCAGGAGCAGCAGGAGGAGGAAGTGAACACACAGCCAGAGAGCTGTGCTTTAGCGCCCCCAGCTTCTGGTCTGAGCCATTACAGGCATGAAGCTGCATTTCCTGATTCAAAGGTAAATGTTTGTTCACTTCTGTTTTAATTTAATCTGTGCAGTTTAGACTAACTTGCAAAGACTGAATTCAATTTAGCGTCAGGCTTTTTGACTGTCTGTGTCTAGCCTGAGAGTTTACTGGTGCCCAGGATCACAAGGAGGGGCTGTGGCCACACCCCCTTCATTTGTGTGCTACATGTGCAATGAACTGTCTTCACTGTGCAGATGCCATACAGCGGAAGGGGGCATGGCTGCATCTTCATTGCCACAATCTTGGACCTGTGCATGGCAACACCATTATTCATGATACATCATAGGACAGGCAGTCTAAAAGGTTCCTATTGGGGAAATTTTACAAGTGGGGCTTGATTTGCTGGTACAACTCATTGGACCTATTTTTCATGAAACAAAGGCCACTTTATATTGCTCTTTATGTCTATACACTGCTACAAGGGTGTACTTTTAGTAGACTAGAGAATAAGTCGCACTGACAGAAATGGAAATACTCTGGTAGAATAGCCAAGCACTAGGCTTTTTTTGTTTGACATACTCTGATTGTCATGGCCTGGGTAAAGGGCAGAGGTATATTGCTTTAGCATGGGGAAAGCTATTTATCAATATTATTTTATTGCTAATTTTCATGCTATCACCTGGTTTTCCCCCCTCACAAGAACCAGGTTTCTTACGCTCATTTCTAAGTTGCCTGAGGCATGTCAAGCAGAGCAGGAGAATACTGAAAACAGGAGCCTAGCGACCTAGCTCACTTAAGAGTTACACAGCTAGTGGCAGTTGGTGCTTGTATTAACTGACATAAATGAGGCATGCACAGGGAAAGTGTTTTTCCTAACTTGTAGGGTTTAACAGTATATTTAAATAATGCCAATTCACTTTCGGAGAAACAAGCACAATATGAATAAAAGAGTTCGATATCAGGTTCATAACAATGTGCAGCAGTCACGTGCTGTAGAGGAGGCTACAGTCCATGTCCCTCTTCCTCTTGTTACGCAGAGCCATCACCAGAAAGTAAGCACAATGTAATTAAAAGATTGATCTCCTGGAAACACTGCTTAATAAAAAGGCACAAAAAGTGAAAGTAATTCCACATTTTCAAACACCATTCTCCAGTTAATTTTGCCCAAGTTGTTTATAAGCAGCCAGGAACATCTAAAATCAATATGTGCAAGCTGAAGTCAATGGACCTGCTTCTGATTGTTGTCACAATGGTGTAAATCTGGAGGAACTCCATTAAGTTAGTAGGGTAACGGTGGCATAAAACTGGTGCAGGTGAGATCTGAATCAAGCCCAGTGTACAGAAAAGTCAAAAGGTAGGAAAGGAACCCATTTCAACTGGCGAGTTCTTTTAGAACAGAAGGAGAAAAGTATTGGCAGAAAAATATGATGGAGCCATTATGTTTTCTGTATAGAAATAACAACAATCTGATCTATTCACTTTCATCACTGCAGCCTTTTAAAGCAAACACAATACAATACTTGAAGCTTTAATGTTATAGAAAGGCAGGTGTGGCCTGGCAACTCTTTGTATATTGTAGCTCATAGCTTGCTTCACATTTGCAAGACAGATGTTCTACCCTGCGGGCCAAATTCACACTTAGTGTTAGTGGGCACAAGTCCATTGATTTCAAGCTCTCAGCAAAAATATCTTCATGATGTATTTCAACACAAAAGACCATAAACTGAGTGTCAAGGTGTCAAAATTAGGTAGGAAGCTTATTAATTTTACCTGCTGACAAAGTGTAACCTTTATTTAGTCATTTATTTATTTAGATTAATAAAGGTTAAAGCCAGTCTGATCTCCTGTATAGCCCAGGCCATTACATTTCACCCACGAAGCCCTCTATTAATCCCCACTTTCATAAATCAAAAGTACTTCAGTCCTCAGGAGATTAACTATTGTCTGTTACAGGCAGAGAATTGGAGAGAATAACACACTGTCAATACCCAAAGCCATGTAATGATAAGAGATTGATTATGGGCATACCCATTTATCACTTATGCTTCTGAAGAGGTAATCCACATAAGAGAAGGAAAAATCCTGCCAAGGTCCCTGCTAATCTAATCTTTGGGGAATTTTTTTCACACTCCTAAATCCTGGGATCAGTTTGACTTTGATCACAAAGCAACACAAGTCATCTGGGCATCCGAAAAAAACAGCTTTCTATATTTCACTCCCAGGCCTTGGGCCACCTGATATGGTATCCTTTCTATTGTTATACCCAATTAGTAATATTTCATAGAAAAAAAAAAGCAAAATAGCACCATCTTGCCAAATGTGCACTGGAGAAAGAATTCCTTTCTACTCTGGAAGAAACAGGTTGGATCCCTGAAACATGAGCTTTGTTTATACTAGTTGTCTAAATGTCAAGCTGTGTTACCAGCAGGTTGACTCTGAAGTAGGTAATCCTGGCTCCCCTCTCCCCTTGGCTGAGAAACAAAAGGGATCAATAGCAGGCTTCAGATTCCAAGACCAGAAGAGACTATTATGACCATCCAGCCTGACCTTATGTCCAGGTAACTTAGGGATTCCAAGTGATGGTGAATTCACTGCTTTCCCAAAGCAGGTTTGTCAACTGGGGATATGCGTACCCCCGGGGGTACTTGAGAAGGCCCTAGTGGGTACACGCGGGTGGGCAGGCACAGAGCACTGCCATGCATAATCCCGTGCTGCCGCGTAGGCACCGCCCACCCAGCCGGACATGGGGAGTGGGGGAAGCTCGCATGCAGTGGCTGCCACCGCTCCACATGCACCTCCCCTCCACCCCCTCCCCATGTCCGGCCACCAGGGGTACACTGACCCAAAAAGGTTGAAAACTCCTGCCGTAAGAGGTCATGCTGACATTTAATTACTTTCATCCCTACAACACTGCAAGGTTGAATTTGATTATTTTCACCGTGCATCACTGGAACATACTTTTGTCAGCAAGACAAAAAGGCCCCTGCTATCCCATATCTTTCCATGTGCAAGTGCCTACACAGTGACCAAGCTATTTCTTCCACAGGCCGCAAAGACTGAGCTCCTCTGTGGTGTTCAGAAATCTGAGATAAAGTGCTTGATAGACACCTGTTTCACAGTGTCTCCATTCCAACAGCCTCAGGATTAACAAGTCATGTTATACTCGCAAGTCCCTGAAGCATTTTCTGTCTCTTCTTTGACTCTTCTTCAGCATGTCACATCTTGTCTGAAGCATGGACACCAGAACTGGACCCACAGTTCTCTTCACTGACTTGCAGGACTGCAAATTTACTTACATATTTCTACTTGATATTCCCTGGTTACACATCCAAGGATCATATCAGTATCGATTGCTACAGTACTACACTGAGAACTCATGCTGAGACACTTAGCTATGGCAGGGGTCAGAAACCTATAGTGCGTGGGCTGGATCTGGCCTGAAGAGTCACTTCATCCAGCCTGCAGATGCGAGACATTGGTGGCATTCGGTGGTGCTTGCTGCCATGGGGAAAAGCAGCAGTGGCAGGCATTTTCCCTATGCTGCCATGGGAAAAAGAAGTGGTGGTGGCTTAGTCCAAGTGTCTGCCTGCTCACCTCTGATCAAGACTGGGACATTTCAGCTCACAATCTAAAAACGTGGCTGATCACTGATCTATGCATCTCCAGAGGAAGGGCATGGCTAGCCAGTCACGTACCCTAGGTGGTGGTGACACCAGGACCCAGAAGCAGTACCCCGAGGTTTTCTGCTGATGATGAGGAGAAGCCATGTGTGTCAAGCAGCCATTTAAACACTGATTTTTGGTGGCACACAAAAAGAGCTGACATGTTCCCCACCATAGCAGTGAAATTCTGGCTGCTGCTTCTATACAGTGTTTCATCCCTGCAGCTCTGCTCTCCCTGCTGCCAGAAGCGAAGGCAGAGCCGGAGACAGAGCTGCTGCAAGAAAGGTGCTGTCTGTGTGGAGGACAGGGGATGGGAGGGTGAGGGGCTTCCTTCCTCTCAGTTATATCCCACTGTTGTCCCTCCTTAGGCAGCACCTGGGCTTGTGCCCCACTTACATACCCATCTTTACATTACTGCCCCAGAGTCTTCCTCTTAGTTGCTGATTTCTGGGACTGAGTCCTTATTCCCAGATATGTTACCTTGCTTTTGGCTGCTTAAAATACATTTTTGCATCACTTTGCACCAGCAACCTGACCTCTTAATTATTTGCTATGTTACCAATTTTTGCTAATAAAGTTGGCAAATAGTTTTCATGCCATTGTTTGGACAAGGGATTCTCAACCAGGTGCCACTACATCCTAGGCTAAGTACTGGCAGTCAAAAAACCCGAGGTGGAATCAATTCAGTCTTTGCATGTTAGTCTAAGCTGCACAGATTAAATTGAAACAGAAGTGAACAGACATTTACCTTTGACGCAGGAAAGGCAGCCACCTGCCTGCAGTGGCTTAGGCCAGAAGTTGGGGGGGGAGGGCTCTAGAGCACAGCTCTCTGGCAGTATGTTCACTTCCTCTTCCTGATGCCCCTGAAACCTCTGTGATTTACAGTCCAGAATTATAGCTGCAGGTCTCTGAAGGGTGCTTATCACTTCCCCGTCTTGCTTCACGGTGCCTCTAGGATTTGTAGTCCACAGTTGCAACCAGCAATAAGTTTGAGTGGGAGAAGGGTTGTTTAACCCTTCCCTGGCCCCAGACCACAGTTGAAGTATGCCGGGGGGGGGCAGCCCCCACCCCATAGACTGGGCTGCATCCCCAGCCAGGCTTGCCCCTCCACCTCCTTGTCAGCCAGCCCTCACTGCTCCAGCTAGGGAGCAGAGGGGTAGGGCCAGCCCTGCTCTCTGGAGTAGATAGCAACCCAGTCCAAGGCTGTAGAGCATGCCGGGATGCTGGGGGACTATGATTTAACTTGAACCAGGAAAGGGTCTGGGACAGAAGTTTCATAAACCAAGTTGACCCAAGTCAGTTAAGTCTGATACTACATTGACCAGGTTTATCCTAAACCAGTTTCAGCCATTTTGAAATTGTTTAATATGCAGTGAGCTTCTGTTCTGTTACAGGTTTAAAACAGTTTCTGATCACTTAAACTGGTTTACGTGTAATTTCTGTCCCTAGCCCTAGAGTTCTAGAAGAGCATTTTAAGGGTACTGTGGGGTGCCACACAATTTTAGCACTGTTAGATTTTCTAACACCTACACATTTTAGTTGACAAACCGAGAGATTTCCAATAGCAATCCAAAGTATCAAAGACATGTGACCTGTTGTGGTATTCCTGAGTTCTTTGCAATAAAAAATGTTCCATTATTTTTCTGTGGTCAAAAGGTAAGTGACGTCAGATTTGGAAATGGGGTACCACTGAATTCATAAAAGTTTTGCAAAGCTGATTTGACTCTAAAAAGACTGTTGATAAAAATATTAGCATTGAACCAAGAACAAACTCCATGGGACCTGATAGAAACTGTCCTGCTCATTGATATTGCCCCATCCATTGAACCTAAATTTTAGGATCTGGCAGTGAGACATTTTAAATCCATCAGAAGGGTGCCCTATTAATTCCATATGAAACAAGGCTCTGTGTGTATGTTTAAACCAGCATGCCATGTGGTACAAATACAAATGTTTTTGAGTATAAAATGTGAATGAGACATGATTTTTAGATTAGACATCCGAAGGCACTACTTCACTGTCAGGGTGGCTAGGATCTGGAACCAACTTCCAAGGGAAGTGGTGCTGGCTCCTACCCTTGGAGTCTTTAAGGGGTCTTCTATGAATCTATGAATTTTGAAATCATGCACACTTTCTAAAAAAGAAAAAAACCCTGCCCTTCTGTGACACCATGCTGACTGTTATTTATCATCATTTAGATGCCAATACTGCTTTTGTGGAGTCCATATTAACTGTTCCATTACTTTGCAGAGAATTGGCATCAGGCAAACCAACACAACACCAGTAGTCTTCTGAGTGTTTGATTTTTTATTTGATATTAGAGTTTCAAGGAGCTCCTCAGCTAATTGTTTTAGGACTCCTGGGTACAAGTTAACCAGGTCTGTTGATTTGAAAATGCTTAGTTTTAGCAGGTATTGCCTCACATTCTCCTTTGTTTAGATGGTAAATTGTTTATTACATGCACAAGATCAGCTGTGGTGGATACAGCCTTTCCCACTGGATTCAAAATACAGGGCAAAGTTGTCTATTGAATGTTTCTCCCATTCCTACATCACCATTCACTATTTTACTAACTGCATCTAGCAAGATCCATACCTAACCTACTGTTCAATTTTTTATGGCTGGTAGGTTTTTGAAATGTCTTCTCATTGTCTTTAACCCTAAGGCCCAAAGACATTTAATTGATTCCTTTAGCCTTCTTTATTTGCCAACAGTGTATAAGACATCCACAGCCCATGGTAACTTTCAGAGATCCAGACAGAAAACAAGTAACCTTTTTCTTTTGATCTATGCCAGGTCATCCAAAATAAGTGAAAATTAATCATTTACTCTGCTGTTCACCAATGGGCATCATTTATACACAGAATAAATAAAATTCTATTATCTAAAAATGTTATCTTCTTGTGCCTGAAGTTGCCCATTCTCTCCTATGGTAGCTTTGGTTTCAGAAATCTCTCAGCAAGGCAGGACCATTTATTTTTAATGTGGGATGCATCATGCACATAATAACATACTCAACCTTCAAAATAAATGATTTATACCAAAGGTTGGATGTGTCATAACAGCATCCAACCAGCAGCTAAGAAATGTATAGGAAATGAGAACAAACCACAAAGGTCAGGAAAGCAGAGGAACAGCAGAAAAAAGCCTGCTAGCTGCAAGTAGGAGCCTATAGAAAAAAACAACACAGCGCTTAAGTAAAAATATCAAAAAAGGAGATTGAGGAGAACTAAGGCATTAGGTTTTCTAATGACTATCAATCTGCTGCATAACACATCATAATGACCAGGAGTAATTTATACAAATACAATAGTGAGTTGGATATTTTTGTTTGTGGCATGTACATTATATATACACACATAAAATCACAGTTACAGTCAAGCACTGAAGTTTTAGGAAATCCCAGAATTTAAGTTGCTCATTCATGCAATTTTAATTTTCTCCCATTATAAATATACATTAGAATAGAACAGAACAGAATAGAATAAAATATATAGGTTCTTAAACTGCTCTTATTGCCATGGTAACTGAGTACCTTCCAGTAGTGCATTAAGTGATATAACTAACATTCTTCAGAATAAAGTCCTTATTCTTAATCTATTTTTTATGCAAAGGATCCCTGTCTCATACCATGCACAGGAGTTTTGATTATCGTGTCCAAAAGAATGCAAGCCAATAGTTATATACATGGATATTTGGCAGGGTGGTTGTTGCCGAAGACCATGACACATAGAAATCCACTTGTATGGTCATTACGTCAAAACAGAAGTATGGCCATTTTGATAGACATTGTGGTTCAACCCAATAAAACCTGACAGTTTATTCATGTGCTGATAGTGCAAGTCTGTGAACACTTTCTATTGATAAGATAGTGATAATATTTACAGTTTTATGTTAAAAACTAATCTCATTGCTTGCTCTGTGGCATTCTAGGCCAACTGGAAAACATCAAGTGTTGTCATGCAGTAGCATACTACAAGATTATGTTGGGGTATTCATGTTTATACAGCTTTTTTAATAATAACAAGCAATATACTGTGGTAACTATTATGCTAAAACTTTCAAACACATGCACTTGACCAATGCTCAGGCAAGGTTCTTTGGCTAAATATATCTTTTATCAGACCAGTTAAGTAGTTGGAAAAAAGTTATTTGTAAGCTTTTGAGCACAAACACCCTTCTTCAGGCATTGGGAGACTGCTGTTGTTCTGTGTTCTCCAAGGTGGAAAAGAAGCTAAAGTATAATAAGAAGTCTCTGAGAATGCAAATGAGTATGTTGGCTACAAAGGACCAACTCTCAGGATCATCATAAATTCTAGTTCATTGGACAGGATGTGAAGTTACCAATAAAATTACAAATGCAAACTTTGAGTTATATGGGGTACTAGTCACCTTAACACATACACTCACTCATTCAAGTCCATGTCATTCAAACCCACGTAGTATAGTGTATAGTAGCTGCTGTAGTGATTGTGAGAGCACTGATGTTAATATATCTACCTGTCTGAGGCCCTGTGGCTCTGCTGTCGATAGCTTCCTCCAAGGTGATGTCTTCTTCAGAAGGGGGTTGCCTCCTTGTCCTTCTGTCTTGGTAGGTCAGGTGCTGGATAAGAGGGTGCCACTGAGGGTCACACTTCATTGCCTTTTATCCCTTTCTGGCAGACTTGTGTGATAGCACAGCACCATCTTGGCTGCCTAACCCGGAGGTTGCTGTCCCATGTGGATCTTGAGTAGAACATGACAGCTGTCAGTCACAGGGGTCTCTGCCTGCCTATAAGTGCAGTTTTGGGAGTCAGTTTGTGATTTTGATTAATTTAACAATGGTATTGTTAAGGGTTGCAAGAATAGTCAATATTGGTGGGTGCTCAGTTCCAGGAATCAGTTCCTTGGCTTGATTAGCCTAAAATGGCTTGTACAGTTTTGTGAGGGTAAGTTTCTCTGGCTAGGCTATTGTCAATTAACAGCCAGAGGCTCTTGCTTTGCCATTTAATTACCTACCGATCATCATACATACTCACATTCACTCAAGGGACCAGCCCAAGATAGCAGATTTTATAACTTTACAATTACAATTTCAATGCAGTTTTTAACAATGGTCCAGGGTGTAACTTCATTCTACAGGGAGTGCATTCCTTAAGAGTTTAAAGGTATAAAATATAAAATGCCATGGTAAAGATGAGACAGATGAAATATAAAAATTCACTGTGAGAAATATATAAAAATGCAATGTGAGGTAGTGAGGATCAAAGGCTACTGTGGACAGTAAGTGAGTTAAGTTAGCACCAGGATATATTTACAGTCTTTGAAGTGGATATTTTAGTTCTTTTGTTTTCTTTAGTGACACTGAGCTTAATTGATATGTAGATGTAGTTTCTAGGTTTTTCCTATAGAAAGCCACTTCTGCTTTCTGGCTTGCTCTGTGCCTTGTCACACCCATGCAATGAGTGTGCTAGGTCTCTGCCAGTACTCAGAAGGAAAAATAAATGCACAAAATGGGGGGTGCTGGCAAAAAAAGGCTTCTTGTTACAAATGGAAGTTTGGAATACAATGGGTAGAGATAGATGGGGAGATGGGAATGGGAAAGAAATGTATGAAGGAATGCAAGTGGCCAGCTTGAGGCAGGTTACCTGGTGTGTCAGATGTCAGGCAGGTTGTAATGTGACATAAATCCAATGTCTGTATTAAGTCCATGATTTTTTGAATCCAGTAAATTTGTTAAGTGAAGTTTGTAGGCTTGTCTATAAAAGGTGTTTTGTAAGTTCCCTTTGAGGATTAGAACTGAGAGATCGGAGAGGGAGTGATTGTCTTGTGAGAAGTGTGCACCCAAAGGTAATTGGATATTTTTGTCTTTGATGGATTTTCAGCGTGTGTTCATTCTGGTACGCAAGTGTTGTTTGGTTTCTCCTACATATTTTCCATTAGGGCATTTGGTGCACTGAATAAGATATATTACATTTCTGGAGGTGCAGCTATAAGATTCAAGAATGGTGATGATTCTGTTGTGGGTTGTATTTATTGTGGGACTGGTGGAGATGTGTTGACAGGTTTTACATTTCTTGTCCTGGCATGGTATGGATCCATGTGGTGTGGCTTGGGTCATAGGAAGTTTACTTGAGGTGATGAGGTTAGCAAGATTTGGTGTTTGTTTAAAGGCTAGGATGGGTGGTTCTAGGGAGTAGACTTTTAGCTCTGCAGTAAAATATTACAGCCTACACATGTGCTGGTATTGGGGTTCAGTAAGCTAATTAATTCCACTGTAGGACAGTACTGTTGGGGTCAGTACTGTCTTACAGCAGAGTACTTTACTGCACTAAAACACACACATAGACAATGACCAGGCACATTAATTGTGCCCGGTCAATCCAGCTAGGAGCGGGCCTGTTTTGCCTCAGCTTGAATTGCTGCTCTCCTAGGTGCATAAGTAGACACTGCACCCAGGAGCAGCTCAAACTGCTCTGGAGTTTATTGCGTTGCATTAATTTCATATGTAGATGCACACCTCCATTATCAATTATCAAGAAGATAGTTTCTCACTTATTTTCTCCAACCATAAGAAATATCATAAGAAAATAAGAAGTGCCTTACTGCGTCAAACCAATGGTCCATCTAGCCCAGTATCCTGTCTCTGACAGTGGCAGAAGTGGATGCTATATAGGGAAAGCATTGATTTGGATCTCTAGCTTGATCTATCCCCTATTCAGTATCCTCTCTGCCATGTACCATTTATTGATGTAGGCTTTGTCCCTTTATACAATGAACAATCAGTGTTGTACAACTACGAGTGCCTGCACCTTCTTTCTGGATGCCTGGGGACTTATTAACAACCAATGAATATTTTCTATCTCTGTGTCCATGTGTTGTCCTTCCATTCTAACCCACCATGGCTTTGGTTTAACTTATTTCTAGTGGAAGGCTCCCTATGGGTCTAAGTTGCTTGAGCGATTCCAGTCGTTGTCTTCATGGGGCTCCTACCTCACCAACCAGATTTTCAAAATGGGAGTCCTCAAAATCAAACAGAAGTCTCTCCTGTATGTTCAGGGTCAATAAATCTGAATGCTTACTCCAATTCTTAATAATGTAATGAACTCAATTGGAAACATAAATGTATTCAGACCTTCAAGGTTCCTTAATACATGGTCAGCTACTCACTCAGGATGCTTACTCTCTATCCTGGAGTCCTTCTCTTGTGCACCTCCATCTTGGGTCCTTGCTCTTATGCCCCTATTACCAAACATTCCTTCTACTGTCCAGATTTACAAATGCCTTTCTTCTGCCCCCTCTCTGGGGCTGGCTTCCTGCATTTGGCCAACTTTTCTCTCCAAACTAGAAATCTACAATTCGCTGGCCCTCAGCTTGTTGCTGGCTCTCCCCAACATGCAGGCTTTTACCAGTGTGCCTGCTCTGCTCCAGCTGCCAGCCTTCCATGGCATGCAGGCTTTTCCCTACTTGCCTCGCCCCGTGTGCCAGGCTTCCTCTGTTGCCTTGTGGGGTCAGACCAACTCTCAGGATCTCAATATTGCACTGTTAGACAGGAGGGTGTGACACAACTGCACATATACAAACACACAAATCAATTAGGTGCATACACACACATACACACTATCAACTCAGGCACATACACATCCATACCAGCCTAAGCACATGTATACCTATCACCAGTTCAAGTACATACACACTAAATTTAGACAACAATCAGTTTTCAATACCCACACACTCCATACACATACATGGATCACTAATTCATATATCACACACATGATGACATATATATCTATATATATATATAGAGAGAGAGAGAGAGAGAGCAGATGGATCTATATATCTGTGTATATTCACCAGTTCACACATACCACCCACCTACACATACACGCAGGTGAGTACCTAACTTGGATGGTACAGTATGTATGTGTGTGTTTGGGGTACTTGGGATACCTAAGGGAAGGTTAAGGTGAGAGAGAAAGTGTAAGGAGTGAATGTTGCTGGAAGCAGGATTAGAACCAGTAGGCTAGAGAGAAGCTGAGCTGAGGACCTGAGGCTTGGGGTTACTTAAGTTCAAGTGGCACCAGGGTTACTCAAGGTCACTGGTGCAAGGGAAAAAGCCCGGTGGGAAGGAGGAGACAGCCAGGCAAGAAACTGAGGCAGAAACCTGGAAGCTTGGGGCTGGAAGCTGAGGCAGAAACCTGGGAGCTTGGGGCTGGAAACTCAGCCTGAAAGCTGGGAGCTTGGGGCTGTAAACTGAAGCATAAACCTGGGAGCTTGGGGCTGGAAACTAGGGCAGACAGCTGGAAGTTTGCAGGGCAGATAAGTGGTGGCAAGGAGGAAAGTCAGAAAACAGACAAAAAACCAACTCAGGGTTTCAAAATAACAGGTTTATAAACAGACAACACACTGCACAGTCCCATGAAGTTATTGGTTCTCACACATACAAGCACTCAATGGCAGCAGAAGAAAGGGACTCAGTGAAGGGTTGGAGTCAAGGTAGGGAAGAGAAACAGAGTCCAAGTCCTTGGTTGAAGAGAGGGTGGGGGGTGATAGCTACTTATCCAGGCTGGAAAGGGGGCCTTGTCCAGTAGGTGTTGTCCAGAGTGGGGTCACCAGCAAGGCCTCTGGGTGGGTAGGTGGTGTGGCATGGTGCTGGTCCAGATGGAGAGGGTGTCCCAAGGAGTCAGTCTTCACTACCCCTTTTTAAGGGGCAGACTACCTCTGATCTCCTATGGGGAGGGCATGTGCAGGAAATGTCAGTCCTGTTCCAGAGGGTTCCAGGTGTTCATACTGAGCATGTACAGCCTTGACACAATGGTGGGTTGCCTCAGCTTTTGTTTCTTGAATGCTGAGGGTGGTATCAATGGCTGGGTCATTGGCCCAGGTATTGGTTTTGATGGTTTGGTGATTCAGAAGGAGTTATTTTTAGACCTACTGCCATTGTCTGTCAAGCACCCTCATTCATCCCTATTCATTTAGGAACCAAGTTACATAGGAGGGGTAGGCATGAGTTATAGGTTACACAACAGGGCATGGGGACAAGATAGAGACTTGACAAACAAAATGGAAATTTGATATGACTTATGCTAACTTACATATGTAGGCCTAAATCATATGGTATCAGTAAAACAGTAATATAGAACAGTAAAAATCAATATAAACATAATAATTATACAATATAAAGAAGAAGAAAAAACAAAAAAATTCAACTTGCTACCAAAATAAAATGCGGAAGCTTATCCTATATCTTAGCTCACTTATATGTATTTATAGGGAATAGAGAGGGAGAGAAAAAGTCAGAAACGGTTGGGCAAGGGGAGGGAATGCATTCTAACATTTAAAAAAAAAGAAAAACTGGGGGTTTTGCTACACCTCCAGCTGTCGGCCTTCCACAGCATGCTGGATTTTCCTTGTTTGCCTACTATCCCCAGCATGCTGGCTCTCCTTCTGGTGCTAGTCTTCCTCAGTATGCCTGCTCTTCCTGGATTGCTGGCTCTCCTCTTGGTGCTTGTCATCCTCGGTGTGCTGGCTGTCAGCTGGCTGCTGGCTTTTGTCTGGAGCCGGCTTGGTGCTTCCAGTTATGCCAGAAGCTGACAGAGACCCCCATCTGTATCCAGCACAAGCTCTTAAAGCATGGCTGGGACCATTTGTGGTTTGGCTGCTACTCCCCTGATGCTGCCGGGACTCTCACCCCATGGTAGGAAGCACTGTCAGCCCTTCTTGCACCATCGCCTCGATTTTCAGGGTCTGGTGCTGTTTCCCCCTTCGTCCCCTGTCCTGTGTTCTTTGGGAAAGTGGGGAACACTCTTCAACAGTTCCTCTCCCAAGTAGGAGTAGTTTTTGCTCCTCCAGACACCTAATCAGTCCTCACTTGACTGGCCAAAATGAGTTCCTTATAAAAAACAAAATTACATGCCCCTCTAATACCATTGTTTATACAAACATAAGAAAAGCAAAACAAAATATAGCCTAACATTAGCTATGAATAGATACGAAACACTGTATGGTGAATCTAAAAACAGCCTAACAGTAGCTATAAAGCACAGACTACACACCGTATTGGCAGATCTGATTCCTGAATCCATCTATGCACAATATTCCACAAACCCCCAAAATATCTATGCCTGAAACCATCGATATACTATATTCCATGAATCTGCAGCAAGGCATGACCAAGTTTCCCCTCTCACTTTCTCCCAGTTATGAATAAATAACTTAATAACTTGTAATGGAATTATTCTTATGTTGTATAACCATACTGATTACCAAATAGCCATATACTGTATTTGGTAAGAACTGTGCAACTCCATTGCCAGCAAAATGAGATGGACAGTCTCATCTGAGCTTGTTGCCTAAACAAAGCTGAAGAGAGTCTGACCCTGTTAATTACTGGTCAAGAGGAAGAGTATAGCATAGGGGAAAGAATCATTTTAATCTCCAAAAAAGACTCCATAATCTTGGTTTAGAAGACTGTTTTTAACAAAGGATGTTGCTTTGACTACATTTACTCTATAGGTTGCTGGTGGGATTCAGAAACATTACTGGCTATTTAAGATTCTTCTTTTTATACAGCCCATTTTGGAAATAGAAATACCACATGCTAGGAGGCAGTTCTCCATATTCTGTTTTTTTGCTGAATGGGGCAAAACACAAACAAACATGGCAAATTCTCATTTTAAATGGGTAGGCAGCTGTACGATATGGGAAGCGCTATGTATATAGTAACTGTTCAATAGTTTCAACTGGAGTCAAAAACACACTTAAAGTGAAGCATAAAGTACATAAACAGATTTATGAAAATAAGTTTACTGCCAAGTGACAATTAAAGCCTATTCTATGCTACACAGCAAATACATTTATACTTACTAAAACCAGGGAACAACATCTTAATTTGTCTTTTGAAAATAAAAGCATTTTTATGACATTTTCAGAACTGATTCTTCTGTTACTAACCCTTCTGTGAATTCCAAGTAACTCCATTGAAGTCAACAGGGTTACATTAATGTAAAACCACCATAAATTGTGTCCAATATTGATGCAGATATAAATAATAAACATAGCAGGGCATAAATCACCATCTATCCATTGATTCCAATGGCAATGTTAATTTATGCCAGCTGTGCATCTGGGTCCATTGTCAGTAAACCTTAATTGTTTCATCTCACATTAAGAAAAGTAAAAAAAGTGTTGGAACCAACAAAAGAAGGTAGAATGATTACATTGGTGAAAATCCCTGAATTGATTTATTAGTTGAAATAACATGCATGCCAAATAAATGGACAAAGTTAACAATAAAAACTGCCATTAAAATAGCAAGGATAATTGAGTAAATTTAATAAATAAAAGCATTGGCAATGATTCATTATTTCTTCAATTATAAGCTAATCATTTTCCTAGATATACAGTGTCATAATTTTTTATCCATTATACTGAAAAAACAGGATTGAAAAGCCCAAGTTAGTGAGAAAGATTCTTGTCCTTTTGCTAATATAGATTAAGATGCTAATTTCACCAAAGCCAGCATTTATGCTGCAGTGTTAGCATGTAGATCAGAATAAGTGGCTGCAGTAAAGAAACGGGAACAACATTAATAAAGCCATAGAGGCTAGCCATCTTGTGCACTACAGGGAAATCCAGCTTTGCACAGTTGGTGCTTTGAGGCACATATGTGACACAATTAGTAGAACAAAATAAGTTTCTCCTTGCTGAATTGAGTCATTAATCTCATTTACAAAACGGGCATGAGAGATAGAGCATTATGATTGGCTGACGAGCATCCTTCTCATTAGTGTGTGGCTCTCCCAATCTCATTAATTTTATACTAGGGTCATTTTAACCTCACAGAAATACACTAGAGGCCTTGAGATCCTGCAAATATTGTTAATTATTTATTTATATTATGATAGCACTTAAATGTCCATACACAAATGCCAGATGTCATTGTGGATTTTTAACCTCTCAGACTGAGGAAGGAACTAATGCAAGTCTACCACTTTCCAGGCATTTTGGGCAGCAGGGAGAAGCAGGTACCACCCTGCCTCAGGCCCAAAGTTGGGTCATTACAACCCACTGCCAGAAAAAGTTACTGTCCCCTGTCTTAACTAGTCAGAAATAACGCAGAAGGTTGGCCGCAACAGCACAACTGATTATGATTTGAAAGACAAGAGTAAGCCTTACTCAACTCTTTGAATGATGGTGCCTATTTTCAAGAGAATATTCTGGGGCCATGGATCTTGAGTAGATGGAGAGAGCTGCCTTCAGACATAAAGCAAGAGCCTAAGCTCCAAAAAAAAGGCGGGCAGTTTTAGACACACCTCTGTACTCACCATTTCAGATGGACATATTCTGCATTGCTTACATCTCAGGTTCCTGAAATTCAGTTACTAAATAATCCTTTTCTTTTCCTCCGTTATTTGCTACTGCTTTTTATTTCAAAATGTCAAATAATTGAAAATATTATTGAAAAATACACCTTGACACTGAATGCTATATTCACTTAGATGTTCCTTATAAAGTATTTTGTAAGGGAATGAAAAAGAAGTTGGTCATTCATCTATTCCTAAAACATACCTATAATTCCTAAAATATACCTACAGAAATACTTGTATAGGATACCAGCAAAGCATTCTTCACATGGACGTGGTTCTATTTCCAAAGTTTTATTTCATACTAACATACTAAAAACGGATCCCAGGAGCAAAAGAGCTCTAACAAAGAGAAGTGCATTATTGCAACTATAACTGCATCTACATTAGGGGCTTCAGCGTAGAAATGTTGCTCGCTACTTGCATTTCTTCATACTCCTGATCAAAGTAGTTATGCCAGCAGAAGTCTGTAGTGTCAGCCAAGGCTTAGTCTATTTAATGCATCAATATAAACCCACCACAGCAGGGATTTGAATAGTCAAAGCAGAAAGGTGCAAAAGGAACAGCAAAGCATAAAACTCCCAGGATTCCATGAAACAACTGTATGAATACTCTCTACTAGGGCTGTCCAACATGTGGCCTATGGGCCACATACAGCTTACAAGAAGTTAAGCTGTGAGCCACAGGCTGTCACCCAGGCACCACTCCTCCCATTGTTCCTGCTAGGTTTGCCAGGCTCACCTTCCCTCCTCTGGTTTTTGCTCCCTGTACCTGCCTTTGGGGGAGGGGCCTGGGTCTCAGAGATCTGGGAGGGCCCTACATTGTAATAGAGACATACTGAGAGGAGTGCGTCATAGAGGAGGCCATGGGGCAACTCCCATGGCAGGGATGCCCACACGATGTGCAGCTCCCAGCTATGAGAAATTGGACAACCCTAGTGTATGTATTCTGGCTGATACTGGGAACTCTACTTATAGAAGTACAAAACAGTAAACCCTATTTGGAATATGGGGCTTATTTGTCTCCCCTGTTGTCTTTTTACCTCCTTATGGGACTGAAATTCCAAGCAGTGGTTGTTAGTAGTGATGCAGGGCTAACAAGTGGGGGTCATTAAACCTGTATGGCCCTTTTGTCACATAGACGCCTCGTTGGAAATAGAATTGGCTGCCATGCAGGGCCAACCAGTTTTTTCCATTCTGAATTCTATGAGAGAACGTAACTAAGCAACAGATCTCTGGTTCGGGGGGGGGGGGGGTGGATTGCCTAAGAAGGCTGATCACAGAAGTCGTTGGCTAAAGGTACCAGCAGTTAACAAAGGAAAGTGTCTTCCAACAGTTAGGAAGGATCCTGAACTCCTTAAAAAGGCTCAGATCTAAGGCCAAAGCACATTCCATAGTGAAGAGGAAATGAGGCAGGAAAAGGTGTACAGTCACTTAATTATTTAGTTTACATCTATATATTTTGTGCATTACCTCCAGGAAAAAATAAGTGTGTTGGAAACCTTTGCAAAGTCTTCAATTACTACAGTTCCTTAGGAGCTAAATAACAAACTCCAGGTTGTTTATAGATGTGCTTTGGGACGTGAGGGGGCGTGCTTTAATTAGCAAACCGTGCTAATTAAAAGTGGCCACGCATCACATGTATCAGTGTCCCTGCACTGAAAAATGGCAGCCGGACACTTTAAACTAAAGCTCATCAAACGAGCTTTAGTTTAAAGTGCTCCACCACCATTTTCCAACACGGGGACACCAATACACATGACACTGGAGGGGGCTGGAGCGCGTTAATTTCCATGGTCCATCAGAACTGATTAATCGAGCCTGCTCTGAAGCACTGGATTTACAGCACATCGGAGCAGCCTCACTACACATTTATAGGAGCCCCCAGGGACCACAAGATTGGAGTGCTGGGTGAGACTATGCTCAAGCAACTAAGGTGTCAACAGGGGTCCTGAGATTTGGCATAGCTGGACCAGGAAGTCCTAATTTTGTGAATGTAAAAAAGAATCTATATCAAGGAAAGGTGCCAAGGAAGCCAGTGAAAGAGACCATGAGTATGTACAACTGTTACATTCAGGTTGACCTAACTAGGGTTAGGTTGATCTAATTGCCCATTTGTGTTGGGCATTCAGAGGTGTTAAATTAGGCGGGCCCGTCCTAAGTTAGTTCACCCAAGGTGTTCCAGTCAACTATCTCCCAGTCAGACGTCTACATGTGTGCTGCTGCACAGTAAGTAATCCCAAGTAAATTTGCTACCTGCATTTACAGATAGCAATTTTACTCATGATTAGAGCCAATTACTGAGAAGTAAGTGTCTGCAGGTGTAGACGTGGATGCTTACTGTGAAGAAATTAGCTCTACTGCACAGTAAAGCGTCTCATATAGACATGCCCAGTCATTTCAACCTGAATTAAGGTTATTAGTTAGACCTAAATACAGTCTGCAGGGCTGTAAAATAGAAGGCAGACATTACTAGGAATGGCTAGCAGACAGCAAAATTGCTGAAGAAAGGATGGTTTGAAAAGTAGAACATTAAAACTATTAAAATGGAGAGAGGGTCATTAACACCTATGAGGTGAAGAAAGATTAGTAGGAATCAGGTATAATATATTAAGTCATGAAGTGAATTGGCTTCCTCAGTGTTACCTAAACAGAAATGTCATTACCTCTCCCAGGCAGCTAGTTGTAAAGCTTGGGTGGAACAGGAATCAAAGCTGTGGGTGCAACTGCACCCCTATAGCCCCTGGATCCATCCCTGAATCCAAACACTTGTTAGTGATGCTGGTTTGCTGCAGCTTCAGATGTTGTAACCCTTTTCAATCCTATGTCCCTTTTTTTTTATTTCAGTACAAGTTAGTTGTCTGGCTACTTTGTCACAACATTATTAGAATAACTATTTTCTAAATGGGTAAACTGAGAGTTGCAGAAATAGTGATTTTCCCAATGTTATGAAACGAATCAGTAGCAAAGCAGTTATCAAAATAATCTGTCCCTTTGTCTACCTTCTAAAGGACACTTCGTTCCTGTCTGATAAGGCTTTTAATACTGAAGCTAGGTAAAACCAAAAACAATAAAGGAATCAGCTGTATGCCTTGTGAATCTTTTACTTTCAAGTCTTTCATTTTAAAATATGCTTCTCTGAAAGCTCAGCTTGTTGGATGACTCATGCCATGTTTACTTTAATTATATCATCTAATGTAAGGCAATATGACTGATTCCACTAGATGTGAACAATCACAAAGTAGCCCATCAGAGAAGGACACTGGAAAGATACAGCCCACAGAAAACAATGAATGAAAGGACCTCATGTGGGAAGACAGGGATAGGTAGGCAGAAGAGGAAAAGGGGCTATAACCTCTTTATTGAGCAAAATCAGCAAGTCAATTTATGGAACACTTGAAGTTTTTTTCTCTTTAAATACTTAAAAGCAAACACCGCCCCATCTGATTCCTGAAATAGTCGGAAATTTCAGTCACTGTCTGATGTTGCCCAGTTCAGATATGTCAGTACAGTATCAAGAAGAGAGACATGAGGAAACACGTCATCTTCATCTGGAGGTTAGAATGTGCTTTAATCAGTGTGAGCTCCTCCAGGCCTTGATTCTCAGCACTTACAGTGCTCATATTGAGGTATAAGGGACCACATGGTATAGTAAAGCTGACAGTGTTTGGTTCTTATAAAGTACCCATGAATAATATTTTTATTACAGACAGTATTCTTGAACTTAAATAGATCATGTTATTAGACAATATAGTATGGGGGAGGGGGAAAAAGTCATGTTTCAAAGTTCAAGGTTTCATTCCATAGTTATTTGGAATTAGGAAAGGTTTTCTTCTTGGCGGATTATCCTACATCTGCCTATTTCAGGGGAGATGGGAGCTTCCTCAGAGCAGCAGGCAGTGGACATGGATAGAAATAAAATTAGACTAGACAGACCTCAGTCTGATCCAGGATAGCAATTCACATGGTTCTCTGCCTCTGTCACACAGGCACAAAACACAGTGAAGGGCTGGAACCATATGGCAGCATATCCACTGCACTGCTCTGTAATAAATCCCCTCCTCCCCCCAAAAGTCCCAGAAAACAAACAATGGAAACAAGCTGAACAAGTAATTATGTAAAAGAATAGCAGCGGCCTCCTAACTTTACACTGTGATCAAAACCCCCAGGGATTTTTTTTTAAAACAGAGGATTGTATACACTTATGGGAATGGGTGGACAAAAGTTTTAGTCACCCATAATAGTCTTCTTAAAAATAAAGGGACAACTAGGCAAAAGCAAAAATAAGTCAGATACTTACCAGATCACAGAAAAAGAAATTACTGTGGACCACCCTGTGCTCTTTGAATTCATAGACATAGCTATGTGTTTCACCTGAATTTAAAGAAACAATCAAAGGAGAGCATCCTGGGAAATGACCTTATAAAAGACTGTCAATGAGATTAGGAGGGAGAAGATAGTTGTGATGAATTAATGCATGAGAAGAGACTTCTGGTTAGTGAGAAATGATGGATTGCTAACTCTCAGGGATTTGTAGCTGTTGCTGATAAACTTGAAGTGTTTCTCTACTGAACTGTTGTGCATTGTTAATGTTAGATACTTAGGCCTCATTTTGGCTTGTTGTGGATTATGTGATGTTTCCACATGAAAATAAAAAACATCAAGTGCTTCCTACACCTGAAATCCATACACTTCATTCTGAGAGAAGCATCAATATGAGACAGATGATGATCAGGTAATAAAAGTGTTAAATGCTTGCTGCCTGCCTCTCCTCTGTGCGTCTTCTTGAAATGGGCATTTTGTGGTAAGCATCCAATCTAAATGTATTAGAGGAAATAGAATCCGAGTTCATGTATAATTTAATTTCAATCTCAAATTTAAAACAAAACAAGGTCTGTAATAGTCTCTGAGGATCAAATGGGTGACCCTGCCCAGGGACATATGTTGATGCTAGCAGATAGCATAGAGAAAATCCCTATCATAGCACAGGAACCAATTAGGATTAAGTAAGTAAATTGTAAGGTTTTTGGGGCAAAGATCATCACTTCCTATATGTCTGTGCAATAGCGGATATTAATGGAGTTTCCAGCTGTGTGAGGCTTCCGGGCACTTCCTCCATACAAACATGACATCATAGTTATTGACTGATAATTGATTTGTACCTTTATCCAGAATTCAATTTTTTTCTGTACCTTACAAAGGTTTAACTAACTCTTTAATGTTGTTATTTTTCAGTTCCTTGAGCGTCTGCACTTTCTGGATCTAACAGAAGGTGAAAGTGCTAATGTATCACAAGAAAGGCTGTTCTTTTTAGTATTTCCAGACTGAGTTGAAGCAAAAAAGAACAGAAATCTCACCAGAAAAGACTGTTTCTCATGCAGTTTTACAGACCAAAGATGTCTCATGTGACTTGGCTAAAAAGCTCTGAGCTTAAACATTTTGAAAATAGCCCTAATGACATAACAAATAATTATTACCCTTGAGACCTGAGACCAGGAATCCCTCCCTTACAATACCATAATGTTTTTCTAGGATCAGCAAGCAAGGTTATCACATCTGTTTCAAAATGCAGAACCTTCTTTTGGGAATTCCTTGCTAGTATAAAAATAGGTTACTAGTGACCACATTAATATGCTGCAGCATGTATTGTATGAGTTAAGGTAGTGTACTCACTAGAGCGCAGGAATATTTATAATAATAAACCAATGTTGCGTGTGTTTTCTACTTGTTCTGTCATCATATTTCTAGGCAATAGGCATTTTCTGTGACAGAGTAAAGAAAGGAACTCTGAACTATTTACAATCTGAACACTTGCTACAGATTGTGAAATATTAGCTAACCTACTTCATCGCAGCTTTAATTAGCTATTTCTTCCAAGCTTTCCTTGCCCCTATGGGGGTGATAAATTTGGCATTGATATAACTGTACCTAAGATAAGGCAATCCACCAGAAAGGAGGTTGTCTTGGAGTCCATCACTTAAAAGAAAGCAGCAGAATGCTGCCCTACAGTGTTATATGAGCCAAATCAGTCACAGTCTGCATCCAGATAAAATTCCAGAAATATATATATTAATACAGGTTTCCCATCATGGACTAATATGCCAAAATGCAATTTTCCAAGAGATGCAAAATGGGTTGATCTGCAGCTTGTTTGGAAGCTTGATAACTTCAGGCCCCTCTCGAAAGGAGCTGCTATGCCAAATGGCTGTGTCCTGAGAATGGTCACCTGTAAATTGCAGGTATAGGATACTGAAACTCTGTAAGTTTCTTACATGCCGTATTAAAATCTGCAGCAACCACCACCACCAAAATCATCATTTAATTTTCCAAAGTGGACCTTGTAGCCTCATGCCTGAATAACTGAAATTGTTCCAGGTGAATTAGTTTTAGTTTAAAGAAAGCTTAGTGAGGAAAAACAAGAAAAAAGGTCTCAATATATCTGCTTCAAAGAATCATCATAGTTACACTTGTGTTGTTTTCCCAGTGTGGCTCAGTTGTACACTGCTAACTGAAAAGCTATATTCTCTAGGCATTTTTAAGGGAAAAATTATAGTTATTATTCTGGTTTTCAGCAAGATGAATAACAGATGTGTGCAAAATCTCAGTACTGTGTGTCCAAAAATAAATGCCAATACATTGAGCAAAAAATATGATTCCATGATATATTAAGGGAGAAAAAACCCATCATAGATAACATTTTTACACACATCAAAGTCCTTTCAGAAGCAATTAAGGATAAAACAGAATTCTGAGGGGGTCTGTTCTCCCATTGAAGTGTCCTAAGGGAGAACAGACCCCTGACTAGTTACTTTCCTCTAATTAGTCATAAGGTCAGTTCATAGGAAGTGGAAAAAACTGATACCTATGACTGCCCGAATGGGCACTTAGAAGCAAAAGTGTCATTTAAAAGAAACCACAGCAGGGTTTTTGAACCCCAAGTAGCCCTTATTGAGAGGGGCAGCCTCAGGGTTGTTTGCTTTTATAACTCTGCCTGAAGGTCATAGGCTTCAGTAATATGGCACTGACCTAGCCTAGTAACATTTTTCTTTCCATTTATGCAGCTTACTCTACAGTAATTAAAAGGCACCAAATTTTACGTTTCTTTTCTAAAGGAAAGTTAAAGTGGACACAGACAGATCCAATTAAACTGATGGCACAGCCTGATTTTTCATCTTTTGAATTAAGTCATTTTTCATTGAAGCAGCTCAAAAGCCTTGAAATTAGAGATGAGTGAATGAACCTCAGAAGCTTCAGAGTTCAAGTTTGGTTCAAATACAGTACTCAAGAGTGTGAGGGTTCGATTCTTTACAGCCTTAATGATTTACACAGTTCTTTACTTGAGTGCAAACTGAGGACATTCTGATTTAACAGTATTTCATTCTCTTCACAGGTGTAAATAAGCAGACAAGGTGAAGCATGGGACAATTAAGCTTTAATTTGAATAAAGTGTGTATGTGTGTGTGTTGTTGTTGCCCTTCTGTGGTAAGTCCTGTGGTCTACTCTACCTGCCCGGCTGCTTGTTGTGTGGCTGAGTAAGCCAGCTCAAGTCTCTCATGTGTGTGTGTGTGTGTGTGTCCAAGCATAGCCCTCCCAGTTTTTTTCAGCAGCTCAATAAGCTTCAGCCTCCCCACCTGATTTCCCCCACAACCCCAGCCTGCTCCTATTCGATTCACCAGCCACACTGTTTATTTTGGTTTTCTTCATTGTTTTCCCTGCCCTCATGCAAAGCAATGTCAGGGCAGGAACCTTCAGGGTGGGGGCAGATGCCCCTACAGAGCTTCCTGTAGCCCCCACTATGGGGGCAGATCCCAGCCAAGCCCCCAAGGGGATGCATGACCCTGCAGCCCCCAGCCCAGAGGCAGAATCCAACCAACTTCCCCCAGGGGTACAGAAGCCTGCAACCTCTGCTGCAGGGGCAGGCGGGACTCTGACAGGGAGCCAATGCCCTGCCCCCCCCCAGGAGGGGCTCCTAAGCCCTCTCCCCTGCCATCAGGTACCAAAGGCAAGGGCAGTGGGAAGGGCTTTTCTTCAGCCTCCTCCACAGCTGGGGGTAGGAAGGGCAAGGGCCCCACGCCCAAGCCTAGACTACTGGCACCTGAGGAGACCAGGTGCACTACACCAGCCATTACATCCACTCAGCCTGTCTTTGGCCTTAGCCCTGACCCCATCAACACATTCCCCGAGTGGGGGAACCACAGCTATGCACTTGCAGCTGTGGGGCGACCTGAAGCCACAGGGCTTGGACCCTCCACCGCCAGCCCTTCTAACTCGGGCAGCAGGGCCCCCTTTCCAGCACCTACCCACAGGCATGGGTGAAGTGCCAACTGCCCAAGTGGGAAAACCTGTACTTTGAGACCTGGATGCAGGCCCTGGCTCAGGTAGTGGGGCCCCCCCTAGATCATGGTAGCCTCTTGCTTTCATGGCAAGGGGGTCTTTATCCTTGTCTCAGAGGCCACCACACAAAAGGTGGTGGAGAGAGGGCTCATGGTGAAGGGAGAGTACCCTTTGAACCCCTAGAAGAGCTAGAGACCAGGGTGGTCCTCAGCTCCATCCCTCCCTATATCCCTAATTGGACCCTGCTCCCCCAGCTCTAAACCCTGGGGATACTTATCTGCCTGGTGGTGGCCCTTTCGCTGGGGTGCCAAGACCCCAGCCTCTGCCACATGTGCTCTTTCCATCACCAGGTTATGATCCAGCTGGCGGTGGGAGCATAGCTGGTGGCTGAGGGGTGCATTGTTATTCCTTTTCAGGGGGCCCTGGTGAGGGTTTTCTATACACTAGGGGATCTGCAATGCTTCTGGTGCTGCACCCCAAGGCACTTGTGTCATGAGTGCCCCATGGGCCAGGAGGAGAGGGCATCTGCAGTTCCCACTGGCAAGAGGGGTGCCCCTGCCACTGGTACCCCCCACCTCAGGCCCCCCTGGCATCCCAGCCACATCATCCAGGCCCCCTGTGAACTCAGGGGACTCCACTCTCAAACCAATTTTGGCAGGGTCCCAGGGAGGACAGCAGCAGCCAAGAGGAGAGAGGGAGCGGGGCCCTCCTGCCCCAGTCATGCCCTTGCTATAGCTGCACCCGCACACTCACATTCTCCTACTGGAGCCTATCCACCTGAGGACCACCCCATGGCTGAGTGGGCGCAGAGCCCCTCCAGGCACAAAGGCAAGAGGAAGGCGCAGGTGCAGCTGGAGCCCTATGATGTGGAGGGCTCCTCCCCTCCACCTCCCAAGACCACCACATGGGGGGAAGGAGTGGCCCAGCCTCCAGGGGCCTCCCCAGGTGCGCCTGACACCCCACCCCCTGGAAAGATCAAATGGGTGATCCCTGTGGAGGAGGTTTCAGAGCTGCTGGACAGTCCTGAACAGCAGCCCATGGGGGAGGCCCCTCACTCTGCTGGCCAGAGTCTACCCCCTGAAACCATGGGCGCTGAGGCCTCAGCCTAGGCCAACCCAAAGGAAGGCCCAGCAGTGGATCCGCCCTCCCAACAATCTGGGGGAGACAGGGGCCCTGGGGCTCACCTCGGTGAGTCCTGAGGAGGGAGGTCCCCTTTCCCAGGACCCCTTTCCACCGAAGCCACCCCAGTGCCTGACAGGTCTTTTCCCTCCCCTCCCAGAAAAAACTCACTTCCAGTCTGCCCCATGGTCCCACACCAGAGGGGGTTGGGGTGGGGCCCCCAAATCACCTAATAAACAGGCCAATCTTGTTAGGGACCCTGTGCAGACCCCCCAGTGCTCCAGCTGTACCCTACTATCTTGTGAAGGAGCCCCACCCCTGTCCCAAGGAGCTGCAGAGCTCTCCTAATCCCAAACAGAGTCTGAGGTCTTAGTGGACTGGGGGGTTCAGATGGTGCCTAAGAAGCCCACTGAGCCCCAGGACCAGGAGGAAGATGCCCAAGAACTGACAAGCTCCATGGAACCTGTGGATCTCTTGGTCCTGGAGGTCCCCAGGGATGAGCTACTTGCATTTCTTGACCGCGACTACACATGGCAGTCCTCCAGCAAGGTACAGCTCACCTTGGACCACTAGGGAGATTTTGAAAGTGTCCTCACCATTGCAATGGTGCTGGTGGGGGAAGGCAAGGGGCCCAAAAGCTGCAATGCCCAGATCTATAGGCAGGCCCACAGTTTCATAGACACCCTCTATACTTATGCAAGGGCTTGACCCGAGCCAGCAAACCCCACAGTGGGTGTTGAGATGCACAAGGCTTCTGCTGAACCATCCACTCCACCCCGCAAGTCATGAGGTCATTTAAGAGCATGACCCTCAATGTCCATGGCTGCAGGAAGGGTCTCCAGAGATGGTGGGTGCTCTCCTTCCTTCACGAGGGGAGGTACCCATGTTATTCTTGCA
Organism: Alligator mississippiensis; assembly: GCF_030867095.1. Lineage (NCBI taxonomy): Eukaryota > Metazoa > Chordata > Crocodylia > Alligatoridae > Alligator > Alligator mississippiensis. The sequence goes on from NC_081824.1 coordinate 202,226,593, forward strand.
GGAGACCCTGATAACTCAGGCCAATGAACCTAATTGGTGGCTGGAGTGGGGAAGCAGGGTCTTTTTTAGTCACCTCTCAGCCACCTCTTGCGGGGTAGCCACCCTGTTCACTCCAGGCCTGCAGGACATTGAAGTGGTGCTGGGCTGCCTGCTGCACCTCCGGGTCCAGGTGCAGGAGCTGGTCCTGAACCTTCTGAATGTGTATACCCCTGCAAAGGAACCAGAGCTGGCAGATTTTTTCTGCCAGGTGGCCACTTACATCAGCACTAGTGCCTTGTCCTTGGCAGGGACTTGAACATCACCCTAGATGTGTGAGACCAGTCAGGCAGGGAGTGGAACCAGGCTGTCGTGGGCGTCCTCAGGGAGATCCTGATAGACTGCTCCCTGGTGGACATCTGGAGTGCCTGTCACCCTACCAACTCCCCTGCCTTCACCTATGTGAGGGTGGGGGAGAAGAAGGCATGCCACTCCCAGTTGGACCAGGTTTATATCTCTCTGCTGCACTTTGCCCGGGCCCACTCCTCTGGCATCCAGCTGACCCCTTTCAGCGATCACCACCTTGTCTGGGCCCAGGCCATGCTATGATCTACTGGCATTTCAATGCAAGTCTAGTGGAGGGTGTGGAATTCAGGGAGGCCTTCTGGGAGTTCTGGCTGGCCTAGTGGGAGGAACAGAGATTAGCTCAGAGACGGTGAGACGTGAGGAAGGTGAGCAGCCATCTTTTTTTGCTGCAGCTACACTCAGGGGCACACCCGGCAGAGGAAGGCGGTCCAGAAGCAGCTTGAGCAGGAAGTGCTAGACCTGGAGAGGTGCCTGGCCACTGACCCAACCAACCCGTCCCTCTGTGGACAGTGTCAGGAGAGGCAGGAAGAACTTCATGCCCTGGATGACCACCGAACCCGTGGTGCATTTGTCCGCTCAAGCGTTCAGCTGCTTCAGAAGATGGACCATGGCTCACACTTCTTCTATGCCCTGGAGAGGAGGCAAGGGGTGAAGAAGTAAATCACCTGCCTTCAGGTAGGTGACGGCACCCCCGTCACGGATCCAGGTGAGATGCTCCAGCATTCACAGGCCTTCTACAAAGACCTCTCCTCCCTGGATCCGACCGACACTGACTGGGACTGGCTGGAGGCTCCTCTCTCTCTGCTGAGTTTTCAGCCACCCTCTGCCTGATGCCTAGCAACAAGGTGCTGGGCATTGACGGGCTGAGCACAGAGTTTTATTGGGCCTTCTGGGATGTTCTCAGCCTGGACTTTGTCATGGTTTGGGCCAAATCTGAGGGAAGTGGGGAACTCCCCCTGTCATGCTTGAGGGCTGCGCTGATCCTCCTGCCAAAGAAGTGGTATCCCCACGACCTGAGGAACTGGCATCCCATGTCCCTCCTCTGCATGGACTACAAGGTGGCAGCAAAGGCCATCTCACTGCACCTGTGGTCTGTGCTTGTGGACGTGATCCATCCCGACCAGACATACATGGTGCTCGGATGTTCCATCTTCGACAACCTGTACCTGGTTCAGGACCTCCTGGAGCTAGCGCACTGGGAGGGCCTGGATTTCACCCTCCTATCCCTGGACTAGGAGAAGGCATTTGACAGAATGGATCATGGGTACCTCACAGGCACACTGCAGGCCTTTAGCTTTGGGCCCCACTTTGTGTGGGCTCTCCAAGTGCTGTATGCCTCTGCGGACTGTTTGGTCAAGCTCAAATGGACCCTGACAGAGCCTATCCTGTTCAGAAGAGGGGTGCATCAAGGTTGCCCGCTGTCAGGCCAGCTGTTTGCCTTGGCCCTGGAGCCCTTCCTTATTCTCCTGGAGAAGTGGGTCACAAGGTTGATGCTCTGGGACCTGGCAGTGCAACTAGTCCTATCAGCATATGCCAACAACATACTCCTCATGGTCCAGGACTTGGGTGACCTGGCACAAGTGGAGGCCTGCCAGGCATTGTACACAGCAGCTTCCTCTGCCCGGATCAACTGGGTCAAAAGCTTTGGCCTGATGGTGAGTGACAGGTGGTAGGTGGGCTCACTACCTCATGCTCTGTGGGATCTGCTAAAGTGTGGGCTCACTGCTCTACTTCAGGATCTACCTGTCCCCCACAGACCCTTCCCCACCTGAGAACTGGCACCAGCTAGAGGCATGGGTGGTGGAGTGGCTCCAGGCATGGGCAGGCTCTTAAGGCATCTCATCATTCCCAGCTGGTCCTATCCATGCTCTGGCATTGCTTACACACCCTGCCTGTGCCCCTGAGGTCCTGGCAGAGCTCCAGAGATGGGCACTGGAGTTTTTCTGGTCTGGACAGCACTGGCTCACTGCAGACCTCCTGAGCCTCCCCTTGCAGGAAGGCAGCCAGAGCCTGGTTTGCCTCCACTGCCAGGTCCTGACATTCCACCTTCAAGCCCTGCAGTGTCTGCTATATGGTACAGTGCATGGGCTCACCTGGAGCATGCCTTCCTCTGCCACTTCCAGGGGCTCTGATACAACTGGCAGCTCCTTGGCCTGAAGGGCTTCTCCCTGCAGGACCTGTGGGGGCTGCCAGAGTTGTACCTGGACCTCCTCTGGGCCTGGAGGCTGGTCTGTGCCTCCAAGTCCCCTGCAATACTTGCCCAGGGTGCTGACCTGCTCATCAAGCCCCTCCTCTGGAACCCCCAGGTGGAGGTGCTGACCGCAGAGGCACACCGGTTGCAACAGAGGTTGATTCTGGCTGGTGTCACCCGTATCAGAGACCTCCTCGAATAAGATAGGCAGGAGTGGGTTGACCCCACTACACTGGCCCGGTGCATGGGTCAACTCACAACACATGCAACCTACCATTTGGTCCAGGAGGTGAAATCTGCCCTACCTCCCAATGCCCTTGCCCTTGTCAACCAGGTCCTGTGTGGTGGCAGTCCCCCCCCCCCCCCATGTCCTCCAGCCCTCTGGAGTTTGTCGTGGGGCCAGCACCTTGCCTGGCTTCATAGATCTCCCCGCTCCACCACGTAAGCCAGACCAATCCACTTTTGCTCCATTCATCACCACCACCTGTACACGCTTATGTGCCACCCAATCCATCATGCCCAGTGGCTGAGTCTGTACTCCACCCTCATCCCATGAGCCATTGGGGACCTCAGCTGACAGCTCCTCCATGCCACAGGCCTGTATGTAGTAAGCTTCACAGATACCCCGGTCTCCTGCCCCTTTTGTGGGCAGAGGGTGATCCTGGTGCATGTGACCCTCGAGTGCACCAGGCTGCAGCCCCTCCACCTCCAGTCTCCTCTTGAGGTTCTGGTTGAATTTCACCCCCCCACCCCTTTTTGTTTTTGGTCACCTCATCTGCAGCTCCACCAAGTCCCAGGACCTACTGGTCAACCTCCTCCTGGTCCTGGCCAAGTGGGCTCTGTACTTGACCAGGAAGGAGCCTCTGGATGGAAAGGTGCCCAGAGACTGTGGGGCTGCTTTCCTCTCACTTGTCTGTGCACATTTCCAGGCAGAGCACCAGTGGACGGCGTCCACTGGCTCCTTGGATGCCTTTGAGGACTGGTGTGTATGGTCTGGGGGCTCTGCTTGGTGTCCTCCTCTGGAGAACTTCTTTTCACATTTGAATCTTTGACCCCCATGTCACTCCTACCCTTTTCTTCCTTAGGTCTCCCACAAAAAAAAACAAACAGTCATATCTTTCAAACTTTGGCCCCACACAGTGTGGGCTGTTAGTTAACTAGGCACGCCTTGCAGCCCACAATCTCAGGAAGATACAAATAGACAGGAGCTTCTGGGGCCCGGCCACTTGGTCTCTGGGGAGAGTAACCCCTTGTATATACATATATACAGAGAGAGAGAGAGAGAGAGAGAGATCGATCATTTGGACCATGTTTTATTGCTATATTTACAACGTTACAATGTTAAAGCAGTTTGGAATCCTACGGATGTCACTATCATCATAATAAAATAAATTCCAAATATCTATATGTGTTGATGTTTGCTTTTCATTTTCTTATCACACAATGGGTTTTCTTATCACACAGGGCACAGCCCCTCCACACAACACATGGACTGCCCCCCCCTTGCAGGTCCCCGACCCTGTTTACAGGGCCCACAGCTGCACCCACAGGGGCTACTGCCCCACCAAGCTCCCCTGCTGGGCCCCGAGTCTCCCTGCCCACTGCCTTGCCCAGCCCCAGCCTCCCCACACTCACTGGCAATAGCAGCAGCCATTGGGGCCACTCAGGGCCTCATGGCACAGCCTCCCCCGCCCATGTGGTGCAGGGCAATGGGGATCAGCCCCAGCCACCTGACACCCATGCTGCTGCTGCAGATGATCCTGAAGATGTGGCCCGGCTTAGCAGGGCACTGCACAGTGCTGGGTGCTGTCAGGCAGCTGTGGCCACTGCAGCTGTCACCCAGAGCCTGGGGCCACTCAGCCCAAGTGGCCCTGAGCTGCCCAACAGCATGCCATGCCACACAGTGCCCTGCTGGGCTGAGCCAAGCCCATGTGATGCAGCAGCAGCAGCAGCAGCAGCAGCATGGGTGCAAGGCAGCCAGCGCTGATCTGCACTACCCCCTGATGCCCCGTGACCCACAGGGGGGTGGTTCCATGAGGCCCCAAGAGGCTCTGATGACTGCTGCTGCAGCTGGTGAATGCAGGGGGGGAGACTGGGCAGGGGAGCAACTGGGGGGACTGGGGAAGCAATCGGGGAGCTAACAGAAGGAGTGGGGAGCTGGGGGAAGAAGGGAGGAGCGATTGCGGAACTGGGGGAAGTGATTGGGGAGCTGGGGAAGTGAGCAGAGGGCTGGTGCCAGGTGGGCCCACCCCCATGGTACCCTCCCCCCTCCTCCAACCTCCACCACCCCCTAGTTTCCTGGCATGCAGCCTGCACCGCCATTTGCCCAACATGGGCAGGCTGTGTGCTTCAGCACCAGAGCAAGGGCCAGGCATAGAGATGCTGCTGTCTACCAGAGCATTTCCATGGAGGACCGAGCCTCTGGTTGCTTCCTGCCCTGCTTTTTCCCCCCAGTGTATTTTCTGATACCTGGATGTCCAGGTACCAACTTTTGAGCCCATGCTGCACATATGCAGCACAGGGAATGTTTTTTTGTTCCCATACATGAATCTTGCAGTGTCTCAAAGGGGTTTGAGATGCTGCAAGAATCATGTGCACACTGATGTGGACACACCCTTTGTGTTGTTTTTTTTTTTTAGGGAAGCAAATACCTGCTCTGACAATTTTTGTCATAAAACCAAAAATACTTACAAACAATGAAACAATTTTTTTTCAATTTTTGGCCATTTAAGGAATAATCTGGGCTTCAGCCAAAAGATGGCAGTTTTCAGTTATTGAGCAAAAAAAGAATATTTGATTTTTAGTTGATGAAATGTTCTAATTTCTTGATGAAAATCTCAATGTTTGCATTTTATTTGTATTTATATTTAATAGGAAAAAAATCTACCATCTCTATCTTGTTTGATTACCCAAAGTTAGGTTATCAGCATACTCAAATAGCTCAAAAAAATTAGACTGAAATTCTTTTTAGCATCACCAGGAGTGGTTCAATAGTAGTACATCAGGAAGAACATCATTTTTTCATTCTGTAGCCTAATTTTCAGCTGAAACAATGAAAAAAACCACGCTTGAAAAAGAACAGGAGAAAGAGTGAAACAAATTTCACACTTTGGGACCTAAACAATGAAAAGCATGATATAAAAGGTTAAGCATCAGCATTATTAATCAAATTCAGCACAGTCTAGGAAGCATAGTGAGAAAACATAATGTATGAGCCAATCACATGAGTTTCATATAAGCAGTACAGATGTTGTAATATGTTACCATAGTTTGAGATATACCAGCAGTGCTTCCTTTCACTTATTTAGGACTGATTTGTCACAGCATGCTGTGTCTGCTCTATTTGTGTTATAACATCCTGTCGTGCAGAGAAACACTATATTATGAAGCACTATAACTTATTTTCCCCACCATCTATAAATATCTAGTTAAACCACTATAGGCTTCATTAAAATGACATAAAATGAATACATGTTTCAGGTTTTGCAGGAAGGTGTAGTAACATAACCTCCCAATGACTTTCATAGAAGTCACATGAAACGAATCTTACTAATCTGTGGAAAAATGTTTCACTTGATGTCCACAGGAGTAGACTCCTCCTGTCTATGTAGCACCTACTTTGCCCTGCTTTAAGCTACCCAATTTCTAAAATACCGACTCCAGTGAAATCGATGGGAGTTTGCCATTGACTTCATCAAGTCTAGGATTTCCCATAAAATGTTGTCAAGCAGAGGCATAGTCAGGCAGTTCTGTGCCCAGGGCAGCTGTGCAATGCCTATAATAGTGCTGGCTGTGATTGCAGCTATTTTTGTGACCCTTTCCCATCTTTCTCCACCACTACACTATGAATGTCAAGCCCAAATACACACTCTTGGCATAAGGCTTCTAAAGCACCTGAGTAGGAACAAACTCTTTCTCCTAGGCTACAAAGTATCAGTGAGCTGTTTGTGGCCTTTGCAGAGCCCTCAGAGATGTGGTCATCTTTGTCATTACTGCCATGTTCCCCATCATACACATCCAGGGAGGGTTAGCACTGGGTCACAAAGACTGCCTTAGTGGCCAAGGAAATATAGCAATTCTGCACTGAAACAAAATAAGTAGGAATTCCATTTCTTTGAGACGTTTGGATGATTCTTTAAGACACATCTCGCATGCTAAGAGATAGGGCACTTGGCAGCACCAAACACACAATCTTTTTCTTGTAAGTAGATCCAAGCCCATTAAGTTGTTCTTTTAGGCTATGGACAGAAATTACACATAAACCAGCTTAAGTGATCAGAAACTAGTTTAAACCTGTAACAGAACAGACATTCAGTGTACATAAACGTTTCAAAATGGCTGAAACTTGTCCGAGATAAACCTGGTTGAATATATTATCAAACTTAACTGATTTGGCTCAAACTGGTTTGTGCAATGTCTGTCCCAGACCCCTTCCTGGTTTAAGTTAAACCAGACTCCCCCAGCATCCTGGCATGCTCTCTGGCCTGGGCTCTGTGCTCCATCCCAGCCAGGCTGGCCTGCCCCGCTGCTCTACAACCTGAGTAAGGACAGGGAGAGGTGGGGGTCTGGCCAGAGAGGGGTTTAATTTCCCCCCCCCTCTATCCCACTGGCATGGACCCGAGCTGAGTCTGCTGGGCTTCCCCCATCACTGCAGCAGCAGTGGGGCACCATGTCCCCTGAGGCAGAGGGGAGCAGGGAAGAGAGTTAGTCTCCCCTCTACCCCTACTGGCAGCCAGCTCTGCCTGCCATCACTGCTGCACTCACTCCCTGCAGTGGAATAGGCCCCCTGCTGTCCCCTCCATAGGATGGAGGGAGAATAACCCCCATTCCTGCCCTCCCAGGAGCTCTGTCTGGCTGTACCTCACATCCTGCTGTTGCAATGGGAGGGAGCAGGGCCCTTGTTAGGGGCAGCAGTCCCTGTCATAATGTCGTGGAGCATGAGCCCCTTCCCAGCAGGGGTGCTGTGCTGTGGGGTGAACAGAGCTGCCACAGGCCATGCACAGCAGCATCAGGGTCCAGAGTGGGCCAGACCCCTGCAAGCCCCCTGCAGTGCTGCTGCACTCCACACCACTGGGAAGAGGCTCACACTTGAGGAAATGGGGATGGGAGCTACTGACCGTGTCATGCTAGCTTCCCCCTCGCTGCTCCAGTGGCTGGGTGAGCACAGGGCAAACACCTCCTGCAGGGCCTCTGAGGAGGGGCAGGAAGCAGAATTCCCCACTCTGGGCCCAGGGCACCACAGGCAGATCTGCCTGGCCCAGCTGCAGCCACTGCTCAGTCTGCTCTTGGGGTAGCATCCAGAGAAACAAGCCCCCTCATGTTGGGAGAGGGCTGGCCCTGAGCACAGACCAAGTGTCAGCTGCAGACTGAGTCTGGTCACCACTTGGTCTGCAGGGCTGGAGTCCCCTGCCACATCCCTGTCTCAGTCTCTGGGCTGGCTGAGGCCAGCTAAGGGTATGGGGGGGAAGAAGCCTGCAGCAGGGCTTGGCTCTGCTCCCACAGCTGGGAGCCATGCCTCCCTCTCAGCTGTCCCAGAGGATGAAAAGGGGACACGGCAGGGGACTTCAGGTTCTCCTCTCCCTCCTTCGCCACCTCCTCTCAGTGGGCCCACAGACAGAAGGGGACATGGCAATGGACTCCAGCCCTGCTCCCAGCTCTGGGGGGAGGTGGAGCCAAGCCTCAGTACAGGCTGCTTGATCCTCCCAGCCAAGCCCAAGGCTGAGAAGGAAAACTCTCCCCCCTCCTGCGCTGAGAAATGAGGCTGCTGCCCTGGTATCGGGAGCCACCGCTCGGTCTGCGCTTGGGGTAGCATCCAGAGGAATAAGCCCCCTCCTTTTAGGAAGCAAACACACAGCCCGGCTAGCTACTGCCAGAGAGCTGTGCTCTAGTGCCCCCCCACCCCTCAGCTTCTAGTCTGAGCTACTGATGTTATGAGGCTGCAGTTCCTGAATCAAAATCAAATGTCTCTTCAGTTGTTTTTCATTTTAACTTCTACAGCTTAGAATGACCTACAAAGACTGAATCGATTCAGCCTATGGCTTTTTGACTGTGTGTACTTAGTCTTACTGTATGGATTTACTGGAGAAAATCCTGACCCAAGAAACAGTTTTAGAATAGTGAACTATTATAGAATTCCAAAGAATGTCCCTGACTGCAAGCAGAAATGCAGCTCCCCACTGTAACTGAGAAGGCTTTGTGGGAAGCATTCTGAGTTATAATCATTCCCTGATCTCCCAGACCAAAAAGAAGTTACGTTGGTTCCAGGAGGAATCAAAGCTGATGGCTGCAAGCCTGCAACTGGTTTTCCCTAGCAACAGCCTCTCCTCCCTCCCAGCTTGTCCTTGTTTTCAGAATGGAAGGGGGGAAAGGGAGCAGAGGGAGCTCATTCTAGGGGTTTCCCAACCAGTGCTGGAGGGTGGGGTGGGTGAACTGGAGCCACCCCGCCATCCTCAGTGGGTGGGGCTCCAATACAGCTGCCCCACCCTTCAGCAAGAGCTGGAAAAACCCAGACCAAACTCCCTCCACTTCCTTTCCCCCCCTCCCATTCTGAAAACAGTAACAGGCTGGGAGGCAGTGCAGACACAAATTACAGAAGATGCTCTGGTTTGAAATATCTTCATCTTAACCCTCATGCAATGAGGGTTCAAGATTTTTCCCCGATCAGCCATGTTTGAAGCCATGCACTTGTGTTTGGTCATGGTTATATGCCAGATTGAGTGAAAATTGTCATTTCTGTCTGCACCCCCTGACTTCAGCAAAGTGAAGTAGACAATTTACCTAAGTCAAGGGGGCAGGAATTAGCCTACTTAACAAAGATTTTGATAAGGGAGATATCTGTCATACAACTAAAATTTGAGCTGAGCATTGTCTTCATAAGAAGGTACAAACACATTGCACGCGCAGAACTTCTAATGCGTTAAATTTTGAATCAACCAAAAAAAACCCCTCAAACAATTACCTCAACCCTCTATAGGGAGGATTTGCTGTATAGAACTGTATAAAACACTTATTGTATAGAACACCTGATAATTCTGACATTTTAAGACTGGTGATAAAATGCTTATTTTATCAACAGAAAGTCAAAAGGGGGACACTAAAGGGTTAGAGACTTACTGTAAAGTTGCTGATATGTGGTAATTGTCTATCTGCCCACTCTAATTCCACAGTAAGAGAAAGTTAAATCAGGGCATCTTATCCCTATTTCATTCAGTGCTACCTTGTTATTAAATACAATAAATCTTAGCCAAGTTATAGCAGTAGCCAAACACACATGAAAAGCTGCCTATATATGATTTCCTGCACACCTAAAATTATCACATACACCTTTTATTTGGGAAACGTTATCTTAATTGTTTTAAATGTTTTCAATAATATTTTAGCTGGAATAATTCCTCTCCCCCGTTCCCTGGCCAACAGATGTGTCACCTACTAAAAGAGACAGATTTCACTGTGAAACTTCTAGCAGACCTTCACCTAAGTATGGGGAGAAAATAATAGACACATCTGAAGATACCCCCTTTTTAATGACTAATCAAAATTGTGTTGTGCTCCTTGTATGAACAAAGTATTCTTTTTCAGCTAAGCATATAATAAAAAGCATTCATGTGAGCCCTGCCGGCTGGCCTGTGTACTTCTCATAAAATCATATTTAGCCTCATGTTTCATTCTTATCACTGTTTACAACTCCAGCGTTGCGTGTGCTAAAATCTTGCTTTGGTTGAACATGTAACAAAAGACAGTCATGCAATACTTAAGATAGCTTTTGAAAACAACTTCTGGAAAAACATGTCTTCAGGGAGTTGGTGGCAAGCTATTGAAAAGTATGATATGCTTTTAAAGCAGGCCTAGATATTTGCTGAAATCAAGTTCTAAATAGGGATACTGTCACATGGCCAGAAATGTTTCGAGTGAAAGGTTAATAGTTTTGCTCTTGTGGAAATACATATTGTGAATCATGCAACCAAGCAATTAATTTTCATGGTTCTATTACCTATGGTTCTAGATTTCTAAGTAACATTCATAGGAAGGAGTCTTTTGTATAATGCTATATTTCTATTCACACTCCTTATTTAAAAGCATATATTATTTGTCAAGTGACAAACAATATACAATAGTAGTAAAGACAAAAGAACACAGACTGATAAGGCACATAAGGGTAAAATATGCATTACAGTTAAGAATGCATATAGTGAAGTGGGTTTACTTGGATACAGAAAGTTACTCACATGTGTAAGTGTATGTAGGATTAGGTTCTTGCATAGTATTTTACAGCTCACTTGTTGGAACGTGATGATACTACCTCAGAACCTGATTCCAAGCCCACTGAAATCAAAGGGAATCTTTCTAGGGTTTGAATCAAATCCTACTCCAAACAAAGAGAAGAAATAGTGAGTGAAATTATTTGTGAATGTTTGGTGATTTATAAACTCTGGTTTTGATATGCCATGCACACAATCCTTTCATATGTGTGTGAGAGAGGTAGATTTCTGCCATAAAATGTCAATGCAAAATGAATGCAAGGCTTCTGCCTTTCTTAGAAAAATGGTCTAAAACAGACAGATATTTCCTCACTACAGTTTGTCACTACTGCCAAATAAGGATGTGCATTTGCCTATTAGCTTGAAGCTTGTTCTGAGTAGGAAATGACTAATCTACTGCTCACTAAGGTGTCACCATACAAATGTGCACTGCAGCTACTGTGCAGTATATTAGGCTAATGTCCGGCTTTCTACTACCTGTAAATACAGGTAGATTAACTAAGCATTGGCTCCTGTGCAGTACTGCTCATATAGACGCTGACCAGGAGCAAATTTATTCCTGGTAAGCCACACCAGCAGGAGACAGGGGTCTGGGCACTGCTCAACTCCTGACTTCCCCAGGAGCCAGGAACCAATCAGCACAGGGACAGTAACTCTCTGCATCCCCCTTCCAGGTGCTGCTGAGCCAGGAGCCAAGAGCTAAGTAGCACCAGGACTGGGGAGCTCTCTGCTTCCCCACTAAACCAAGGGCTCACCGGCAGCTGTCCCACAGAGTAGGACAGCTCTGACCAGCCCCTTGCTGAGTGAGGAAGCCCCACTAGGCACTGGTTTTGCTGGCAGTTCTGTGTCCCAATATGCACTGGGCTAGGAGAGCTCTATTGGCAATAGCAGCAGCTGTCTCCCAGTCCATGCACATCAGGACCCCTCCCAATATGCACAGGGCCAGGAGACAGCTGCCACTGCAGCTGGCAGAGTTCTCCTGGCCCTGTGTGCATCTGGACCCTGTACCACCCTGCCAACCCCAAAGCTAGCACCCCGGGGATCCTGTTCTGGGGATAGGGGAGCCTGTACTGGGCTGCTCCCAACAGGATGTAGACATCATCTCAGGGAAGGCTTACTGCACCTCATTCTACTGTGCAGTAAGCCAATATTGCATGAATAGCATGTGTAGATGTGCCTGCTGAGTCATATTTATCTTCATGTTAATGAACATGTTCTAATGCAATGGTTCCTGCTGTGGATTAGCCACAAAGTTGCCTGATTCCTTTTCCCCTCCTCTGTTCATTGTGTATGTTTACAATCGATCAGGAGAATGACACATATTGTAATGCCTACATAGCACAAAAGAGGCAGTCCCCTTGTCCCTTGGCTGTTCTAAGCATAGGGTTGAACCCTAGGCTTGGGTGTCACTGTGGAGATGCAACCCCTTCATTGACCCAGAAAAATACACAAACATGAATATTTTTTTCAGTAACCACAGAAAATGGGGATGAATGGCAGAACTACAGAGAGTTAAATAAAAAAAAAGTGCCCTTATTATATTTCAGATGAAATATGGTTGTATAGGGCCTTGGTTCAATCACAGTGCTGCATCATTGGGTCAGTCCCAAGACTTATGGCCAGAACACCAAGATGGAGATTTTTTTAGCATCCAACCACTATCACAAATTAGGACTGATGTAACAGCCAGAACCAGAGGGATTAATAAGCAATAATATGTGCTTCTTGGAGGCATTTGGTATTTTGCCTAAACAGGTCATATTAGTTAATATAAAGCTTGTAAGTTTGTAAACCACAAATGTAACTTGTCTGTCATAAGTTTAACCAAAATGATAAATTAACTGTTTGTGGAACTGACTGGGCCCCATAGGCAAAACTGTAGCTGTAAGATTAGGAGACCTAATGGCTTTTTGCTCAGGGTTCAGCCTTGGTGATAAAACTGGATCCAACTGCCTGGCACACCCAACACATTCCAGGAAGGCATATCCCAAGAAAGCACATTCAAATGAAACCTAAAAAGGGTTGGAGTTTAGGCAGAGCAATGTCAATTTTAAGCCTAAAGGTGCTGCATCATAATTTGCTTATTGGGTAAACCCAAGTTTGGGTAGTAACCTTTTATGATAATTTTTAACACCTTGCAGTCCCACAGAGTAACAGCTATAGGGCAACACTGTGAGTGGCTCTGAGGCCAACAGATTAACATAGGACTAGGTATAAAAAGCACGTGCATCAGGTAACCAGCAGGAAGGAGGGAACAGAGCAGTCATTTCTGTTCCACGCCTGGACCCCAGACTCCCGGTGTGAGTGAGGATTGGATCCTGATCAAGGGACCTTCTTTGGTAATCCCTCTGACAGTGCCGACTGGGGATGCTTGACTTCACTGGAATCACTTGACGCGTACCTGGCATTGAGGGACTATCGATAAGTTGCCAACCCATGTTTGTCTATCTGTTGTTTTGAACAGCCCAGTGGCTAATACCCTCACAGTGCCCAGTTGGCCTGCAACAGAATTGATCCATCTATATGTTGTTATTATCTGTTGTCATTATTTACTATTAGCTCTTTAATACTATTAGCTCTTTAATACTCTTTAATAAACTCTTGCGTGTGTGTAAGGTATAATAAATTTGCCTTTGCTTCACTCCCAACTTTACCTCCTCGATCCAAAACTGAATCAAACAGCCCAGTTGGCCTGTGATAAAATAGATACACTCACAGTGCCCAGCTGGCCTGTGACAGACTGGTCAAGTATACATGCCTACTCACTTGCACTCTCACACTCAGTCATGCTTGCTCTTTCACATATATAGAGCGCAATTAATATTTCAGTTGTAATGAACAGTGAGCATTCCACAGGTTGAAATGGTTTTCATGAAACATTCATGAGATAAGTTCATCTCATGAACATATTCATAAATATGAAGTGCTACTATGACCTTCAAAAATGGCAAAAAATGATTGCAAAAGTTGTCCTCTATAAGTAATATTCCCTGCTCCAGTTTTAATGGGCTCACATGTTTTGCATCTTGTCCTGAAACTAATTTAAAATCTATCAGATCACCCATCTATATGGGTCCCAGCTTTTCTTAAATGTCTTGAGAGAGATTTTGATTTTATATGGATTCCTGGGCCAATGAGGTTCTGGCAATTCCCACAAATTAGGAAGAGAAACCTCACATTACTGGTGCATAAAATCGATTCTGACAAGAGAGAATATATCATCCATTAATTTGGTTTTGTAGTATTTAAGTTGATTGTAATTTAGAGCCTAGAGAGACATCTGCTTTTGTAAAATATTTCATAATACTAATACAAGTTCTAAGTATATGTGAATCAGATCCCTAGAACCTTGTAACCTTAGTTTTCCCATTTCCATGTATCTAAAAGCACCAATTTTAGTAACTAGTACAAGGTCTGAGCAGGAAAACATGGATATGAGTGTAATCCTCTCCTCCTGCATCCTCTGAAAATTATGGTTGATCTTAAATTCAGCAGCCTTGCTTGCCACACTGAAGAAATTCAGGTCAGATACAAAATGTTGATCCAGACCTAAATCTGGATTATGTATTCTCTCCATGTCACAACATTTGAACATTTGTATTGACCCCATCTCTATTTTCTTTATGTCCATTTTCTATATATGATCTGTCCAATATAATTTAAACCTAAGGAATAATAGTTAAACAATGTACTCTGTTTCTTGCTTTGCCGATATCATATTAATCTGTTCACATATGTCCCTTCATTCATCTGTTTGATACAGCGTACTAAATATAGATCACCTTCCCACTTAGCTTTTATCCTTTCTTCCAGATGACATGTTTTACATGTTTGTTTATTAGGAAATAGTATAGATTGGTGACTCCATTTCAGCAAAAGCCTTAGTGATAAATGATTATTCTAGTGGATTAATCTCCAGGTCCTGTTTTCATGGCTCCCACCATCATGAATGCCTTTGGAAAGCTTCAGAGATTTTTTCCTAGCATCATTCTGATGACACTGATTATAATTTAAGAGATTCTCTAAAAGGATAAAAAGATGCCTTTGGCCTCCTGTATTTCTTTTCTCTGCAAAAAAAGCAGAATTTTGGGGTCAGGATGGTTATTTATCATTATGAGATTTTAAAATCTAACCTGTACAGTAGATAAATAATTCAGCATTGTTCTCTATTTAGATATCTAGTACTGTAATTTGTGTGTTTGTGATGGGAGATGTTCATTTTCCACATGCACATCCACACAGCTGAGCTGTAGGCCCCAGTTTTGAAGCCTGAACCTACAATTTCTTCTAAATTACAATCTAATAGATTAGGTTAGAAAATGGATCCAGGCAAACTACCTCCAAAGCTCAAAAGTGCTTTGATTTGGGAATTCCAGTTTGCCTCGTTGTACAGATGAAAACTAATATAGAAATTCATTTTGCAAAACAATGGAAAGTTGCCTGCAGGCCACTAGTTACCCATGAATCAGAACTGAAGAATCTCTACACAGCAAAATCAATGATAAAGTATATGCATTTTTCCCAGAAGAAAAAAAAATAAACAGGATCCTAATAATCTCTTCTCCCTCCCCTCCCCTCTAGCCACCCGCCCCCCAAATTAATTGTTTCAGGACAGTAGGACACCTTTTCTTCCAGCCAGTTCTGTCCCAGACAAGCCAGGAGATCTACCTTAGATATATGTGAACAACAGCCCAAAACAGTAGAAGGCACATAAGCAAACAGATCTTTTGGTCCCTGTGGAATACAAAGCAATATAGGATGGCAGCTGGAGAACCACCTAATAGTAAATAAAGATGTACCCACAAACATTACACTGCACTACTAAATGCACTTTCAAATAGGAAACTAGAATGTGTATTATCTATCTAGTTAATGCCCTACTGGTTGTGTGATATGGATACCAGCCATTTAGGTATAATCACTATGCTTTCGTGCCCTTGCCCTTTCCCTATGTAGGGAAGCCCTAAGGTCTTGACTCAATTCCCATTTGAAATCAGTAGCAAAACTCCTGTTGACTTCTCTGGTATAGGATTGGGGTTCAAGATTTGAGTCCAACAAGGTGCTGAGCACCCTTGCTTCAATCCAGCAAAGCACAGAAGGCAGCCAGTTTCCATCAAGTCATTTACCTTACAAACTTCAATGAGAACTACTCACAGACCTAAAGCTAAGCATGTGTTTCCGAGTGCTTTGCAGGATTGAAAACAGAATGCTCAGTAGTTGGTAGGACTTAACCCTCAGACATTCAAGGCTGATTGTTTTTACAGCAAGGAGCAACATGGCAGAGACTATTACATAAAGTGAAGAGAGAGCCAAAAAATATAGGCTTGACGCACTACCTCCTCAAGGCGTGCACAGTGCGTACCTTTAACGCAATTGAAAAATATACTTGTAAATGTAGCTGTCATGCAAGACAGGAATATTGGGCATAGGAGTCATTGTGCTCCTACTTCATCACAGGATGCATTCATTTGCAAAGAACTCCTTAACATCAAGAACAAAGGAAATAGAATTTCTTTGAATGCTCTGTCTAAGTGCACCAAGTACCTATTGCTTTGAGTGCCACTTCACAAGCTAAACTGGCAGAAAATAATAAGGTAATTAAGCAATAATGACCTTCAGGTTGAGCACTTCCTGGCAGTTAACCCAGCCTTTAACCTGATAGAGTTTTGGCTCCTGGGAAGTGCCCAATCCCAAGATAGTTATGGCTATAATAACTAGGGAAGTGCTTAAAATAAATAAATAAATAAAATAATTACCATTTTTATATGCTGAAAGGTTAAAAAACTCAACTGTACATTGCCATGGATACATGTTCTATTTACAGAAACCAGGCTTTTCCTGGGAGTTAAAGGCCAGTAATGACATGTACAAATCTGTACATTTCAATATGTTTATAATTAACATGCTTTCCTATACAGGAAACACTGAGGTAATGTTATTTAATTATGTAAAGTTACCCATAACTTTTAAGGACAAACACTAATACCAAATGGCAATTGTCTCTATTTATTTCAGTCTTTTCTGATTCTTATAATCCACCCATTTCCATGGTATCCAAGGGTTGTGCCTACCAATGAAAGCAGAGAGACTGTATATATTTAGGGCCTGAACACACCTGGCAGAAAAATCCCACAGTAAACTGCCTTGAGTTTTCAAGCTTTGTGCAATGCACAGGGCAGTACATGTTAATAACTGTCTGACAAGTAAAAATCCAGTTCTGCTCATATACTTGTGAATAGAAGCATTGCATTTGGTTTGCTATCAAATGTTTATGAATTTGTATTGCATGCGTGTAAGTTTTCACACAACTAATGAGTAATTCATAAACATGGGAATTCGAAAAAAAAATTTGTGAAGTTTACCAGGAGTGTTTAATTGTTTAAAAAAGTCATGCTGATGTTCCTAACTCATTATTCTTCTATTTTAGATGTTTCAGTCATCCTGCCTTGGACAATTTTGTGCAGTTCAGGACAAAAATGGACTTCATAGCAAACAGCTCCCTGGAAGGGGATTCATAGATTCATAGATGTTAGGGTCGGAAGGGACCTCAATAGATCATTGAGTCCGACCCCCTGCATAGGCAGGAAAGAGTGCTGGGTCTAGATGACCCCAGCTAGATGCTCATCTAACCTCCTTTTGAAGACCCCCAGGGTAGGGGAGAGCACCACCTCCCTTGGGAGCCCGTTCCAGACCTTGGCCACTCGAACTGTGAAGAAGTTCTTCCTAATGTCCAATCTAAATCTGCTCTCTGCTAGCTTGTGGCCATTGTTTCTTGTAACCCCCGGGGGTGCCTTGGTGAATAAAAACTCACCATTTCCCTTCTGTGCCCCCGTGATGAACTTAAAGGAAGCCACAAGGTCGCCTCTCAACCTTCTCTTGCGGAGGCTGAAAAGGTCCAGTTTCTCTAGTCTCTCCTCGTAGGGCTTGGTCTGCAGGCCCTTGACCATACGAGTTGCCCTTCTCTGGACCCTCTCCAGGTTATCCGCATCCTTCTTGAAGTGTGGCGCCCAGAATTGCACGCAGTACTCCAACTGCGGTCTGACCAGCGCCCGATAGAGGGGAAGTATCACCTCCTTGGACCTATTCGTCATGAATCCGCTGATCCACGATAAAGTGCCATTGGCTTTTTTGATGGCTTCGTCACACTGCTGGCTCATGTTCATCTTGGAGTCCACTAGGACTCCAAGATCCCTTTCCACCTCTGTGCCACCCAGCAGGTCATTCCCTAGGCTGTAGGTGTGCTGGACATTTTTCCTCCCTAGGTGCAGCACTTTGCATTTCTTCTTGTTGAACTGCATCCTGTTGTTTTCTGCCCACTTGTCCAACCTATCCAGGTCTGCCTGCAGCTGTTCCCTGCCCTCCAGTGTGTCCACATCTCCCCATAGCTTTGCGTCATCTGCAAACTTGGACAGAGTACATTTCACTCCCTCATCCAAGTCACTGATGAAGACATTAAAGAGTATCAGTCCAAGGACCGAGCCCTGCGGGACCCCACTGCCCACTCCCTTCCAGGTCGAGACCGACCCATCCACCACGACTCTCTGGGTGCGGCCCTCTAGCCAATTCGCCACCCACCGGACTGTGTAGTCATCTATGTCACAGCCTCTTAACTTGTTCACCAGTATGGGGTGGGATACCGTATTGAAGGCCTTCCTGAAGCCTAAGTATACGACATCCACCCCTCCTCCTGTGTCCAGGCATTTTGTAACCTGGTCATAGAAGGAGACTAGATTGGTCAGGCACGATCTGCCCGCCACAAACCCATGCTGGTTTCCCCTCAGCATAATTTGCCCTGCTGGGCTCTCACAAATGTGAGCCTTGATAATTTTTTCAAAGACTTTACCAAGGATGGAGGTGAGACTGACTAGCCTATAGTTGCCCGGGTCCTCCTTCCTCCCCTTTTTGAAAATGGGGACCACGTTAGCCCTTTTCCAGTCCTCCGGGACTTGGCCCGTGTGCCACGAGCGTTCGAATATTCCCGCCAGTGGCTTTGCAATGATGTCGGCCAGTGCCTTCGGCACCCTCGGATGGAGCTCATCCGGGCCTGCCAACTTAAAGGTATCCAGTTCTTCCAAGTGACTCTGCACCATCTCAGGATCTACGTATGGAAGTCTGGCGCCTTGCTGCTGCCTCTCTACAACCCCAGTGAGAGACTTGTCGTGCCCCTCGCTTAGGAACACTGAGGCAAAGAACTCGTTGAGGAGTTCAGCCTTGTCCCCCCTGTCTGTCACCAATTGTTTCTGCCCATTTAGCAGGGGTCCTATTCCTCCCTGGGCCTTCCTTTTACTCCCTATATATCGAAAAAAATAATTTCTTGTTGTCTTTTACTTGGGTTGCCATCCTCAGCTCCATGGTAGCTTTGGCCCGCCTAACTGCCTCCCTACAAGCACGGGCAGAGGAGGTATATTCATCTTTGGTGATCTCACCTTGTTTCCACCTTTTATGTGCTCCCCTTTTGGCCCTTAGGCTGCCCTGGATTTCTCTGGTCAGCCATGAAAGCCTCCTGGCCCCTTTCCCTCTTTTGCCTCGCTCGGGGATCGTCTTGCTTTGTGCCCAAAGGATTGTTTCCTTTAGGCACAGCCACCCTTCTTCGGCTCCCATCCCTTCAAAACTCCTACTCTGCAGTGCGTCCTTGACTAATCGCCTGAGTTCATTGAGATCAGCTTTCCTAAAGTCTAGCACTTTCACCCTACTAGTTACCTTACCCACTCGCCGTCTTATGTTGAATTCTATTATTAGGTGATCACTGTCTCCCAAATGGCTACTGATCTGGAGGTCCCCTACCATGTCATCCCCTGTTGCCAATACCAGATCCAGTATGGCATTCCCCTTAGTGGGATCATGTACCTCCTGTGTCAGGTGGAGGTCCTGTACACAGGTTAGAAACCTGTGTGAGCGGTGGGACTTTGCTGTCTGCGTCTCCCAGCAGATGTCCGGGTAGTTTAGGTCCCCTATGACTACCACCTCTTTAGCTTTTATGGTCTCCAAGAGTTGCCTCAGGAGCCCCGCATCTATTTCTTCCCCTTGGTGTGGGGGTCTGTAGCAGACCCCTACCACCAAATCCCTTTCTCCTTGCCCCCCATGTAGCCTAACCCACAATCCTTCTACTTCCTCAACCTTGGATTCTGTCTTGATGAGGGTTGATGTATATTGCTCACTGACATAAAGTGCAACCCCCCCACCTTTCTTCCCCACCCTATCCTTTCTGTACAGCCTATAACTCTCAATATGTACCGCCCAGTCGTGGGATGAATCCCACCAGGTTTCTGTTAGCCCCACTAAGTCATAGGTGTTTAGTGCAAGCAGGAGCGCTAGTTCATCCTGCTTGTTCCCCATGCTCCTAGCATTAGTATATAGGCACTTGAGCCCTGTGACTGGTGCCTTTGCTGCCCCCCCGCTCCGAGTCCCAAGGGGCCCATTGTTTCTTACCTTCTTGTTTCTTACCTGTTCTGTAGTGCTGGTCTCCCCATGGCTTTCAGGTTTCCAATGTTCACCTTCTTCAGGCTGGTCTGTCCTTGTGGGTGCCACATGGTTTAGTGGTCCACAGCTTCCCCTGCCCTCGTACTCCCCTCCCCCCGAGCCTAGTTTAAAGCCCACCAGAGGAGATCCGCCAACCTAGAAGAAAACACACGCTTACCTTTGGGGGACAGGTGAAGCCCATCCCAGCTGAGCATGTCCCTCGTCGTGATGTGCGGGTCGTTGTCCAGGAAGCCGAAGCCTGCCTTGAGACACCACTGCCGAAGCCGCCAGTTGGTTTCTCGGATGCAGTTCTCATGCCGTCTTCCTCGCCCGCTCACTGGTAGGATGGAAGAGAATATCACCTGTGCATCGAACTCCTTCAACATGCCTCCCAGAGCACTGTAGTCCGCCATCAGGTGATCGGGGGTTCTCCTGGCCGCATCATTAGTACCCACATGGACTAGGACCATGGGGTAGTAATCGGTGTGCTTGATCCTGGCCTGGATTACCTCCGTCACATCCCGAATCTTTGCTCCAGGGAGGCAGTATACCTCTCGTGCTGAGGGGTCCTGGCGACAGATGGGCCCTTCCGTACCTCTCAGGATGGAGTCGCCTATGACGAGCACTCGTCCCCTCCTCCTCTGGGTCTGCTTGGATCTCTTGACCTGTTTGGAGTGTGAAGAACGTGGTGTTTCTTCTTGCCCAAGGGTTTCCTCCTCCCCTTCCATCTCCTGCAGGGTTGCCAGGGCCTCGTACCTGTTCATCAGTCGGACTGGAGAAGCTGGTACCAGTTCACTGCGAGCTGCAGGATTCTTTATCAAAATTATTTGGATAAGGTCTTATAATAATAATAATAATAATGATAATAAAAAATAGTAGATAATAAAGATCCATTTGTTTAAAATTCAACACCTGATTAGTACATAGCATTCATAAGAAACTGTTTGACCAGTGCTGCAGCTGTCACAACTGTTTGTTAAATATTGGTTGTATCGACTGATTGCAGAACTAGGGTCTTTTGGATAACTCATTATGCCCCTGTTCAGCCAAGCCTTCTAGCAATGATTTCCTTCAACTGAAAAGACAAGTCCTTTTAACGTGCAGCTGCATTGGCCAGTTGGGCACTATGTGGTAGGAGTTTCAGAAACTCCAGAACACTCTGGTTCAAATAACAACACTAGAGAAAATATCTGTAGAGGTGTGAAAAACAATTGTTTCAAACATGAGCATAGCAAGTACAAATGAATCCATGCTTATTTTATAGTCAAGGCATTAGACATTTTATAGTTAAGACATGCAGGTCATGTGTGTTTCATTCCTTGCTCTGCCACAGGCTTCTTGTATGACTTTGAGTAAGTCTCTTCATATTTCCATTTCTTATTTCCCCATTAACACAACTATCGCTGAGTCCCCCCATTCCAGCCACTGATAAATATACCCAATGCGGCTCTATAGCAGGTTCTGCTCCTCCTTACCCTGCCCCCATATTCCTGGTTAGGCTGGGAGCCCTGTGGGCCAAGTGAAACAATTGTATGGGCTAGATCCAGCCTGCAGGCCATATATTTGATAACCCTCATTTAGGCAGTAAAGTGATTGAGAGAGATTTCCTGGCTCACTGTATGATTTAACTATGCAGAACAGAAGTTAAACATAGGGCTGGGTATTTGACCAGTCAAATAAAGTTCAGTCAATTGACCAGTCAAATATCAGTCAAAAATTGTACACAGAAAAAGCGCATGTTTCCATTAATAAATTCATAGATTCATAGAAATTAGGGCCTGGAAGGGATCTCATGAGATCATCAGGTCCAAACCACCCTGCTCAAAGGCAGGAAAGACTGCTGAGGTCAGAGGACCCCAGTGAGGTATGCATCCAATCATCTTTTGAAAATCTCCAGGGAAGGTGGCTGCAACACCTCTGGGGAGAGTCTTCCAGACTCTGGACACACAAACCGTAAAGACATTTTTCCTTATGTTTAATCTGAAGCAATCTTCTATCAGTTTATGACCATTATTCCTAATCTTGGTGAACAGATGTTCTCCTAGCCCTTGACATGTAAACAGTTCATTTGTGCATAACCAGATTACAATTACTCTTTTCAGTATTCATTCCCCAAAATTTGCAAACACCAGAGAACAAGTGCTTGTAATACCTGGTCATGAAAGACCAATAATATGTTTCAAAAGGTAAAGGATGAAAAATGAAGAATAATGAATCAATTTAACTGCTCCCGAAATGAAATGCCTCCCTTAATCCAGGGGTAAAGCTGGATTTAAACAGATTCCAGAGCCAGTGTTTATCCTTTGCGAGGGGAAAAATTGTTTCTAACTACAGAAGAAAGAAGAAGAAAGTAAAGGTCGCCTGGTCCACATATTTCTCCAGATAGGAAGGGGGCAATAAGGTGGTGGAAAACAACCTGTGATACATATGAGCTGTACTTGAGAAGTCAGGAGGTATCTCAAGATATGACCCAAGCATCCAAAGATGGTGGCACACAAAATTAGAAGTCTTACACCTCTGCTCTCACTACTAGTCATCAGTTTCAGCCTACAAAGAGTATGAAAATACCTGCAGATAACCAGGAGAACTGGCTTCAGTAGCAGTCTAAGGAAGAGAATAAGCTGTGCGAATTTTTGTCTGGGATTCTGCCAAGATTTGTCTTATCGGCATTCAGCACTGTTGTCTTCTGAGTAGGAAGGAAACAAACCCCACTGAAACATGAGCAAGAGAGATAAAATGAGAGCAGTGATAAGAAAGGCTTCTTTCATTACTTATATTCTGAACTTTCTTTCTGTTAATGCATCCCCAAACTCACCTTAGGTCAAATAACTGGCAGCATGCTGCATGTAGAAGAAGCGTGAGCAATAGCACGTACAAAGTTCTGCATATCTGTCACATGGGTGCTGTAACTTACCTGCCCTGTACATAATCTTCATTTGTTTCCATTACTTTGGCAACAACTTCTCTCTCTCTCAGTAGTGATCTCTATCCCTGCAGTGGACTATACAGAAAGTGTGTAACCAGCACATGGTAAACACATAAAAGAAAGCACACAGCTATCTTCTACTCCAGTAGAGAAGAGAGAGAGAAATTACAAACACATTAACAAGCCAAAGAAAATGATACATGATTTCTTCCCATTATCCCTGAACACAGAGGTATGGGAAGTGGGTGCTCTGGGGAGAGAGTCACAGACTTCTATGATTGTCCTGATGTGGAACCCAATGAAGAATTATTTTGTGGGAAAAGATGAGACAGGGACAAATAAACACCTTGCTTTTGTCCCTCACCTGAAAGAGAGACAGACAGGAAAAGAAGTAAAAGAAAAATAAATCAACCCGTACATCAACAGTAACAACTGCTTCTCTTTCAACAAGTTAAAAACAAAATCCTTCTCTAGCCATTTTTATATAACAGTGGCAGCATCACATATATTCAGGGCAGAGTGGGGAGTTCTCACTTCCTGCTGAACTGGAGATTATTCAAGCCACAGGGGAGACATGAGCTTCATCTTTGGGGATGGATGTGCCAGCTATGGAATGCCCTCTCTGAGCCTTGCTAACCTCATTTCCTGATTCATGCCGTGGTGTTACCATTGGCTTGAAGGGAAGCAGCTCCTCTGTCCTTCTGAACAGAAGGTGAGTGTTTTCACTCAGTTGTTTAAGAAAAGGCATTGCAGATGTCATAAGGGCTATTTCAGATATTGCAGTTTTCCCATTACAGGGCTTCTCCCTGATTCCTGCCTTCCTCTGCACTAAGTGCTTTGCATACGTTTTTATGGTTTGTAATTGTGATAAGTGTAAACAGACCAAGACTTTCAGTGCCATTTTTTTTTTCCTTTGCAACTAGTGCTAATGACTGAAGTTTAAATCTTATACCTGGTTTCAGGTTTTCATCCTAAATATATATTTTTAAATAAAAATTAATGATTTACTTCTTGTTGCAAAACAAGATAATGACCATGATTTTATCTATCTTTCCAAGCTGAGGTTTCACATACTTTGCCATTTAAACCCAACTGCTTGAAGTCATCTGGTTTAAGGCCTCAATTGAGCAAATCACTTAATGTGCTTACCTTTAATCATGGTAATGGCCCCACTGACTTTAAGAGGATGACTCCAAGGCATAATGCATGGGAGCATGCTTAAGTATCACGCCAAATCAGTATTAGGAAGATTACACAGCTCCTCTCTGACACACACCAGATTGACAATGAAAGTCAAGTTTACATGACTGAGTTACTCCTGAAGAAAGAGGAGACTGTGTTTGTCATATGGCTCCCTGCTTTATATATAGAGTAAGGTCCTTGAGAAAAATCCTGATGAAATTGTAAGGTTTGACCTAGAAACTACTATGCAAAGCCTAAGCAAAAGTGAATGTTGTGTGTTGAATGCCCATCTGCAATGATAAGGGGCAGACAGTCTTAGATAGAGGAAGCTTGAAAACAAAAAAACAGAATCAGAGGTACTGGAGCAAAGAGCTCATTAAAATACTAAAAATCACACCCCGAGGCGGGGAAGATATATGCTAATGGAACATATATGTACGTTAATGAGATACATAGCTAAAACACAGGTATAGAGACATGCTCAGTAAAGAACTCCTTGCATCACTCCTTTATAACCAATTAGCAAACAAGGATGCTTATGAAGATTCAACCTCTGGTATATAAGGGGCTCAGTATTGAATGTGCGTGTGCTTGTCTTGGGAGATTATTCCGCTTGCACCTTTTATTGCTAGCAATAAATCATTTTTATACTTTCACCCCTGGTATCTTTATTGGCCTTTGCATACCGGGCACGAACCCAGACTTGGGCTGGGGCCTAACAAAATCAAGGCAAAAGAGGATAATTGTAAAGATAATTAGATGGGCCATGCTGTATACCACTGTCATATGGGACAGACTCCTCAACTCCAACTACACATATCCATTATATATCAGGGGTGGCCAACCTGCAGCACAAGTGCCCCAAGTGGCAGGGGCAGCCTGTGTGTGTATCACATGGCAGGCCCAGGCAGGGACATGCAGAACAGCACAAGATAGGGCAGGAAAGTGGCAGGGAGCATAGAATAGGGAGCAAAAAGAAGAGCAGAGGGAGGGGATCAGATTGGTATGTAGGGATGGTGAGGAGGTTATTAGTGTGTCGGCTTCCAAAAAAGGTTGGCCTCCACTGCATTACATAAATACAGTGGCAGAGTAGAGGGTGAAAGGAGAAACTATGTGACATAGTGGGAAAAAGCAGGTCGTGGACCACACTGTCCTTGCACCATTCACTCCTTCATGATGCACATCCCTTCTCTCCTGTCCGATATGCAAGAGTTACAGTGTCTGCCTATCCAGGTTTTCTGTACTTTGGCCCTCCCTACATAGAAGAGAAACAGCATTTTGGCATGGTTTTACACTGCATGGGACAATGTTTTCTTAAGACATATAGGCAAAAGCTGTAGACAGGTATGTCTAGTGGGAAATTCAAGAAAGTCTATATATCAAACTGCATTTCTTATGTTAGTAACCCTCACCCTGCATTCTCTGAGACAGGGCATGTTTGCACAGCACCTAGCAGAATGGGGTCCAGCTTGCTTGTATTCTTTAGGCATAACCACAACACACTTCAAATTATATTACTTTTTCTAACATTTTAGGCATTACTGGTGTAGAGCAGGATTCACTCGATATACCGTTGCATAAGCGAGTGCCCTTGGAAATGTACTCATGGTATCTCCTAGGATACTGTGACGCATGCTAATCCAGAAGCAGCATGGAATTTAGCCCACACGTACAGTAATACTTTCTGGACTTAAAAAATATCCGTGTCTCAAAAAAAATCATATTCTTTAGTGCATACTGGGCCTTGCACTGAACAAAATTGATTGTCAGCATGTGTCGACAGAAGAAAGGCTGGCTTGAAAACTGCTTTTTCAGCTACATTTCTAAAAGAAGCTCCACAAAGATGCACCTTGACTTGGGAGTCATGCCGGGTCCTATCTGTCACGTCCTATCACATTCTAAAACACAATCTGACTACTAAGCAAGGGGCCGCCCATTAGTAATTTCTGAGCACATGTGGAGCTTGTTAAAAACCAATGTGGAAAGCATGTGCATGAAGAGAGGGGAATAAAATATTCTGAGCACCTTTTTTGTGCATATAATATGCAATATGCTGAACACTCAAAATAAAGCACTGTGATATCCCTGCCACACTTCTAATGTCTGGGGACCTGGGCAATAAGGGACCTGCCCTGGGAACTGCTGCCCAGCTCTCACAGGGAATAAGGCACTTAACTCCTATTGATTTCAGCCTGCAGCAGAGGATCAGTGAAGTTAAAGAATATGTGACACCCAAAAACAAGTGTTTTGCAGCAGGTTTGTATCAAAAGAGGCAAATGGCACCCAAGATGTCCCAGGTGATCAGTCAAACAGCAGTGGATTCAAGCCCTACAAGAAGTGTATCATCCAACTGGATCACATTACACAGATGTTCTGTCACACAGTGCTAAAGGGTAGGAACAAGTGTTCAGTTTTAGCTGTGGAAATGTATTTGAAATACTTGCATTCCAGATTGCAGCCGTCCCTTCTCCCCTGCTTCCCACACCTTCCTTGGCAAACCCATTTTCAGGAAGTTGTGGGGAGCAGCAGCTGCTCCACTCTTCTCAGTCCACAGGGGGAGTTGAGCATCATGACTTCCCCAGATGGGGAAGGGTTGGGGAGCAGCAGGCAGTAGAGTGGAGTGAGCATCAGGACAGTGTCCCTTATCTCTTCCCCAGGCCAAGGTGTCCCTGATCTTAGGAAGTCTCAAGGGGAAGAGGGGGCTGTGACAGTTCAAGTCCTCTGACTGGGAAGTCTTGAGCTGCAGAAAAATGCTCCCTACCTCCCATCTTCCCCAGACTTGCTATGACCAGGCTGCGGAAGGCACAGAGAAAGTTGCTGCTCGATGTCTTCTGATCACAGAGGAGTGAAGCAGAAGTTCATTAAATGAAAAAGAAACCCTCCCCCAGGGGAGATCTTCTAGGTGTCAACCTGACTGATCTTTCTCCTGTGGGGAAGGAGAAAGTGAATGAATACCTTTACTCTTGCAGTTCCTATTGGGAGAGTGGAAATTCTCCTAATAGTAACAAAAATAATGGGTGCCTATACATGTGTATCGAGGCTGTGCTGACACGCTGTAATTATAGCATGTCAGAGCGGACTTGATCAATTGAGTCTCCTGGAGCGTGGCAGTTATTGCACTCCAGCAGACTCCAGCATCGCGTGTATCAGCGTTCCCATGCTGAAAAATGGCAGCAAGAGCACTTTAACTAAAGGTCATTCAACAAGCTTTAGTTGGAGAACCTCTGCCACCATTTTTTCTTCTGTCACTCTTAGAGCTGCTCTAATTAAAGTGCCCTGCCCCCGCCGCTCAGAGCATGTGTATAAATGCCCATAATGCCTGTACATAGCCAAAAAGGTGCCATTGTTCATCACACCCAAATGTAAACCTCTTCATGTCTATTTAAACCCTATATCCTATTTCTGGGGCAGGTCCATTATTTCTAATTGCTTAGCAGACTACAGAAGGGAAGTATTTTCACTCCTGTGTATACATGAAATGACATTAAAGGGAGTTACTCACAACTAAAGGAGTGGAGAGGCCCTTTAGTGCATGTTCTTGGGCCATACAAGTGATACTTAGCACTTCTTATTAGTCATTAGCAGTGAAAAAGGCTCCCTCATGACTTCAAGGGACAACCAAATTCAGAATGCAAACTCCCATTGATAGTAATGGGATTGCTCTGACTGACCTGTAAGGAGGCGAAAAGAGAGTTATGTTTTAATCATTATTTTAGGGTTGTCTGAGAAAGTCTGTTTGGGTGACAATAAACTCTGGGACTGGAGAAGATGCTGGGTTTGTACACAGAGGATTAATAGCATGTAATTTTCCCATGAAAATAGGAAGACAGAAAATGTCTTTCTGTCTTCCTAAGCTATATATATATTATATATATACTATATTGAGAGAGAACAGTTTTCAGTGACTTCACTCTTAATGCAGATCTTGTTGGCATATATAATTCCCTTAAGCCTTGTCTTTTTCTTAGCATGCCAACCCCCAAAGGTTATGAAGTATTTTAGAAAATATTTGCTTATTAACACATAACGTCTACTAATTTGTGGGGGAAATGAGATGAGACAACTGCTAATGTTCAGACATTAGAAGCCAATACCTTCAGAAGCCCAATAAAAAAAAATCTCACTACTTTTGCCTGACCTCTTGAATTTTTCATCCTGTAATGTTGTTTCTGGTGTGATATCACAGTCAGTAAATTTTTAACTTCAGGACCTGGCAAAGATCCAGATGGTTTTAAAGTCACTTGCTCAGGCAAGAGAAGAATGGTACATTTGGGATGAAATTATCCTGGAGGGCATTGTTGCAATTAGAGAGATGAATGGCTATAGGCTTTAATTAGAACACTGGGTACACATTCCATATCAGTATTCTAATAAGAAACTCAACTCACACAGCCAGGTAGTATAATGTTACTAAGTCAATACCTGCATTTCTAAATGAGGGACCATTTTAACTCCATATTTATTTATAAACATAAGACAGTTAAGTAGAAAAAACACTCTTGATTAGCCTGAATTCCCCTGCCTCGGGCCTCTTCACAAATCATGGTTATGCTAACATTCATAACAGACTCGTGCATCAGGGGAAGGGAAGTTGGAAGGAGACTGGAGATGAGATTGGGCAATATATTTCACAGTCAAAAGAGTAGACATAAGAAGGAAGCATACAATTATACTTCTCCAATCTTTTTGTAGTGGTGGCTATAGTTTGCTTTTTCCTACCTGGATATTAACTCTGTGCTTTAAAATGGATTACCTTCTAATTTGATTCAAACTTGGTAATACAAAGAACATTATTAAGGGGGCAAAGTCAAGCGCTCTCAAATGTTAGGAAATTAAAGAATTAAAGTTGCCAGTACATCCTCAGTTCAGCTCCCCCGGTAAACATGCATTATGATAGAGTGTTTAATTACATAATCACATTTCTTTTTCACAGGACCCCTGCTTCCTCCTGTGCACACAACACACTTAATGAGCAACAATTCAATGTATTTTTTTCCTTGTTGTTCAGTGAGCGCCCCAGGCCTTATTTACTGAATATTTTCAAATGCTGCTCTGAAGGCAGAATTATTCATTTCCTCCTGGGTGTTTTTATGGTTCTCATTGCTGCAGAGGCCAAATGCTGAACTATCATTAAGCAATTTCTTTTCATAAAGCTTCTATTAAGTCAGGGGTGGTATTATGCCCATTTCACAGATGGGAAACTGAAACACAGATACATTAAGTTTAAAAGCATGTGCCAGTTCTCCATTTTCAATCTGAGATATGTAGGGCCAAATTTTTCATACACTCAGAATTATACATAACTGTATATGTTAAAGCACAGCTCCCCCGGAGGTCCATTGTAGCTGTGAATGCTTGGCAAACCTGGGTGCATCTACACATGCACACTTACTGTGCAGTAATGTAAGTTACTGCACAGTAACCAAAAATTAATGTGCAGTACAGGAGTGCATCCACATGTGCACTCCCATACTGCACAGTAACTATAGTGGCTTACACCGACTTGGGTGTAAATTTGCTACCTGCATGATGCAGGTAGCAAATATACACCCAAGCAGTTACTGTACAGTAACTCACATGTGGACCCATTATGGTGCAGTAACATGGAAGCTTCCCAGCTGCGTCTGCCCAGCCACTAGTGGGCCAGTTGCAGCCCAGCCCCAGGGCTCCTGCCTTGCCCCCTCTTCTGCTGCTGGGCTGCGCTGCTCTCTGGCAGCCTCTAGCCGCAGGGTATAAAAGCTTGCAGCCTTTTCATGCCTTGGGGTAAACACCACAGGGAGCCTGAAGGAGCTGCTTGTCCCTGCTGCACACCAGCAGGCCCCATCTGCCCCCTGGACAGCCCACAGGCTGTGTTTGCCTGAGCTGTCCCCCTCCTGAGCTGCTACCTGGCCACAGGTGAGTGCTGCAAAGAATTGCAGTTTGCTGCATGCCTTGCCAGACCCCTGTGATCCCACCAGTGCTCTTGCTCCCCACCGCTGCTCACCCCCCCACTACTCTATTTTTGCAGGACCGGGATGAAGCACCTTGGCTGCATGGCTGTGACTCCCTGGCTGTGCCCCAGTTGGGGTGCTGCTGCCAGCCCTCCAGTGCCAGCATCACAGGGCCAGCTACATGGGGGCCCAGTCAGCTGGCATGGGGGATGATATTGTCCTCTTCCCCCATGCCCAGCCCTGGCCCCATCCACATCCACATCCACCTGCCTGTCCAGAGCCCCAGAGGACCAAACTGGACCCAGGAGGAGGTGTGCACCTTTGTGGCACTGTAGGGCAAGGAGGACATCCTGAGTCAGCTCACCAAGGGTAGGCACTCAAGCAACCACATTTATGAAGCCCTAGCAGCTGGGATGCATGGGCAGGGCCACTCCTGGTTGGCACAGCAGTGCCACATTAAGGTCAAGGGCCTGCAGACCCAGTGGGAGGCAGTGACTGGCCACAATCATTGATCCAGTGGAGCTCCCAGCACCATAACCTTCATGCAGGAGCTGACCTGCATTCTGGCCCCCCAGGAGCCCACACCCATGCCCCACCCTGACACCTCCAGTAACAAATCGCTGGAGGAAGGTACCTTGGGCCTTCAACACCCTGCCCCACACTCCTCCCCAGCTGCTGTGCCCACTGGCAGCCCAGAGCGCCCTGGCCAGCAGCTGCCTCTGCCCCGCCCCACAGTCACTCAGGAGGAGCAGCCAGCCATGCCACCGCCAGCCACCAGCAGCACCAGTTTCACCCCAGGGGGAGGGGGCCCTGGGCAGGCACCAGGCCCCAGTATGCTGAAGGCCATGGACACTGGACAGAGCTAGACACCACCTGACATGGGGAGCCCCATTCCACACCGTCACCAGCCTCACTGGCCCTGGATCTGTGGTAAGTCTTGTCCTGCATTGGGAGATGGGCCCTCCCACCCTCAGTCCCCACCCCTGCCCTTGCCTCTGGCTCCAGCCCCAGCCTCCCCACTCCTTGCCTGGTGTGCCCACACTTGCCTAGCCCCAGGTCCCCCCCCCCCCCCCCCCAGCAGGCAGAGATGTGGGACACAGGTCAGACCTTTATTGACCAGCCTGTGTCCCCACAGCTGGGTGAGCACAGGCCTCTTGTGTGCCAAGGAAGGTTTTGATCCCAGCGGCAATCTCCTTCTCAGCAGCCAGGGGCAGGAATATATAGCACTGTGACAGGTAGCCCTCCAGGTGGTGACAGAGGTTCTGGGGAAGGCTGGGCTTGTCCCCCACAGCATCATAGCTCAGGGTCCCAATACAGGGGTACCAGCAGGACCAGCAGCAGCAGGGCATAATGGCCCAGGCAGTCCTCCACCTGTACAAACATCCCACTGTGCACTGACTGTGGAATGGGCAGCAGGAGCATGCTCGGGACACAATGGTGGTGTTGCACCCCGAGATCCCCAGCAGGGAGAGTAATGGCATGGCCAGCCCCTCACCCCAGTTGTCCAGGAGACCTGCATGTCCCGAGCCCAGGCACTGGGGGCTAGGCAGTAGTGCAGCAGAGTAGTGGACTTGGGGGTGAGATGTTAGTGAGGGCTGGAGATGTCACAGCAGGTGTGGCCAGAAGCCTGGCCTAACCCACCCTGGGAAGGGCCAGCCCCGAGGGCACAAGCAGAGATGGGGGACTCAGAGCGCACCCACCTAGGCCTAGGCCTACCCAGCCAGCTTACTATGGTCCCTGGGCAGCTACATGCAGCCAACCTCCAATCTGAGGCCAGGCAGTGCAAGGTCCCTCGAGCAGAGCATCTGCTCTCTCAAATGTTGCAAACTCTCACAAAAGCCTCTACAGGGCCAACATCTGGATGCAGGGTAGAGGCTGCATGGGCCTGCATGACTACTGCTACAGCCTCATTGCCACCTGCCACTGGAGCTGCCCAGAGGTGCTGGTTACACCAGTGGCACAGCCTCGATGAGACCCACCTGCTCCAGCAGCTGGTGGTCATAGTGGAGGGCTGGGTGGTGGGCCGGCAGGAAAAGGACCTCACCTGGGAGGCTGCCGGAGAGGAGGCACAGATGTAGGCATCCCAGGCCCACTGGGAGGAGCTAGCAACCCTGGAGCAGCACTGCGTGGAGCTGCTGAAGCATCTGGCTACCCAGGGTCACCCAACAGAGGCTGTGCCTATGCTCCCCCACACCTGACCTTGTGCCCCAGACCCACAGAGCCCCTGGGTCCCACCTGCTGCCCCACAGCAGGCCCCTAGCAGCACACTGGAGCAGGTTCTGCAGTGTCTTCCAGCCTCAGGCATCCCTAGCCCCTGCTGTGGCCCCCAGACCCATGGAGGAACCATCTGTAACAGCCCACCTGCTGCTGGGTCTCCACCCTGGGTGGCCCCACCCCTCAGCCCTGCACAGATGCACTTAGGGATCGGGTCAGACACATGACATGTCTTTTAAGTTTGGGGAACAGGTTTCTTATTTTTGGTGGGTGGCAGGTGGGGGTGGAGAAGCACTGTGTGGGAGGAAGGGGGGAGGGGCCTATGTTTGTTGAGGGGGGAGGGAGGAGGGATGGGGCAGGTGGGGTTGCTGTATTCATAAAGTTTATACTGTTTGACCTGTGTGTGTTTCCTGGAGTGGTGCTCAGGGTGGGCAGGGGCTAGTGTGGGTGTGCAGGAGAAGGAGGTCAGCCAAAGACTCTCACACCTGGTGCCCTGGGCCTGGCTGGTGGGTGCGTGGCTGTCCTGGGGCCTGGGAAGGGGGGTCTGGTGAAGACAACAGGGCCAACACCATGGCCAACAGCAGTGCAGGGTGCTGGTCATTGCTGGCAGGGGCTGGGCTGGATCTGTGGGGTGCTGGCACTGCTGACAGGGGCACAGACAGGGGTAGGGTAAGAAGCGGCATGGGGAGGCAGGGTGGGCAGGGAGAGAGCTGCTGCATGCTGCCCTTGTGTTGGGCATGCAGCTCCTGTCAAGGGAGGGGCTGAGCAGGGATCAGAGGGCAGGACTGTGCTTTCAGTGCCGGCAGCCATATAGCTAGGGTCTGAAGCTCCCCCCAGTGACCACAGGGGCACATGGCAGGCTGCTCTGACTTGGGACTAAATAAGGTTCCCAGGTTAACTGCACGTGTAGATGCCAGCCCTATTCCTGCTTACTGCACAATAACTTTAATGCACAGTAAATGCACATGTAGACACACCCCCTGCAAGTCAGATCCAGGGAATCAACATTGGCACCCAGAAAAAGAAGAAATACACTGCAAAAAGTTTGGGGCAAATATCTTACCTAGCATCATGCAGAAAATCTGTGGTAGAGACCAGGGTAGAATCCAGTTATCTGGGGCAGCACCAATTGTCTTCGATTCCTTCTGTTTCTATGTCATTTATTGCATCATTTCTAGTTATGCAATAAGAGAGGCAAGGCTCTTACAGATGATAGTCTGTCACTACACTGCCCAGCTTCAGTCCAGAACAGGTCCATGCCATGCAATGGTATGCAGGTGTCATGTATAATTCATCAAAAGAAAAAAATTAACATTTCACAAGAAACCTTAATTCTTGTATTTCCTAGTTTCGGTGTACTTACATTTGCAACCTTAACAATGTCCTTTTAGAAAAGGTTGTGTTTATAATGCCTGTGTTTATAAAAGCAAGTTTAACCCCTCCATTCCCCCCCCCCCAATTCTATCATGCAGTATCATGATGACATTCACTTTGCCAATAAGTTTCACAAACACCTGCAAGAATAGTAGGACCCAAGGAATCTTCATTACATTTCTGACTCTGGAAGGCATCTTGTTCTTCTCATTTTTCCTAAGCAAAGCCTCTTCTTCCCTCACCCCTTCAACTTTTTCCTGTCTAAGCCCTGTCTCTTTCCCATCTCTAGCTTCTCATCCCTGTCCAACTGTTGTCCTGAATTAGCCAGATCTAGTCTCCAGTCTTCAGCTTCTTTGTTCAGCAAGTCCTAATCACGCACCTCTGGACTCCCTATTAAAGTCCCATTGTCCCCTTCTATTCTACATCTCTTTGCTCAGCCAGGCCCAGTTCCTTCTCTTTCGGCTGATTGTTTGGTTTGTCTCTTCATTATCTTGACTTCTAGGCTCCACTCCTCCCTTTTCCAAACTCTCTTATCAGGCTAATTTCAGTGCCTCTGACTCCTTGAACTAGCCAGTCTCAGTTATCCTCAAGCATCCTGTACCATGCCTAATTCCTGTCCACTCTGCCATGCTTGACTGATTCTCACTTCCAGTCTCCTTGCCTAGTTAGTCCCAATAACCCATCCATTCCCCACCCAAACCCTCCATCTACTTACTATTTGTTTCCCCACCTGTTTTGCTCCCTCACTCCAAGATCCATACTCCTTACCCACCCAGTCCCAATCTCCTTTTACCCCAGCTCCAAGCACCAGTAACCTGTTTCCTTGTCAATCTCCAGTAGGAGCTTTCACCTTTCTGCCTTATTTGCTCCTTGTCTATCCAAGCTATTATATTTCCCCATGCCAACCAAGCTCTTTTTCAATCTTCTTTTGAATCAGGTAGGTACCAAAAAGAAGGAAACTATGCCCAGCAGGAGCTTATTTGAAAACAGGAAAGGCAGGCTCCCTGCTTTTGGTTCAGGTGACTGCAGCTGGTTACAATAGTAGCTTAGACTTGCAAGTGCAGGGACATATGGGACAGTCCCAAGCTGAAGCCTTGCCCAGTGGAAACAGAATCATTGGAAAATCTGGCTGCCAAAATCTATGAAGTGCACTAAACCTGTGAAAACCAACGTTTTTCAAATTCTTATAGCTTGACCAAATCCAGACAGATTTTCAAGGAGGTGGAAGAAGAAATGTCTTTGACAGAACACCTCTTCCCATTTCAAATTCCAGTTCTTCACTCCAAAGTTGGGATTTCTAAGGCTTGTAAAAAATAAGTCATGCAAATATTTTACCATGGGCAGAACAACTTATTCTTACCTTAATTTCATTCTCAGAAACGTCTGAGCATTTGCCTAAGGAAGATACCTAGCACAGAAAGTTTCAAGTTTTGTAAAACTATAAGTAACTGAAAACATGGTGTTATAATGGGAAGTGCTAGGCAACCTTACCACCAGGCACTGCTACCATTGCTGCCTGTAATAGATAAGAATACAGCCACCCACCTTTAAGCTAAAAATCCTAAAGATATTTTTAAGGGAAATTATGTAAGATGAAAAGACTCTTGTTCCAAGCCCTCTTTCATATCTCTTCTGATATGCATGTTCCAAATCCTGTCCCAGATCAGTACATCATTTTCACTTTGTTTAAATAAGGAACTGTATCTGTCTATCAGCAGAACTGTACCAGGATAGTTTTATTGCTCTAACTGTAGTGAGCATAGAGGTGGTTAGCTGTCTTAGTCTGAAGTCAGGCAGAAGGTAAGGCAGGGTAGCATTTACAAGACTGGTTCAGAAAGGCATGAGCTTTCAGTAAGCAATAACCTACTTTGTCAGATGCCATGTCTTAGCACCTGTACTACCTGGTACTCTTATTTATACTAGCATAACTCCGCATGTGCAAACACATATTCCTGTTACACTGAACAATATGCAGTGTCAATGGCTGGCCACTTTTGTAGAGCTCTTTGGATTACATGAATGAAAATGTTATGCTAGCATTTACTAGACCTTTCATAGCTAAGGCCAAATTCTTATTGCATTTAGATGTAGATTGGACATATACATGTTCCTACTGGTTGGTTTGGTCTTTTTGGCAATGACACAGCAATGTGCCGACTCTCTGCTGCATGTGATTGTGGCTTCTTCACCACATAGGAAAGAATCCTTTCATCCTTTGTATGCTGTCAGAAAGCAAGCCACTGGTTTGTTTAAACTAGGAGACAGTGAGTGCGTCTGCACGTTCATTAATGCACTTCTGCTAGTGAGCATTAAGCTTAGTAGCTCTAATGTGAGGTACTAACTAAATGTGTATTAGGCTTCCCTAATGCATAGTAGCAAAACTGAACATTTTTTTAGTGATGTTTAATGTGCAATAGCCCAATTTTACTACACATTAACTTATTCACACTGTTTTTGCCGTGACAATCTAATGCACAGTAAAATAGACTACTGCACATTAAAGTACACATGTATTATTAGGAATACGTAGTTCCATTAGCCCTTCCTACCTCAGAGCAACCCCACACTTTTTTCTATAATCTGCTATGAGGAGCTATTTTTCATGGTGTACCATGATATTCCATAACCATGTTTGTCATTAATTTATATTTCTTAAGTTAAACAAGCATTGCTCAGCCTTAGATTCTAATGCTAATAAAGCACACAGGATTGTCTATTAATAAACTATTGGTGAACTTCTCAGGATGTTTATGTCACAAAGCCAAACCAGGCAGTTTGGGTATGAAGTAAAAGAATACCTGCCATTGTTCCATAAATTAAATGCTGTAAGGTTATTGCTCATTACAGGCATATAAAATAACTGTGCACCAAGAGCACTTATCTCAAGGATGGTTGAACCAAAAGGGGAAAGATGGGAGCCTGCTGAATGCTCCATTATGTACCCTGTGACCTCAACCTTGCTTTATACTTGGGCTGCAGGAGATGTAAGAACTCCCCAAAGGAGTAAGGAGGTTGGGTTCATCCAAACCTATTTTGCTATGTAGTAGGGAAGTCCTCTCTTCCCACCTGGATTACTGTCTGCCTTTAATCTTACTTCCTAGCTCCAAACAGCGTGGTACCTGGAGAGAAGTTGTGAGGGGTGGGAGAGGGAGAATCATGTCATATCTTTCCTCCTCAGCACAGATCTTGCCCCATCAACCTCAACTGGTATGTCATCCATTTGTGACATCTTTGCATCGCAAATGTTACTGCTGGGGCCAGGAACTGGCCAATAAAAGACAATTAAAAATAAAGCCATTCTGGAAATTTATACAAAAATATGCAGCTAGCCCTGGTACTTTATTGATTGTATTGCTGGTTTCCATGGCAACAGATGTGGAGGAGTTAATTAAGATCAAGGGTTAGAGCTGATAAAAATAGGAATTTTCAATGCAGTTAATCTATCATGAACGTTCAAATTGGCTTCCCTAACAAAATATCTATTGGAGTGAAATGGCGGTAGCTAAATCATTTTAATAAAAGTAAATGAAACTTGTTAAGAGGAGCTTAATGCTGATGTATTTGCTTTCTCTTTATCCTGTTAGAAGGCATTTTTACTTTGATAATCAAATTAATAAAAACAATTACAAAATCTTGTGGAATTCATACATTATCAAAGAAAGATCCTTGTGATCAAAAGTATTCTTTATTGTAATCTCCTTGCCAATGTGCATTTTTGTTAATTTATTCACTCAAAGGCCCCAAATGTTTGCATGGCAGCTAAAACATTAGTTTTTTGGCAATGAGCCATTTCTTTGCCTCAGACCTCATTATCCTTATTAATTCAGTCTACTACATGTAATAATGGGTTGGTTGCACTGTGCCTTATTGGCAGCTCTCTGACTTGTCCAAGCGTGACGAGAGATTAATCCAGAGGTAACGTGGTCCAGTAGTAGAAGTTGAACAAGTCCTCTGTTTCTTCATGGAGTAACAAGTCCCAAAGTACAGATGAGGGTGATGGGCTTTTTAGTCAGTTTTGCACTAAAATTGCCATTCACGGTAGGGGCACCCTCAAGCATGTTGCAGGGCGCCAAGTGGGCTGCTTCCTAAAGTGGAAGTACTGTAACCACTTTCGCTTGGCACTTTAGGTGGGATAATTAGCACTGGTGAGATATAGGGCCAGGTCTTCCACTCCAAACTAGTGGACAAGCATGACTAGACTAGACTAGACTCATTCTGGTTTAAGAGGCAGTTCATGCAGAGCAGCACAATGTTCCTGAAGGTACTACTGCCAGGGCCTGTAAGTTCACCTTGTAGACATGACCCTAGCGCTTGCTCAGGGCCAACTAAGAACTATGATTTAAAGTCTGTTGATAAAGGATTTCCCTAGTGGCTTACCATCAGAGCTCATGGGCTACATTTAGCTTCTGAACCTTGCAAGTGACCTGAATGCATTCTTAATGCCTTAGGCCAGAAGGGATGAGCCCCCTCTGTACTTAGAAATTCTCTCGCCCAGGGTGCAGTAAGAGAAACAGGTACAAAAGGAGACAGAGAAGGACACACAGCATTCTTTTCACTGTAAGAAAACTAACATTTGCGGAAAAGGCTGAGGAGACTTAAAAATATTTTTAGCATTTTCCTGGACATGCTCACAACAAATTCATGAAATCAAATTATTGTGGGAGTCTTGCCCATTTATGATGGCATTGCCTGGGATTGTCCAGCAAAATTCTGAGCAGCAGCACTACAGACAGAGGCCTCATGTCACTGCTTCCTGTCCGGTGACAGGAGCAGGAAATCTGGACTGGAGTCAGCGGTCCACTGCCTAGCTCTAGAAGCCTAGATGTACAAAGACATTGGCCAAGTTTCCAGGAGTAGGATCAGATCCCCGGAAGGGGTTTGATTAACAGAAACATCTCATTCAAAAGTCACTCTCCAAGCTCCAGGATTGTCTGTCTACACAATTCACCCAGTCATTCAAAACATCCTGGTTCCTTTTTATTTGCAGTGCTGTGAATAGTATGTCACGGGCAGGGTCCTTCAGGAGGGCCGTGATCTCCTTGAAGCCCCTTCCTCTGTGCCAAGTCGGCCTAGGGGCACCCTCTGATTCTCACCCACCACGTCTTTGATGTTAGATAAGGTTGGGAGGCTGCCTTACGTCTCCTTGGGCACGGTTAGTTGGGACCTGCGTCCCCATGGTTTCTCAGACTCTCCAGGGGTCTCCCTGTATGATGGGTGCTTCCCGGGCACCCTAGCCTTATGGGCTATGTGTGGCTCCTACCACCCCTTATACCACGCCCCAAGCCTCGCAGTTGGGATGGACGTTGGTCTGTCGAATACACTCGCCCGCTCTCTGGGGCCTCCTCTGTACACTCAATACAGCCGCCCCTCTCCTAGGGGCTTTCTGTGCCCACTCTGAGACTTCTCTAGAATACTGCCCCTCTTTTGGGGCTCTCTCCCCAATGCTGCCCTTTTCCTAGGGCTCTCTGCGCCCCACTCTAGGCCTTCTCTATAGTGTCGCCCCTCTCAGGGTCTGTCTCAATAAAGCCGCCCCTCTCCTTGGACTTCTGTGCCCACTCTGGGACTTCTCGGTTATGCCACCTGTCTCTCGGGCCCACCCCACTGCTTCCCCCTTTCTCCAGGCCTCACCGCACTACTACCTCCTCTCTCCGGGGTTTACCACAGTACTCTGCCCTTCTCCGGGGTTTACCACAGTACTCCGCCCTTCTCCGGGGCTCACCAAGCCTGCACTAGGGCTTCTCAATAGTGCCCCCTCTCTGGGGCTCGCTGGGCTCAACTTGGGCTTCTCAAATGCCCCTCTTCAGGGCTGGGGTCTATGCACCCCGGGTGATGCGCCCGCTGGTGCTGGGATGCGCCCTTGCTGGCGCTGGGGCCCCCCACACCACTGTGGGTCCCTATGAGTACGCTGCGCCCTCACTGGCGCCAGGGTCCCCATACTGCGTGGATTCCCCCTGAGGCCTCCTCCAACCCCTTATAGCCTCACCCTAGCCACTGGTATAATACACAACAACAAAGCAAACACAAGCCTCTTGGCTACAACTTAATTTAAAGCTGCCCGGCTAAAACCATGGTGATCAAACATCTTTGAGCTGCCATCCTTTACTCTGCTAGAGCGGTTCTCATATCTTAGCTTCAGGAACTCCTCTCTGTCTGGATGCTGGCAGGGAACTGCCAACCTGGCCTCAGCCCTGGGCTTTATAAGAGCCAGACCTTGCCCCTTACAGCCAGCTGACCGCTGTCAGGTGTGGGTCATTTGCTGCCTCCAGTTGCCCTGGCAACCTGCAGCTGTGCTCCTTAGCCACTGCTAGGGCTTTTCCTCTAGCATTTTTTCCTCTCTAGGAGCAGGGCACCTCAGTGCTCTGCGACATAGTACTTTGCTATATTCTCTTGCCTCACTGAACAGAGAGAAATGGGGAGAATTACTCTTCACTTCTGGCTTTGGCATACATTGGGTATTTCTACCCAGTCTATGAGTTTTCATTGATTGGGGAGAGAGGATGAAGCCAAGCAGCCTGTGTTGTGGTTTTTACTAGGGCTCAGTACTGCTGGACCTTTATGAATTGCTCCAAATGTGAGGCCACAACACAGGAGTGTGGTGCAGGGAATATTAATCTTGCAAAAAGGGAGGAAAGAAAGGAAGATCTGATCTAACTCATTTTTATATTCACTGAATATTGTTGATATTACACCTGGCATCTGGATACTTGCTCAAACCTGGTAATCTTACACTTGGGATAAATATGAGCAAACGCTTCCTTCCTGCTGCCACTGAAATGCAATCACCTCTGTATTTTGCAATGTGTGTGATTTACCACGACCTGCCACCCTACACAACAGTAAGAAAGAAAAAAAAATCAAGAAATGAACCATAACTTAGCCAGCAGAAACTCCAGGGGAAATGTAGGTAGCCAGAAAGCAATTACCCAAGCTGGAATTTAGCCAGGATGCTGGGGTTAAAGTCCCTATTTGTTTGAATTAATTTAATTGGTAAATATATTGTTCCACTAGCTGTTGCTCAAATAACCTTTTGTATTAGCCAGCAGGTTAAATAGCACTTTCATTGCAGCACTTACCAGCCACTGTTTCTGCCAGGCACTTTTGCTATTTTATGCAGGTCCTGGGCCTTTCTGGTATTATCCATGTCCGATTTGGAGCTGGGGAATGGTGCAACAAGCAACAATTAAAAAAAGTGGAAGAAAGCAGTGCAACTGTAGCCGGCATTTATTATATTAGTCAAAGGAAGCTGAAAACAAATGTAAAAATATCTTTACAGTGGTTGTACCTTATGCATAAGTAACACCGCAAGAACAAAATTATCACAGATGCCTCAGCTCACCAAAATTAGCTTGTGTTTCAGTCTAAAAATGCAAATATCATGGAATGCAAAAAAAAAAAAAAAATTGTTGCTACCTCCTTAGTGAAAAAATATTAACACAATATCAGCTCAGTGAAATTGCTGCTTACTTCACAAGACTGACTCTGCTGAGCCTTGATTGTGAGCAGGGCTTTCACCTACCAACTGTGAGAAAGATGCTGATCTGAATACCCTCAGGGAGCTATACATTTACCTTCTTGTGTTCTACCTTTCTCCTCTCTTGTGCTTCAGAGTTTTTATAGTTGTGTCTTTTGGAATCTGACCAGAATAGAGGGAATATTGTGGAGATAGCGGGGAATTACATTCACTTTCCTTGGAGGATAATCTCAAGGGCTAGACATAGTTGGTAGGGTCGGAAGGGACCTGAGAAGATCAGCAAGTCCAAACCCCTGCCATGGTAGGAAAGAGTACTGGGGTCAAACGACCCTGGCAAGGTGTTCATCCAGCCTCCTCTTAAAGACCCCCAGGGTAGGAGCCAGCACCACTTCTCTGGGAAGTTGGTTCCAGATCCTAGCCACCCTGACTATGAAGTAGTGCCTCCTGATATCTAGCCTGAATCTACCCTCTGCCAGCTTGTGACCATTATTTCTTGTCACTCCTGGTAGCGCTCAGGGGAACAGGGACTCCCCCAATTCCTGCTGGTCCCCCCTGACTAGTTGGTAACAGGCCACTAGATCCCCCCTCAGCCTTCTCTTGCGGAGGCTGACCAGGATCAGGTCCTTTAGCCTCTCCTCGTAGGGCCTGCCCTGCTGACCCCTGATCATGCGAGTGGCCCTCCTCTGGACCCTCTCCATGTTGTCCACATCTCTCCTGAAGTGCGGTGCCCAGAACTGGATGCAGTACTCCAATTGCGGCCTGACTAGTGCTGCATAGAGGGGGAGGATCACCTCCTTGGGCCTGCTTGAGATGCATCTGTGGATGCATGACAAGGTGTGGTTGGTCTTCCTGACCGCGTCCCCACACTGTCGACCCATGTTCTTTTTGGCATCAATAATGACTCCAAGATCCTTTTCTGCCTCTGCACTGACGAGAAGGGAGTTCCCCAGCCTGTAGGTGTGCTGCTGGTTCTTCCTCCCCAGGTGCAGTACCTTGCGCTTGTCAGTGTTGAAACCCATCCTGTTCTCATCTGGCCACCCCTGTAACCTGTCTAGGTCTGATTGCAGCCTATTTCTCCCTTCTAGCATGCCCACTTCTCCCCACATCTCAGTGCCATCTGCAAATTTGAACAGGGTGCTTTTTACACCCTTGTCCAAGTCGCTGATGAAGATGTTGAACAGTGCGGGCCCGAGGACCAAGCCCTGCAGAACCCCACTGCCCACATCCCTCCAGGCTGAAAATGACCCATCCACCACCACTCTCTGGGTGCGGCCCTCCTGCCAAATAGTGACCCATTTGACTGTGTAGGTGTCGACGCCACAGTCTCCTAGTTTTTTAATGAGAATGGGGTGAGAGACAGAGTCGAAGGCCTTCCTAAAGTCCAGAAAGACTACGTCCACTGCTACACCTGCGTCCAAGGCTTTTGTGACCTGGTCATAGAAGGCCACCAGGTTGGTCTGACAGGACCTGCCTCTAATGAACCCATGTTGGTTGCCCTTAAGCATAATCTCCCCTGCTGGCCCCTCGTGGACATGTGCCAGGAGTATTCTTTCAAAAAGCTTATCCAGGATCAAGGTAAGACTGACTGGCCTATAGTTTTCTGGGTCCTCCTTCCACCCTTCTTTGAAAATGGAAACCACGCTGGCCCTTTTCCAGTCCTCTGGCACCATGCCAGAGCACCATGAGTGCTCGTAAAGCCATGCCAGGGGTCCCGCAATGACCTCTGCTAATTCCCTCAGGACTCTGGAGTGGAGATTGTCAGGAACTGCTGATTTAAAAACGTCCAGTCCCTCCAGAAGTTCCCTGACTAGCTCCTCACTGACCCTAGGCCTGGGTGTGCCTCCCCTGAGTACTATGGGGGTCCCAGTGGGGTGACCTGGTCCCTGCTCAGAAAAATGAAGGCAAAGAAATTGTTAAATAGGTTAGCTTTACCATCTGGTGCAACAACCAGATTTCCTAGCATGTCCTGCAGAGGCCCCACTTTTCCCGGTACCTTCTTTTTACCCCCTATGTATTTAAAAAAGGGCTTATTTTTGTCCTTGATCTGGGTAGCTAGTACCAGTTCCAT
Source organism: Alligator mississippiensis (assembly GCF_030867095.1). NCBI lineage: Eukaryota > Metazoa > Chordata > Crocodylia > Alligatoridae > Alligator > Alligator mississippiensis. Next base: position 202,270,008 of record NC_081824.1, read on the forward strand.
CTCCGCCTTGGCCTTCCTGACCGCCCCCCTGCAGCCCCGAGCAATCGAGGTATAGTCCTCCCTGGTGATGGCCCCTCCCTTCCATTGGGTGTACGCCTCCTTTTTAGCTAGGAGATGTTCCCATATGCTTTTGGTGAGCCATGGGGGCTTTTGCGCCCTCTTGCCCCCTTTGATCCATGTTGGGATTACCTCCCTTTGGGCTTGGAGGATTGTCTCCTTAAGGAACGACCACTCTTCTTGGACACCCGACTCTTCTCCCCTCCGGGACCTTAGTGCCTCCCCGACTATGCTCCTTACCTCATTAAAATCCACCCTCCTGAAGTCCAGGGCTGCTGCCTTGCTGCAGGCCTTTGCCACCTTGTGCTGGATGGTGAATTCCAGAAGGCGATGATCGCTGTCGCCCAGGTGGTTGAGCACCCGCAGACCCCTCACCAGGTCATCGCCTGTGGCCAGGACCAGATCCAACAAGGCATCTCCCTTGGTGGGGCTTTGCACCTCCTGGGTTAGATGGAGGTCCTTTATCTCAGCTAGGAACCTGCATGAGTGGACAGATCTAGCTGACTGCTCTTCCCAGCAGATGTCTGGAAAGTTCAGGTCACCCATAATGACCATGTCCTTTGACCTAACTACCTCCGTGAGCTGACTTAAGAATTCCTGGTCTAGCTCTTCCCTTTGGTTGGGTGGTCTGTAGTAGACACCCACTGTTAAGTCCCTTTCTCCTTGACTTCTTTGTATTCTAACCCAGAGCACTTCAGTATGCCCCTCCCCTGACCCCGTGCTACTCATTGAAGATGTGTATTTGTCCTTGATGTAGAGCACCACACCCCTACCTTTCCTCCCTGTCCTATCTCTCTTGTACAGCCTATAGCCCTTGATATGACATGCACCACTTCAGGATGAACAGCTGAGTGACTAAGCACATACCTCCACATTGTGGAAGAAACATTTTTGAAACAGCCAAGGAGAGCCCGAGAGCCAACTCCAAGAGGGCACCATTTACTTTATGTCAATATAGGATTGGGGTATGGTTGGGGAAGATCAGTCAGAGATCTCCTTCCCCAACATTTCCTGCCCCCAGAGTTGAATTATTAAAATCTCTGTCTAAGGACCAGTGGCAGGGTTTGCCTTTTGAGTGCCTCGTGCAAAGGTTCAGTTTCAAGCCTCTTCTCTTTACTAGACAGCCCTACCAAAATATTACCATAATGTATGACTAGTTTGGAGCCAAGGATACCAGACCATATCACCATTCCCTATGTCATAGCTAGCAACATAAGAACACGGCTGGATGTTTACGGTGGCTGCCACACACAGGGGCAGTTTTTGACCCTGCTGTCATGATTGCAGTCTCACAACTGTAGCAAAAACTGTTTTTTTCTTCCCTCCATCCCTGTCAGAGCCTGGAGAAGCTGCCCTGTCACTCTGCCCTACTTACATCACTAGTTATAATCCAATCATCACTCTAATCACTTTGCCCATGGACTCCATACCTGTCCATATGCTTTGCTTATCTTGTCTTTATACTCCCCAGACCTGAAAAGATTTAAGCACGTGCTTGTCTGTGGGTGTGTCTGCACGTGCATTAATATGCCATAGTTACTGTGCATTAAATTTAGTACCTGTAATAGCAGGTACTAATTCAATGCACAGTAACCAGCATTACTGCACAGTAGCACCAGTACACACCTTTTTAGTGATGCTAATGCACAGTAGGCTAATACTACTGTGCATTAGCACAGCTTTTCCCATGACACTCTAATGCATAGTAGAATTAGTCTACTGCACATTAAGCATCTCAAGTAGATGTGCCCTGTATGTACTCTGAACAATGCCCTATATAATAAAAGACTTCGACTAAGCTCTTCAAGACAGTGAAGTCCCTTATCATAGATCCTTGCACTACAAACAGCAAAACAGGGCCTTGACACAGCTGAAACATCTAGGCCCTACCAGGATGCAAACAAGTCATAACAACAATTAGAGTTTGAGATCAGAGCATTTCTAGATATGCACAATCATTTGCAATATGCATTTATTTTAAAGACATCAGATGCACATTGTACATGAGATATATTTAAAAGCTGAGGCTGTTGCTTGTTCTAAAAGGGCATGTCTACACATTTACTGAGGAGTAGATTAATTAGCTCTGCAGTAAATGTTTTTCATCTATACATGAAGGGCTGTTAGGCCACAAGAAACTAATACACTCTGCAGTAGGATACTACTTATATGTACAAGTACTAACCTACTGCAGTTATTTATTGCACAGCAATGCATATGTAGACACTGTCCCAGGAGTAAATTGCTCCCTGTGAGCTCAGCCAGCAATGGGCCATACACCTGCCTACTGCCTAGCCATATGGCTTGGCAGCTGCAAGAGCCTTGTGGCCCAGCCAGCTCCTCCACTGCCTGACAAAGCTACCTGCTACCTGGACCTGACCCCCTTGTTTCTCCCTGCCAGTCTAGAGTGGCCCCCTCAGACCCAGGGTCACACTGTCACCACTAGCTGGAGCCCGGGGCTGATCCCTGTGCCCCCTGCCAGCCCAGGGCTGGCACCTGGGAAGCTGTGGATAGAGTCTGAAGCTCCCCTTGGTGGCTGAAGGTGGGTAAAAGAGGGCAGAAGCAGCCCTGGCCTAAAACTGCTCCTCCCTGGCTCAGTTTGCTGCTGTCCCAGGTGCATGTCTACACATGCACCAAGGAGTAGTTTATTGTATAGTAAATTGCTATGCAGTTTATTCAGTTGCATTAATTGCATGTGTAAATATTAAGGCCATGCAAAGTTTCGGGTGCTGATTTGATTCAGAGGAGATGCAACCCGATTCAGTGTCCGAATCTCCAAATCCGAGTTGAATCAGGGGACCAATTAAAAGGTCTGAATTGATTCGAAGCTCTCCAAATCTTTGGAAAAGATTTGGAGAGCTTTGATGATTCAGGCAGTCCCCGCCCACTGCAGCAGGGAGCTGCAGCTGGACTCAGAGCTGGTAAGTAAGGGGAGGGGGAGGTAGGGTTGGAGGAGGGGGGAGGGACCATGGACGGACCCCTGCCAGGGCCCATCCCTTGCCTGCTCCTCCAGCCCCTGTCTGCTCCCCCAGCCCTGCCATGGCTGCCCCGCCCACCCCAAATCCCAGGGCTTTAAAAAAGCCCCGGCTCACCGGGTGCTGCCAAGTTGGGGGCTAATCCTTGCTGCCTCCCACTGACCCATGCTGCATGGGGGGCTCTGCACAAGATTCAGCTGAATTGATTTATAGATTCATAGATGTTAGGGTCGGAAGGGACCTTAATAGATTGAGTCCGACCCCCTGCATAAGCAGGAAAGAGTGCTGGGTCTAGATGACCCCAGCTAGATATTCATCTAACCTCCTCTTGAAGACCCCCAGGGTAGGGGAGAGCACCACCTCCCTTGGGAGCCCGTTCCAGACCTTGGCCACTCGAACTGTGAAGAAGTTCTTCCTAATGTCCAATCTAAATCTGCTCTCTGCTAGCTTGTGGCCATTATTTCTTGTAACCCATGGGGGCACCTTGATGAATAAATACTCACCAATTCCCTTCTGTGCCCCCGTGATGAACTTATAGGCAGCCACAAGGTCGCCTCTCAACCTTCTCTTGCGGAGGCTGAAAAGGTCCAGTTTCTCTAGTCTCTCCTCGTAGGGCTTGGTCTGTAGGCCCTTAATCATACGAGTGGCCCTTCTCTGGACCCTCTCCAGGTTATCCGCATCCTTCTTGAAGTGTGGCACCCAGAATTGCACGCAGTACTCCAACTGCGGTCTGACCAGCGCCCGATAGAGGGGAAGTATCACCTCCTTGGACCTATTCGTCATGCGTCTGCTGATGCACGATAAAGTGCCATTGGCTTTTTTGATGGCTTCGTCACACTGCCGACTCACGTTCATCTTGGAGTCCACTAGGACTCCAAGATCCCTTTCCACTTCCGTGCCACCCAGCAGGTCATTCCCTAGGCTGTAGGTGCGCTGGACATTTTTCCTCCCTAGGTGCAGCACTTTGCATTTCTCCTTGTTGAACTGCATCCTGTTGTTTTCTGCCCACTTGTCCAACCTGTCCAGGTCTACTTGCAGCTGTTCCCTGCCCTCCGGCGTGTCCACTTCTCCCCATAGCTTTGTGTCATCTGCAAACTTGGACAGAGTACATTTGACTCCCTCGTCCAAGTCACTGATGAAGACATTAAAGAGTATCGGTCCAAGGACCGAGCCCTGCGGGACCCCACTGCCCACACCCTTCCAGGTCGAAACCGACCCATCTACCACGACTCTCTGGGTGTGACCCTCCAGCCAATTCACCACCCACCGGACTGTGTAGTCATCCAAGTCACAGCCTCTTAACTTGTTCACCAGTATGGGGTGGGATACCGTATCGAAGGCCTTCCTGAAGTCTAAGTATACATCTAAGTCTAAGATTTGGGACAGTGATTTGAATCACTGAATTGAATCACTGTCCCCCGAATTGGCTGAATCCAAAGCGAATACCAGCCACTTCACACTGGCCTAGTAGATATGCCCAAACGTTTCAGTAGCATAAGTTCAGGATATCTAATCACTGAGTGTGGTGAGTAATGCAGGTCATCCAAACCTATAAATAGGTTAGCTTTACCATCTGGGCAGCCTAAGGGCCAAAAGGGGAGCACATAAAAAGTGGAAACAGGGTGAGATCACTAAAGATGAATATACCTCCTCTGCTCGTGCTTGTAGGGAGGCAGTTAGGCGGGCCAAAGCTACCATGGAGCTGAGGATGGCAACCCAAGTAAAGGACAACAAGAAATTGTTTTTTAGATATATTGGGAGTAAAAGGAAGGCCCAGGGAGGAATAGGACCCCTGCTAAATGGGCAGAAGCAATTGGTGACAGATAGAGGGGACAAGGCTGAACTCCTCAACGAGTTCTTTGCCTCAGTGTTCCTAAGCGAGGGACACGACAAGTCTCTCACTGGGGTTGTAGAGAGGCAGCAGCAAGGCGCCAGACTTCCATGTGTAGATCCTGAGGTGGTGCAGAGTCATTTGGAAGAACTGGATGCCTTTAAGTCGGCAGGCCCAGATGGGCTCCATCCGAGGGTGCTGAAGGCACTGGCCGACGTCATTGCAGAGCCACTGGCGGGAATATTCGAATGCTCGTGGCGCACGGGCCAAGTCCCGGAGGACTGGAAAAGGGCTAACGTGGTCCCCATTTTCAAAAAGGGGAGGAAGGAGGACCCGGGCAACTATAGGCCGGTCAGTCTCACCTCCATCCTTGGTAAAGTCTTTGAAAAAATTATCAAGGCTCACATTTGTGAGAGCCCGGCAGGACAAATTATGCTGAGGGGAAACCAGCATGGGTTTGTGGCGGGCAGATCGTGCCTGACCAACCTAGTCTCTTTCTATGACCAGGTTACGAAACGCCTGGACACAGAAGGAGGGGTGGATGTCATATACCTGAACTTCAGGAAGGCCTTCGATACGGTATCCCACCCCATACTGGTGAACAAATTAAGAGGCTGTGATGTGGATGACTGCACAGTTCGGTGGGTGGCGAATTGGCTAGAGGGTCGCACCCAAAGAGTCGTGGTAGATGGGTCGGTCTCGACCTGGAAGGGTGTGGGCAGTGGGGTCCCGCAGGGTTCGGTCCTTGGACCGATACTCTTTAATGTCTTCATCAGCGACTTGGACGTGGGAGTGAAATGTACTCTGTCCAAGTTTGCAGATGACACAAAGCTATGGGGAGAAGTGGACACGCCGGAGGGCAGGGAACAGCTGCAGGCAGAACTGGATAGGCTGGACAAGTGGGCAGAAAACAACAGGATGCAGTTCAACAAGGAGAAATGCAAAGTGCTGCACCTAGGGAGGAAAAATGTCCAGCACACCTACAGCCTAGGGAATGACCTGCTGGGTGGCACGGAGGTGGAGAGGGATCTTGGAGTCCTAGTGGACTCCAAGTTGAACATGAGCCGGCAGTGTGACGAAGCCATCAGAAAAGCCAATGGCACTTTATTGTGCATCAGCAGATGCATGACAAATAGGTCCAGGGAGGTGATACTTCCCCTCTATAGGGCGTTGGTCAGACCGCAGTTGGAGTACTGCGTGCAATTCTGGGCGCCACACTTCAAGAAGGATGCGGATAACCTGGAGAGGGTACAGTGAAGGGCAACTCGTATGGTCAAGGGCCTGCAGACCAAGCCCTACGAGGAGAGACTAGAGAAACTGGACCTTTTCAGCCTCCGCAAGAGAAGGTTGAGAGGCGACCTTGTGGCTGCCTATAAGTTCATCACGGGGGCACAGAAGGGAATTGGTGAGGATTTATTCACCAAGGCGCCCCCGGGGGTTACAAGAAACAATGGCCACAAGCTAGCAGAGAGCAGATTTAGACTGGACATTAGGAAGAACTTCTTCACAGTTCGAGTGGCCAAGGTCTGGAACGGGCTCCCAAGGGAGGTGGTGCTCTCCCCTACCCTGGGGGTCTTCAAGAGGAGGTTAGACGAGTATCTAGCTGGGGTCATTTAGACCCAGCACTCTTTCCTGCTTATGCAGGGGGTCGGACTTGATGATCTATTGAGGTCCCTTCCGACCCTAACATCTACATCTATGAAGTACCAACACCATCATGTATTCTGTATAAATTTAGACTTCCTCTTCATTTTCATAGCTTAGCCGTGCCTTTCTTTCCCATTTCCAATTATTCCTGTTTCTTCGCCAGCCTTAACTGTCTGGTAAGCATCACCAAACAGGACCCCAAACAGTTCACCCCAAAATTCTCTGTTGCCCCCTCTCTCAGCCTGTCACATATGATTAGTGTGGCCCTGCCCTCCAGGAGATAGAGCCAGACCAGACTGCCCTGAGCTTCATCTGCATGTAAATTTTTGGAGGATCTCAGGATTAGTGACAAGAACACCCAGTTCCAGTCATGAGTTGAGGGCTAATTAGCACATGAATCCTTTGTGGGGGCTATCTGGAGTTCACACACGTACTGAGCAGTGCTGAGCTGTGAGGTCACCATGGCTTGCAACGTTATTAACTGCGGGGGTCCAACCCAATTAACTATATGGTAAACCATGAGCCTGTTGGCTTTAGACTAATATCATGCATGATTTGTATGCATAAGTAGGTGCTAAAGTGCAGCATTAAAGTGTACTTATGGAATACCTGTGCTAAAACTTGCAAGTTTCAAAGAGGTAAACTGCATCAATTCTGGATGAACTAAGTCTATGGTAACGTGTAGTAATTTGCCTATACAGGTACTCCTCACTTAACGACCTACCTGTTTAACGACTGCGCGGACTTACGACCAGCTCTCCGAGCAGTTGGTATTGTGGAAACGGTGCGCCACAGGTTCAGCATGGCGGGGCGGACAGCTCCCGCGCTCGTGGCCCGGGCGGGGCGGGGCGCACGGAGTGGGCTTTCCTTGCCGGGCCCGGGGCAGCTCCGCCAGCTCCCACCTGCCTGCAGGCGCGAGGGCGGCAGGGCGGAGGTCCTGGAGCGGCCCCAGGGCCAGGAGCGCTGGGGCCGGGACGCGTGCACCCCCGCCCGCTGGAAGGAGCCAGCCCAGAGTGCAAGGGCAAGGTGGGCTCTTGCTCCGCCAATGCCGTTAGGACCACCCACCCCAGCCCGGGGCCTCGCAGGGGCCAGGGCAGCAGCAGTGCCGGGCGCCCCGCTCCAGAGGAGGCAGCCCCCTCCCCGGCTGTGCCAGTGCGGCCACGGGGTAAAAAGCCTTCGTGCCCCAACTATGGCATGGGTCTGACCCTGAGCCAGAGGTGCCAGAGCCTCCAGCCGGGCCGCTCCCCACCGGAGCACTGGCACAGCCCAGCCCAGCCAGTACCCAGTGCCCCCGCGGAAGGCTTGACACCCCCAGCCCAGGTCACAGCAGCTGGAGGAACGATGCCTCCGGCCCCACGCAACAACAGCCGGCAGGGCGCAGAGCAGCCCCGCGCGCGGGTCTGGAGGGTGGGTTTAAAGGCAGTGGTTAGTTCTGTCTGCTGGGGCCGAGCTTCCCTCCTGCTCCCTGGTGCCAGCTCCTTCCCTTTCTCAGCATCCTCTTCCCACCAGCCCTGGCTTCAGGGCCAAATGCTGCCCTGGTGCTGGCAAGAGAGGGGGAGGGAGCAGCTTGGCCCCCCACCCCAGGGACGCAGCTGCCAGCACACGGTCCTGCGGGGAGCACTTTGCTGCTCAGAGCCAGACTGTTTCCACAACACGTACGAAACATATTGTGGAAACGGCAGTGCGGTGTCTCAAGCCAAGGCACGCAGTATCAAGGGGCGGCTCCTCACTTATCAACCAATTCGCTTAATGACCTAGTCACAGGAACGGAACTCAGTCGTTAAGTAAGGAGTGCCTGTATGTATATTACTATAAGTATATTTAGTTCAAGTTCAGGGTTTCCAAATTTGCCCCTTACTTTTGTGTGCTCATGGAGAGCAGCGCCTGACAGTGAGGAAGGGGCTGCAAGGGAAAGAAGTTGGAAAGAAGAGGGAGGGGGCAAAGGACAAGAGGGCTACCTGACCCCCCAAATTTATTTTCCTGGGGGGCGGGGGCTGAGGACAGCACAAATCCAAAGAAAACCTCCAATAGTTAGATTCTATACCTGAAAAATTATTTAAAAAATACAAATGTTCCATATATAGAATTGAATTATTGGGAGATCATCTTATATTTGAGTAAATGCAGTACTACCACAAGACTTCCAAGTCTTGTTATTACTCCACTATTAGCAAACAACTAAAAAGTCCACTGTAAAAGCATGTGCCCTGACACTTACTAGAGCTGTTCCACAAAGAAGATGACAATATATTGCCACTACCAGTTACTTCATTCACTCAAGTGGCAAAGGTCCATGTGATGGATCTAAAGATTCCAAACCTATTGTTAATCCAATGTGTTTTATTAAAAGCCTAAGAAAATCTGCATATGTACACATGTACAAATTGAATGCTATGAATACTATTTTTCCAAAAATCCTTTGCTCATTCAGTGCACAGGATACACAGTGCTGAATTAATAAGCAACACTACAATGTGTTGCTTTATCTGGACATTCCAGTTTGTGACCCCAGGACATTTTTACTGCATGATGTTCAAATGCTGCTCTAAAGGCAGAATTATTAATTTCTCCCAGGTACTTCTATGACATTCATTATCTTTATAGTATCTAGTGCTTCAAAGTACTTAATTAATTTATCTTCACAATACCCCTGTGAGATGAGGGTGTGGTATTATCCTCATTTTACAGATGGAGAACTGAAGTACAGAGAGTTTAAGGTAAAAAAAAAAAAATCCCTAATTTTAGATACACAGTTTGAAACACTAGAACCTGAGTACTTAGCATATTATATAAATGTTTTCAAAGGACAAGACCAAATTGACTTTAGCTGTACATGTGAGTGCTCATCACTACCATAAATCAGATGCCAGCATTGGTTATCTGAAGAGTGAGAAATAATTAGTGACCACCCAGGATATGTTTAGTTTCAGTGACTTTCCTGGCATGACACAGCACCTCAGCAATAGAGATAAGGATAGAATCCAGTTCCCCAGGGCAGCATACAAGTGTCTTAACCATGACCTGAAGAAATGTCATATTTTCTCATATATAGCATACCCCCGAATATAACATCATCCCAATATGTGGAAAACCCTAAGACGACAAAAAATATACTTACCTTGGAATATAATTAAGTACCAGAGATCTGCAGTTTCCAGAGCTGGGGGCCACTTTCAGAGAGCCAAGAACCATATGCTGGGGCTTGGGCGCCATGCATTAGGGCCAGACCCAGCACACTGGCACTGGAGCCACCCAGTGCAGTGGGACCCAATTAAGTACATGGCTCCAGAGCTGCATGCCAGTTCCGATCCTGTGCATTGACTCCAGACTCATGCACTGGGTCTGATCCTGCATACTGGCTCCAGGGCCATGCAACAGATCTGGGACTGTGTGCTGGCTCTGGAGCCACATGCTGAGACCAGGGCCATATACTACATCATATTCGGTGTGCTAAGTCTAGCTGTGGACCAGTCTGGCATGCAGTTGGGGAGGGAGACTTTCCATGGGTCCAAAAATTTGGCAAGAGTGGCAGGAAAAGGAAGGAGCAGTGGCAGCATGAATTGTAATTGCCGTGGCTCTCAGAGCTGAGCCAATTATTGCCACCACAACTCTGCATCCACAGCTCCCCTCCTCTCCCCAAATTTTCAGACCCATGGGGAACCCTTTTCTTTCCATATAATGAATATCCCAATTTTCCCCAGCTGGTTTTGGGGGAAAAGGTGTGGGTTGTGTGTGAGAAAATATGGTACTATACCAATTCATAGACACAATGTGGGAGGAAGCAAGGTTGCGCTGGCAACTTATTTTTGATATTTCCTCATTTAAGCCCTGATTTTATAACTTAATTAAAAGAATATGATTAAAGTCATAAAGTCAAGTTCTCTCAGTTAGGAAATTTTAGCTAGGAAAGTTAAGGTTTTCTGTGTATTTTTTCAACATTCATCACCATAGCGTCTATGAACTCATACACAAAACAATTCTAGGACAAATCATGCTTCCTTCACCAGGGTAGAGCTATCTGACTTCTCTCCATTTTTTAGCTTCTCAGTAGAATGGTGAAACTCCAAGCAAGAGTGAGAATCATAAACACCATTAGAAATATAACTGCAGAATAAAAGGTGGCTTTACCATGTGTCGTGATCTCCAGTAGGGACCAGAGACTCTACCCACCAAAGCAGTGGTTCTTAACTTTTTTGGATTCAAGGCAATCCCACATAACCTTTATTAACTGAATGGCACCCAATTAAAAAATAATAATATGAAGACAAAAGCCCAGAGGCAAGTACAGAGCCTGAGTGTAAGGTTCGACCTAGAAACTACTATGCAAAGCCTAAGCAAAAGTGAATGTTATGTGTCGAATGCCCATCTGCAATGATAAGGAGCAGACAGTCTTAGATAGAGGAAGCTTGAAAACAAAAAACAGAATCAGAGTTACTGGAACAAAGAGCTCATTATAATACTAAAAATCACACCCCTAGGCGGGGAAGATATATGCTAATGAAACATATATGTATGTTAATGAGATACATAGCTAAAACACAGGTATAGAGACATGCTCAGTAAAGAACTCCTTGCGTCACTCCTTTATAACCAATTAGCAAACAAGGATGCTTATGAAGATTCAACCTGTTGTATATAAGGGGCTCAGTATTGAATATGTGTGTGCTTGTCTTGTGAAATTATTCCGCTTGCACCTTTTATTGCTAGCAATAAATCTTTTTTATACTTTCACCCCTGGTATCTTTATTGGCCTTTGCATACCGGGCACGAACCCAGACTTGAGCTGGGGCTTAACATGAGGACCTGGATAAAAGCTTAGTATGGGGAAGCAGTAATGGGAGTTTTAGCAATGTTCTCAGGAGATATGGATGGATATAAAAGTGATGTACACACGTTCAGAGGTGCAATTTGAAGTGGAATGTAGGCCTGTTGAAAGCCTCTGGGTAAAGGTCAGGGGACAGAGCAGCAGGGGGGATTGTTGCAGCAGGCATCCGCTACAGGCCTCCAAACCAGGAGGAGGACATGGATGAGGCCTTCCTTAAACAACTGATGGAAGCTTCCAAATCACAGTACGTGGTTCTCATGGGGGAGGGGGGAAGCTTCAATTATTGGGACAACTTCTGGGAGGGAAACACAGCAGTGCACAAGCAGTCCAGTAAATTCCTGGATTGTGTGTGTTGAGGATAACTTTTTGAGACAGATGGTAAAGAGGCCAACTAGGGAGGAAGCTCTTCATGACTTACTGCGTACAAATGGAGGAATTGGTTGAAAATGGGTGCATCTACGCGAGATGCTTTACTGCGCAGTAGACTATGTAGCCCAAAGCTGATTGGGACCTGCTGCAGACTGGGACAGGTCCCAACCAGCCCCAGGCTGTACAGAGCAGTCTCCATGCAGCCCAGAGCTGGCTGGGACCTGACCAGACTAGGACAGGAACATGAACATCAGGACCCCTCTTGATGTGTATGGGGCCAGGAGATAGCTGCTATTGCAGATGGCAGGGTTCTCCTGGCCCTGTACACATGGGGACCAGCTTTGTGCTCCCTGCCAGCCCCTGGGATGGCACCCAGGGGGATTCTGGAGCTCCCCCTGGTTGCTGCAGGAGGGCAGAGCAGGGCAGGAGCAGCCCTATACCAGGCTGCCCCCATTGGGAGCAAATCTACTCCCAAAAGTGAGCACATATAGATGTGCTCCTGAGTAAGCTACTGTGCATTCCTTTTACTGTGGATGCCTTGAATTTAGCAAGGCTTTGACACTGTATTCCATCTCATTAATGATATGAGAAAAACAGACTAGAAAGAAGTAATGTGAGATGGATAAATAACTGGCAGGATCATCATACTCAATGAGCAGTCATTAATCGCTCAATATCTAGTTGGGAGGAGACATCAGATGGGGATCCACAGGAGTCTGTCCTGGGTCCAGTATTGTTTAATATCTTCATTAATGATTTGAGTGATGGAATACTTAGCAACTATGCAGATGACACCACGTTGGATTGAACTGCAGATACTCTGGAGAATGCCTAGGATTCAGAATGACCTGAATAAACTGGGGAAACTGTCTGCAATCAACCAGATGAGATTCAACAAGGACAAGTGCAAATCCTGAACTTGGGGCATGGTAATTGTATACACAAATACAGATTGGAATGACTGGCTAAGATGAAGTACTGCAGAGAAAGACCCAGGGGTTACAGTAGATAATAAGTTGAATGTGAGTCAAAAGTGTGCTCTTGTTGCAAAAAAGGCCAACAGCATACTAGGCTGTATTAACAGGAGTGGCACTTGTAAATAAAGAGAAGTGATTCTTCTGCTCTATTCAGCACTGATGAAACCTTACCTGGTGTACTGTGGACAGTTTAGACCTATAGTCCAAGAAAGATGTGAACAGTTTGGAAAGAGTCCAGCACAAAATAACAAAAATAATTAGGGGCCTGGGTAGCATGATTTATGAAGAAAGGCTGAAAGAACTAGGGTTAGTTAGCTGGAGAACAGAAGTCTAAGGGGGGCGTTGATAACAGTCTTGAAATACCTGAAGAGTGATTATAGAGAAGATGGATATGGGCTTTTCTCTGTGGCTGTAGGGAATAGGATTAGGTTCAATGGCTTTGATCTTTAGCTGGGAAATTTGGGTTGGAGATTAGGAGCCTTACTTTCCTATGGTCCTATATTACAGCGCTTACTTTCCTGCAGAAGGGTTGGGCAGTCAGGGTGAGGATGTCATCCAGGAAGGGACAAGCCTGTTATCTGCTTATTGCCTCACACCTCATTTATCTCTTTACAGCTCATGACATCCTTCAAAGGATCTGGTGGCATCCAATGGTGCCACAGTCCCCTGATTGAGAATCACTGTATGAAAACTGTGCAGTCAACAACAAAATATCTACCCAGCTCTAATTCCTAGGTAATATGGACCTTATAGAGTTTGGATAACTGGAGCTGGGGGTCATTGTTGACTGAAGCAGACATATGTCTTATAGGCTTCTGCTATTTTGCAACATTTTTGGACACTTTTATTTGTTAAGATTTGCCAAACACTTACGGAAATTATACTTATCTAATCTAGAGCCTTCTTTAAAGCTGGGAAGAACTCTTATTCCCCTCAATTGTCAGGGGGCCATCAAAAAAAAAAAAGAAACATCAAAGAGCCCCTTGGCTTCTTAAATGAAGGCCTTTGAGCTAATGGTAATGGACAATGTCTGTCTGAGGGGTAGATGGTGGACTTAGCTTCTCTGATGCAAGGCATAGCTAGAGAGGTATCAAGCATGAAAATTACAGTGAACAAGACTCAGAGATTTTTAATTAACTTTGTTGGAGTAGATGCCACACTGCAGTAGATGTCACCCTGGGTCACAGGCAGCTAGATATGGGAGTCACTTGGTCGGAGGGAGCAACAGAAGTCAGAATGAGCAAGCATCCAAGGGTTGAGAAGCCAGGAGATCAGACTGAGAAGCCAAGCCAGAGAGCACAGGTCGGGTGGAGTGCTGAATCAGAAAGCAAGCCATTCAGGTAGCCAGGAGATCAAACCAGAAGTTGGGCTGACAAAGAGGCTGGGTTAGGAAGCTGAAGGGTCAGGCAGACCATGGAGTCTCAGAGCAAGCCAGGTAGGGTAGCCAGGGGTTCAGGCAGAGAGCCAGTAGAAGTATAAGCCATGAGAAGCAACAGAGCAGGCAAGCTGAGGACCAGCTGACTCTGACTGACCATTTAAGTGGGAAGGAGGGGGGAAGATGGCTAGGCCCTGATGGAAACTTCTAGCTGCCTAGGTAACCATCTATGGAGATGGCAGATGGGGATGAATGGCGGATCTGGGTAGGCCAAGGTATGTGGTTCAAGACTATGGCCTGACACTGCAGAGGACAGAGTTCCTGTCTGTGAGGATTAGGTTGTAGAAATGTTCGTGCAGATGGGCTGTCACAGCAAATGCTGCATGTTCTCAGAGATGAAGTGCTGGGCTTGGAAGGCAGATCCAGGAAATATATTTGCACTGGTGGAGGCCTTGAGGGGTCTGAACAAAGTAATCCCACAGAGCTTGTATCAAAACTACTCACCACCATTTTATAACTCCCCTCAGACACTGATTTGGAGATAAAGAGGGCCCACAGGTCTCATTTGGAGGAAGCCTAATCTGGGAAGAAAACCTAGGGTCTTTATGGCCAGTTCCTACAATTTTCTACCAAGAATATAGTGTTCAAAGGTGCTAGAGACCTAAAAAAGCTGACATAGGGTGAGCCTAATGTTCATTTAATGCCACTTCCTGATCTTCCCTATGAGATGGCTGAAAAACAGGCTCTGTTTAAACCAGCAAAACTACATAAGAGACACAAACATGAGGTATCCTGCTGTCCTGAATCTGATTCATGGAAGGAAAATCTACACTTTCTCTGACACTAAGGAAGAAAAATTTATTACATCAATACCATCTGGAGAGAGCAAATTTATGAAATAACCTGAGTTTGTACCTAAAAAAAAAATGCAAACAAAAAAAAAGGAAAAAGTGAGGGTTTTCAGTGTGTTAAACACTACTTATTAAGGAGTGTCATATATATGTTTTTTGTTAATGTCTTTGTCTTTATTATTGCAGAATGGTAGAGAGCTTTGGGTTACATCTGCCCAAAACATGCTAGTAGACACAGTGGGCACATCTACACATGCCTCCGATTGCGCAGTTGTTACTACGCGGTCGGTTAGTACTTGCTTTAGTAAGTACTAAATGTCTGCACAGTAGCCATCATTACTGTGCAGTCCTGGCAGCACATGGGTTGTTGCCACCAATGCTACTTCGCCGTAGTGACAAGATACATAGCCATAGCTTGTCACTATGCCGATGTAGCATCTCATGTAGACTCTCCCAGCATGTCATATATATTTTTCTCTTTTTCCTTTCTTTTCCTCTTCTCTCTCAAGATCTTTTCAAAAGTGTGCTTGGAAGTATATGTGATTATGAGTTCTAAATATGAATGTCAATATTACAAATTATGACAATATACATATAAATGTAGTACATATGATTTAGAGCCTATTTGCCAGCTATATACATATTTGAACATAGAAAATAAAGTCCCTGGAATGGCTAGCCCTGTTAAGTGCGTATCTTGGAATGAGAAGTGCCTTAACAGCCCTAATAAAAAGAAGAAAATATTATCTTTTCTTAAAAGTCAGAAGGCTGATATTCCTATGCTCCAAGAAACTCATATATCAGTAGAGTAATCTAAAAAATTAGAGCATGGTTGTGTAGGGTTAATAATCTCAAGTGTGTATAGAATAAAATCACGTGGAGTTTCTATTTTAGTGCATAAAAAATTATGCCCCCTTTTAATTGACATAGCTGATAATCTGGAGGATAGATTTGTCCTTGCAAATGTTAAAATTATAGATTCTTTTTTTTACTTTGACATATCCCCCAGTGCAGACAATCCAACATTTCAACATTCCTTTTATGTAAAGCTCTCTGAATTTGAGAAATACCCTCAAATTTGGGGGGAGAGACTGGAGTGAATGTTTAGGTCCTGTCACTGATAGGTCTCATCCCCATGAAATCTACTTCTCAGGAACTTATTAAAAGTTATATGTCTGACCTGGGTTTAGCAGATATTTGGTGAATAGAGAACCCAACAATGATGGTTTTTTTCAATGCCACATTCAGTATATTTTAGAACTGACTACTTTTTAATTTCTTAATGCATAATTGACTTTGCGGTCAATGCCTCTCTTGGCTCTATAGCTGTCTCAGACCATGCTGAGGTGGAACTTCAGCTATAAAAAAATTACTAGCGACTCAACACCTCCCTGTGAATGATTATAAATTTGAAGCATTTATTCTAGAGGAGTTGAAAAATTTTATGGCGCTTAATCAAGCTAGTGCTTCCTCTGCTTCAATATTATGGGGAACTACTAAAGTCACCTTATGAGGGTATATAATATAATATGCTTTTGCAAGAAAGAAAAAATGGGATACAGAAATAGATACATTAATAAGAAAAATTAAGTCTTTAGATGAGGATTATGTCATGAATCCTTTGCCTGATAAACTATCCTTTATTATAAATATGAGCTATGAATTGACTAAATTACTATCCCAGAAGGCAGAATATGCTTCATATAGATTGTCCTAAGATTACTGGAAATTGGGGGAATGTGCAGGAAGGTTACTAGCATATAGACTAAAGAGTAAATCTAACTATAATAAAATATAAACTATAAAAGACTGTCTTGGGAATAAGCATATGACAGACACAAATCAGCCAACGGTACATGAACAATAACAACTCCCTAGGCAGTGATGGATTTCCTGTGGAATTTTATAAAATAATTAAAGATATATTGTTACCTTAATTATCAAATGTACATAATGATAGTAGAAACCAAGGCACCCTACTCAAACTGTAAGTGAAGTGATTATTTCTGTAATTCCTGAACCAGGCAAGGATTCTTTGATTTGTTCAAACTACACACCAATTTATTTAATTAATGTAGACACCAAAATCTTTATTGCACAGATTGGAACAGGTCTCCCCTAAATTAACTCACAAAGATCAAGCAGGATTTGTCAAAAAGACATGGTTCAGATAATGAACGTCTGGGTATTGATACAGTAGCAGTAGTACAACATTTCAAAGTCCCTCTGGCTGTATCAGCACTTGATGCAGACAAGGATTTTGATTGTGTTTCTTGGAAGTACCCTTTTTAACAAAAGATGGGATTTGGTAAATAATTCCTGGGCTGGATAGAATTGTTATAAATAAATCCCACTTCAAGAGTTGTGACCAATAATATATTATCTGACCCATTGCACCTACAAAGGGGGACTTGACAAGGTTGCCTGTTATCCACCCACTTTTATTTGATTTAGTATTGGAACCACTGTTTTCAGCTATAAGAGATAAAGGTGATATAAAAGACATTAAGATAGGAGATAGCAAACACAAGGTCCTATTGTATGCATATGATGCATTAATACAGCTGTCACAGCCTGAGAGATCAGTTCCTGCCTTTTATCATTAGTCAACAATTTTAGTAATCTATCTGCCGATACAATTAATTAGACTAAATCTGAGATGCGTGGTAGGGCTGTGTGAAGCTTCAGTCCCTTATTCGATTCGGCAGAGATTCGGCCCTATTTGGTGGCCAAATCTCTGAATCAAATCAGGAGACCCTTTAATCTCTCCAAATCAAATTGGAACCCTCTGAATAGATTTGGAAAGATTTGGCAATTCAGACAGACTCAGCTTTAAATGTTTTTTCTATATACCGCAAGGTACTGGGCAGCTTGTGAATGCTGAGATGCTGGGGTGGATGGAGTGTCCCACAGGACCATGGGGGGCTCCCCAGTACACTTGGCAGCAGATCTGGAAGTGGACCAGATGCACTTCTTGTCCACTTCTGGGTCTGCCAGGGAGCACGTAGGCCCCCCCCCCCCCATGTCTCCCTGGCTCAATGACTGGTGCCTCCTGGGTCTGAGGGGGCACCCAGGGTCCCTCCATGGCCAATTGCTGGGCTGAGGGATGGGGCGGGGGGCGTGAGTTTGGCGGCAGACCCAGAAGTGGACCAGAAGTACTTCTGGTTCACTTTTAGGTTCACCACCAAGGACGCGAGAGGGCCCCCCACGTTTCTGTGGGACGCTCCATCCATCCCACCATCACAGCTTTCATGAGCTGCCTCTGGTATCTTGAGGTATGTAGAAAATTTTTTTAAAGCTGTGTCTATGGCGGAATTGCTGATTCTCCAAATCGGCATCCAATCTCCAGAGTCTGCCGAATCGAATTGGGGGCAGTGATCCGAATCAACAGATTGAATCACTGTCCCCAATTCAGGCTGAATCCAAATCCAAATTGAATATGGCCTGTTTTGCACACCCCTAATACTTGGATTAAATAAATTTACCCCTAAGGATATGTTTAGGAAATAGCAGTTTCACTGATAGTTAGAACATACAACTTATTTGGGTATTAAAATATCCAAGAATCTTAATATTAATGTCTGCCAAAACTTTCAGAAGCTTCTTGTTGTTATATTACAGGATCTGAACAAAGTGAGAAGTTTGGCAGTATTTTTTGTGGAGGTCTGCTAATTGTTTAAAATGAACGTCTTATTTTACCTGGTTTATCTATTACAAAATCTGCCTATTGTAATCCCCCAAACCTATTTTGTTAAAATCAACTGAGTGTTCAATAGCTTTCTGTGGGAAGAGGATAAAAGGGCTTGGCTTTTCTCAAAAAAGATGCAACTATCATTTGAAATGGTGGTTTTCATTTTCCAAACCTTTAATGATATCACAATGCCTTCTTAGTAAACTGTGCTATGTATAGGATGATTGATAACTCTCTTGTATGGATGGAAATTGAACAGGAACTTATGTTTCCCCTTCTTTTATCAAATAGCATAACCTCTATTTATTGCTGTCTTTCTAACTTTAGCTCCTACAATTTTTGCCTCCCAACAAGCTTGGAAACAATTGGCAAAGTTACTGAAGTTTCATCATTTGTTACATCAGAAGGCCTCTATTTGGTGCATTCCCTTTTTGTGGTATGGGTTCCACAAACAGATGTGAAGAAAACGTATAACAAGTGTACTGTGCATGCCGAACAGCTTCTAGTAGGAAATTGTATTGGGTCCTTTTTTGACTTATGTGATTAATTTGACCTTCTGAAAATAGCTGAATGGCAATATATGAGGTTGCATCAAGTATTAGAAAATCAGTTTGGACCTTGCGTTTTCTGTATAGCAAATACTCCTGATTATCTATCTATCTATCTATCTATCTACCTATCTATCTATCTATTGAAATCAGCTTCCTGTTCCATCTCTATGAATATATAATGTAACATAATAGACCTGATACAGACTATTTAAAACAGAAATGGAATGGAGACCTCAGCATCTGGATGATAGAATCCCAGTGGAAATCAGGAATTCACCATATTCAAACAACAACAACTGATCTTAGACTTCCTCTTATACAACAAAAGATCATTTTTCATCTGCACTGAGCCCCTGCTAAACTTAAAAAATGAAATATACTGCCAGTAGATCGATTCTGGAGATGTGATGCACTGCAGGCAATTCTTGATCATATGTTTTGGTCATGCTTTATTATGAGTTTTTTGGAAATAAAATGATACCAAAAATTACCATGGTTTGGAATGCAGCACTGATAACTTTGGTAAATGTGTATGTTATTGGGTATATCCCCAAGGAATTCAAACAGAATCCTTCCCAAATGGCATCCTTATAGCAGGCCTTATTAGTAACACACAGTATTATATTACTGCATTGGAAAAGAATGACATCTCCAAAGGTCAAAATCTGGCACAATGAGAAGGCACAGCGGGCACCTACAGAAAAAAAGTCATGTTTAGCCAGCTAAACTGCTTTAAAAAGTTTGGTACAAGATAGAAGGAATTCTTGGAATATTTTAGTAGCTAGATTGCTGCTCTTTGCGAACTTCTCTTTTCTTCTATCCCTCCTTCTTGCCTCCTCCTTCTTTTCCCCGTTTCCTTTTATTTCTTGTTTGTGATATAGTTTGCTTGTACATGTACAGATGATATATATTTTTCCTTGATTGCTGTACTGTATTAAAAATTGATGAAAAATAAAAAAAAATGGTCTGGATAACTCAACCCTTGCACTATACATGATTATTTTACATATGCAGTTTATTTGACAAAGTGATTTAAGCATACCTGAGCAAGTTTCTTGTAGGTTCTTTTAGCAGTCTCAGGCTGGGCATGAAGGCAGAAACAGTTTATATACAAGTCCAGAGTGGGGCTGTGGCCTTCTTTTGGAGTCCAGGAGATGTCCTTCTTGTGTTGTGTATCTATTTATTCATTAATAAAAGTTATTTTTATTAATAAGTTATATTTTAAATCCTTTTTTATTAATAAAATTATTTAAATCATCCTGTACTCTCTACTTTCAATACAGTAAAGATTTTCTTTTTTTCCTCAAGTTTTGTTCCACTGGCTTTTTTACCCTCTGCTATTTTCTTTATAGTTCAGCTAAAGATAGATTAATACATTCTCACTGTCATGTCCTCACCTCTGGACTTTGGGTGACTGGTTCCACAGTAGAAGAACCACAGGAAACATTTCTTTTCTCCCTGCATATTGACCCAACTATAGCTGTGGTTTTACAGTTTCACTGCTGGCTGCAGTAGCCTACTATCTGTAATACTTCTCTTTCATGTTGATACTAGAAGATGACTCTTTAGGTTAGGGAATGGGCATTTATATTCTTTTGACTAGAATTTCCTTTGTTCAACCTTTTGTGTTCTCTTTCTCTCCTCTCAGTTACAGCACTGAGTGTATTTTTAAATATCAATTTAATCCAATGACATTTAACCCCTTTTTTTCTAACCCTGGTAATTCAAGAATTATATTGTTTGGAAATTCAACTATTTAAAACATTAAAAGGCTGATCACTTTGGCATAGTTTAGATAAAATATAAATTCATGGTTTCCTGATAGGGTGATTTCTCTAATAATTTTTTCTGATCTTTTCATTACAAGAACAAAAGCCCTTGGAACTTGTATCAAGTCTGAAATGTATAATAAAATGAAATAGCAAGCCAATATAAAACTTGCAAGGTTGACATGTGTACAGTGTGAACAGAAGGACTACTGTGGGAGAACTCTGTGCCATTTTTAGAAAATTCTGCCTATTTGCCAATTTCAAACCAAAAAACTGTATCTTGATACAATTTTAACAAGAATAATAAACCTGAGAATCTTGCATTCAGCGGAGCTTAGTCTGTTCTCAACTGCCTCCATCAGTCAGGAGCAACAATACTGACCTCAGTATTTTATAGCACGAGTGATATTTTTCAAAGCATTCATCCTAGCAGAGCTATGATTCTTAAGCACACTAGGGACAATAGTGTTCCCTGTTCCTCTGCTTATCTTCTTAGCAATCTATAGATTTTCACATGGTTGGCTTTATTCTAGTGGGGCAGTTTTATGAAAAACCAGTCAGGAAGGCACACAATTATCCCATATTTCTAACAAGTCCAATCTTTCACAACATAATTTGTATAAAAAGTGTACAAAAATGGGTCACATACAGTTAAGGTTGGATCTTGGGAGCTGGATTTTTTTTGTCTAACATTTACAAATCCCATACCATGTTTCCTTATCTTCCATTTCCTTTTCTTGTCTCTGTGCAATTTATTATACATCTGCTTCTTCTCTTTGTTTCAGGCTGCCCATTCTATCAGAATATATTACATCATATACTAAGTCATAACCAAACAAGGCCATTCCAGAAAAATGCCTGTACAGAAAATATCCCTAAGCAGGAGGCATTCAGAAACCTAGAGAGAAATGAACTTCTTCCACCTTTTTCATTAGAGTTAAAACATGGAGAGTAGTCAGGGGTGAGCTACAAAATTACATTAGTTGCAGGTAATTATCCATGCTCACTACAGAAGGCATGAGGAGAAGAAAATTTAAAAAGAGCTGTCCAGGGTACTGTTCAGACTAGACTCTCTCTAGACCTATGTGCATGCACAATGGAAAAAAGGAGGATACAACACCAAGCACAATCCATACAGCACAAGGCCTAAAGGGGCAACGGTGATTCCTCAAAATATGAGAGAAAGGCAAATGCCTCCTTTCCTCAACACTGATGGATCTACATGAGGGCTAGAGATAAGCTGAATGCTCTTATGTTACCTTCTGGACTTAGTACATGCCCCTTAGGTTATGACTTTCCAGGAGTGGCCATGAGGTGTGTGCACCACTCAGGTTCTCCCAGGGCAACAGGTGGCTGCAGAGTTGTGAGTCAACATGTTTTGTGTAATCAGAAGAAATCACTGATGGATTCCTTTTGATCCACAATTATGTAGCATTTCAATACAGCATGCTTGTCATAGGCATTGGCAATGCATAGGGGATGAATGTTGGGTGCATGTGCACTCCTTGAGATTGGCCATGCCCCACCTGAGAGAAGCACTGGTGATTGGCTGCTGGGGGACCCCTCCTGCCCCGGTCAACAATTGGCTTCTGGCTCCCCCCAACCCCAGCAGCAATTGGCCACTGGGGACCCCTCCCTAGCCAGCAATCAGCTGCTGGTGCCCCCCAGTATTAGGAGGTACCAGTTGCCCATGGTCATAGGTGGACATTTCTGAGATGAAAACAATAATAAAAGCTTCAAACAGGTTGAATATACATTCACAGCCTAAGTAAAATTTGCTAGATGAGGCCTGGCAAGAGGAAATAAATGAAAAATGAAAGTTATATCATCCCAAGTTTCTTTGTATTTACAAGCCAGGCCTGTGACTATCTTTTAACACACAGTTTTGTTGTTTAATTCCCTGAGGGCTTTATAGAGTAATTAAAATAAATTAACTCTACAAGCACCTCAGCAAACCAGAAAAGAGCTGATAATAATATATATAGGAAACATACACAATATACTTTTTCATAAAAACCCAATAGCCAGCAGCATAAATGAACAACATAATCCCCCAGAAGCTATTGAAATGAACTGTCTTGAGCTATGTCATAGAGAATTTTAAAGATGAGCCTCTTGAAACCCTATAGACAAATCTTAGCCCTCCTCTTGGTCCACAGGTTACCTTGGCCCAGATAGAAGCATTGCGAGTTCTTTGGGTAAGAGAAAAAGTAGGATTTGAAGAGATGCTATAGAAGCACCTGGGTACCTTCTGGGTATCACAAAGGTCAGCTCTGTGCAGTTTCCCTGTACATGGATGGGAGAGGAGCTAGGTAGAGTTTGTAAATTCTCAGGTAAAGAAGGATGCATCTCAAATTAAACCTAGTATGGCCTTGATGGCTATGGAGTGGCTCTGCTGACACACTACAATCTGGAGGTGCAGATTGCTCCCCACCACAGCAAACTAGTTTTCTTGGTCTGGGAAAAAAAGGCAGGGAGATTTCCCTCATAGCAAGTTTCCAGGCCCCAAATTCAAAAGGAATGCTGGAGGCCTGCAGGAGGCATATCTGGAGGCCACTGTCCCTCCCTATAAGTAAGAATGACTTAGCTATACATAACCTGGGCTATTTAGGTCTTTGCATTTAGTTCCTCAGCCCATCACTTACTTGGATGCAGCAAAGCCTCTTAAATCCTTTGCTCCAGTGCTCACCATTAGGTCTTAAGGATGTAATGAGACAAGCACAAGAGAAAAATAAAGTTAATTATTCATTTATTTAACAAGAGAAGGAAAATCCCCTGAGTTGTATAGGGCTTTTTACCCCAATGTGCATCTCTAAAGCTAAGTCTCCTGATCTTTTCAACTCAGAGACTCTTTAATACAACATTTATGCATTTAACCAACTTTTCTATCACATAGGCTGATCTTGGAATATGAAACTGGAAACTAGAATATATTGCTGCTGGATGGATGGGAATTTTGTTTTTCACTTTAAATGTTTTCTTCAGTGACAGGCAAAAATGTGCAGCTAGAGGTTGTACTTTATTTTCCATATTCTTCAAAACCATAATAATTTGCACAATGAAACCATAGAATAATGTATTCCCTGATAGGTCAAAATTATGTATGTTGTAAGTCCAGTCCCTTTAGTGTGCCAACCAGAAATCCAGCCCACTGATACAGCAAAACTGAAGCAGGCTGTATGACTATAGGATCTGAGATTGTCAACAAAATGTACTGATATGCAAAGGAACTACAAACCTGATTCTCCTAAACATAGTTCTGGATCAAAAATAACTTCATTGTAATCAATGTTGAATATCAATCTGATCTTGATCCCAAAGGATGTAATGAAGACCTTCATAAAAGCTCTGTGTACATCTGATTCTAATACCTTCTTGTAAAGAACAAATGGTCAAATAGATGGAAATACATGCATTGACATTTCATATCTGAGATTCATTTAGTTCAGAACCCTGTCTTTGAAAACAGCTAGTATCAAATTTCTGAAGTGCTCCTCCTGAAATGGTATAATCAGTCCTAAAAGGAATTTTCTTCTTAACACCCTTGGAAAGGAGTCAGTTTATGCCAGAAAGAACAGCTTGTCGTTCACCCCTTCTCTCCCACTTTTTAAAATTCTATGCAACATAACTGGGGATGTTCTTATTAGTCATATAAATACCTAATTGTTCTTTATAAAAACACTGCTAAGATCTTGGCAAAGTGAATCTTGTGGCAATGAGTTCCTTTAGCTAATGACCTACCCAGGGTCAAGACCCTGACCAGGAGTTTGCCAGGGAATTGGCTGAGGCCTCGCACTCCTGGTGTATGGTTGTCATGGGAGACTTTAACTACCCAGACATCTCATGGGAGGAGTGCTCAGCCAAATCCGAGTGGTCGCAAACCTTTCTCTTGTACGTGGATGACCTCTATCTGACGCAGGAAGTCTACGGGCTGACAAGAGGTAAAATGCTGCTTGACCTGGTACTGGCAACTGGGGAAGACCTAATCAGTGACCTAATGATCGAAGGGAAGCTGGGTGACAATCACCATAAGCTGATCACCTTCACCGTCTACTGTCAAGCTGGCAAGTCAGTCAGTAATACAGAAGTCCTCGACTTCAGGAAAGCTGACTTTGACAAGCTAAGGAAGCTTGTCAGTGAGGCCCTGAACGACCACAACCCAAAGGGGAGGGGAGTTCAGGATGAGTGGTTACTCCTCAAGGGAGCAATCCTGGATGCACAAGTAAATCTACCCTTCTCGGAGTAAAGACAGCAAAAGGGCAGAGCAGCCCCCTTGACTCTCCAGAGAAATAGCGGACCTCCTGTGTCTTAAAAGAAAGACCTACAAAGGATGGAGGACTGGAACCACCAACAAGGAGGAATACTCTGCACTGGTCCAGACCTGCAGAGAGCAAACCAAGAAAGTGAAGGCTGCGATGGAACTCCAGCTAGCTACAAATATCAAGGACAATAAAAAGTCCTTTTTTAGATATGTGGGGAGCTGGAGGAAAAGCAAGGGCAACATTGGACCCCTGCTAAACCAGATGGGACAACTGATGCCCATGAAAAAGCAAACTTGCAAAACGGGTACTTTGCATCAGTTTTTCACCAGTCCCATGGGACAGCCCTGCCTACTGTGGGTCAGGGAGGCTCAGGTGAGGGAGATTCCTTACCCTCCATCAAAGCTGACCTCATGAAGGAACACCTTGACAGGCTGGATACCTTCAAGTCAGCTGGCCCTGACGGGTTACACCCAAGGGTACTCAAGAAGCTGGCTAGCATTATAGCATCATCAGCCCCTGGCATGGATCTTTGAGAACTCCTGGTGCTCTGGTGAAGTACCCAAAGATTGGAAGAAGGCCAATGTCATGCCTATCTTCAAGAAAGGGAGGAAAGTAGATCCAGCAAACTACAGGCCCATCAGCCTGACCTCTATCCTGGGGAAAGTCTTGGAAAAGATTATCAAAGAAGGCATCCTTAACAGACTAGCTGAAGGCAATATCCTGAGGGATACCCACCACGGGTTTGTTGCGGGTAGGTCTTGCTTGACCAATCTCATTTCCCTTTACGAACAGGTGACCTATCATCTGGACAAGGGGGAAGAGATTGATGTCGTATATCTTGACTTTAAAAAAGCCTTCGATCTGGTATCCCATGATCACCTCTTGGCAAAACTGGCTAATTGCGGCCCCGACCTCACCACGATTCACTGGCTGGGGAATTGGCTCTGTGGCAGGACCCAGAGGGTGGTAGTTGATGGAGGTCAATCACCGTGGTGCGCTGTGACCAGTGGGGTCCCTCAAGGCTCTGTCCTAGGGCCTATACTTTTTAACATCTTCATCAATGATGTAGACATCGGTGTCAGAAGCGGACTGACCAAGTTGACCGACGACACCAAACTCTGAGGTACAGCATCCTCACCTGAGGTCAGGAAGGTGATCCAGGCAGATCTTGACAGGCTCAGGAAATGGGCAGACGAGAACCTGATGGTGTTCAACACCCAAAAATGCAAGGTTCTCCACCTTGGGAGGAAAAAACCTGCAGCATGCTTATAGGCTCGGCAATGCTACGCTGGTTAGCACTACAGATGAAAGGGACTTGGGGGTCATGATTGACCACAAGATGAACACGAGCCTTCAATGTGATGCTGTGGCTAGTAAAGTGAGCAAAACACTGGCTTGCATCCATAGATGCTTCTCAAGGAAATCCTGAGACATCACTCTCCCATTGTACTCAGCCTTGGTGAGGCTGCAGCTGGAGCACTGTGTCTACTTTTGGGCCACACAATTCAAAAAGGATGTGGAGAAGCTTGAGAGAGTCCAGAGGAGAGCCACATGCATGATCAGAGGTCAGGAAAACAGACCTTATGATGAGAGGCTGAGAGCCATGGGACTCTTCAGCCTGGAAAAGTGCAGGCTCAGGGGTAAGCTGGTGGCCACCTACAAGTTTATCAGGGATGCTCACAAGGATCTGGGGGAACGTTTGTTCACCAGAGTGCCCCAAGGGATGACAAGATCGAATGGCCACAAACTCTGCCACGACCATTTCAGGCTGGACATAAGGAAGAACTTCTTTACTGTCCAAGCCCCCAAGGTTTGGAATAGCCTGCCGCCGGGGGTGGTTCAAGCACCCACTTTGAACACCTTCAAGACACATTTGGATGTTTATCTTGCTGGGATCCTATGACCCCTGCTGACTTCCTGCCCCTGGGGCAGGGGGCTGGACTCAATGATCCTCCCGGGTCCCTTCCAGCCCTAATGTCTATGAAATCTATGATGGGATGTACAAAAAAAGAGCCATTCATTTTTAATTCCTTGCCTTTCAGTTACTTTGAAGTTCTCCTTGCACCTGTTTTAGGAGAAGGTAAATATTATATTAGTACTCAACTTCTCTTCTCTAAAACACTATTAATTTGATATACTTCTATCATTCTCCATCTTATTTCTCTTCCCTTTATATTAAAAGGCACTAGTCTTTTCCCTCCCTCTTCATAGAGATATTTTCTCCATGACCCAAATAATTTCAGCTCTTAGACCACCTCTATTTCTGATGTGCATTCAAAAAGAGTAAAAATATAATCCCAGTGTACAGAGCATCTATATGATGCACAGAAAGTGGCTGACTAGAAGGACTACCAGAAGACCAGCTACTTAAGGCAGTGCTGCACACAGTCAGTGAAGGCTTATAAAATAATAAGACTTGTAGCAAAGGATCAAAGAGGATATTATACACTTAAATAGAGAAGTGTTCCAAGCAACCTGTCCAAGAAAAAGACTTGGTAGCTATTTCAGAATAATTCCTGAAGCATTCAGCCTGATATGCAGCTGCATTAATAAAGGAGGCAAATAGGACGTTAGGATGTCTTGCTAGAGGCATACAATGTCTGATGGTTAAATTACTAAACAAAGTGCTCCATACAAATCAAGAATAGCTCTTTCCTACCTGCAATAAGTTGCAGATAGCAAGTAATTACCAGCATGTTACTACCTTTATTTCTCCCTATTATGCTAGTCTTTGTCCTATGAACACAGTATTCACAGGAACTCTGGTTTGAATTCATAGTCCTTCCCACTGGCACCAACTTTTGGCACAAGACATCTTGAAATCTCTTTCTGAAGGTGTTGTATTCACTTCCAACCTATTTACTAGGGAAAATCACAGAAGGGATGGAATCAGGACCTTATTTTTTGCCTTCTTGAATTTCTCAATTAAGCAAGCCACTGATGCCCATAAGTTAATAACTGTTTTGACACAGGAGAAGCACAGGGCCTCCTCTTCTTTGCTGCTGCTAGAAACCATAGCTAACTAGTCTCTAAAATCTTTGGCCACCAGCCCGGATTATTCCTAGACTGAGGAAGAAACGTGTGTTCTATAGTTCAAGGAAGCAGTAAATAATACAATGGGATGAACTAAAAAAAAATTTTAACTGAGGATCATTTTAACACTGCCTACCTTTGTGTAAATAACAGAGATGTTAGGGGATTGTTTTCTTTTCTGTTAGAATGGAGTGAATCAAGACTCAGTAGAATAAACTGTATGTAGAAATGGTGTAATTGCAGTAACATGTTATTCAGCACTGCCAGTTTTAGGTGCACAGAAACAGCCAAGCAGTCCTCAAAAACCATAAGATTTGGTGAATAACTAATAAATTGGAGGCTCTTTTTTCCCCAAGCCTTTAAGAGACACTTGCAACCACATTTTCAAGATATCTTCCACAACCAAGGAGGAACTAGAAACTTTTTTTTAATCCAAATTAATCTTAGACTGTCTTGTAACCAAATGACTTCAGGATCTGAGGCTGTAAGAAAAACATTAAATAGCGCAAAACTCATGATAAAAATCAAGAGAGTTGCCATCCCATAATCTATCCATTTAGATTATGATCTGTTACATCATTTAGCAACTATAGATTTAAGTAAGAATAAACTGAAACATGTTGTCTATAGCAATGCTTTTAGAATGAGCTCAAATTTGTTGATTAAAATTCAAGTCTAATACACAGCGAAGTACCAGGAGATGTGGTGTTTTATAGGGGCCAGTTCCTGAGCTCCAGTAGCAACTTTTAGTTTACACAAACATAAGAGCAGAAACAAGACTTTGGATTTGATGAAAGGAAAAGAACTACATACAGGGTCTCATGGGGCACGTGACCATTAAATCTAAATTATGTAAGAATGTACTTAATTTTTGTGGCAGGGAAATGCTGGGGAAAGCAGCAGTAGCAGTAGGGACTACATTGTTTCTTTTGGAAAGGACAAGATCCAGAGGCTCTCATCTGCCAGGTTGGCCTTAGGAGCCTTATCTGTGTGGGTGTATTTCCCTAGAACTCTCTCCTAGCCACCTCAAAAGTAGAGCTTGGCCCTTTCTGTACCATGTTCTGTTGCATGCCCCTAAACCCCAGTTGACTACATCATCCTTTCTTTGGATCTTCTAAAATGACAGGAGAGAAGCTGATGAGCCATAGGATAAAAGAGAAATGGCCACTTGGGGGATTTATGGTGCGCACAAGATTTATTTGACATCTGAGCAAAAATACTGGTGAAATAATACAGTCGTTTGCATGGTGGCATAATTGCTTTATATATGGAGCCTTGACTGCGAAACAACAGGTAGAGACTATCAGTATGCTAGGTAAAAGTCATGGATGATGGGGAATGTGAAAAACTTCTCCCAGTTTTATGAAACAGAAAATACCGGGCTGATTTAGAAAGTGTTCAAGGACCCTCCAAAAGTAGAATATCCAAGACATTAAGGAGAGAAGTCTTGAGTATTTATGTATGCAGCAATATGCTTTCTAAGTGCAAATTGAATAGATATATTTAGCTTTCTGCAGTGATTCACAAAATTAGGTTCAAATAAAAGACAACTGGCATGTGAGCTCTGTTATTTCTTATAATACATGAGCAGTTAAACATGCATAGTCTTATTAAAGAAAGTATTTCTCATGCAGCATACTGATGAAGACAACAACCATTCTGGGGGAAAAAAACCCCAAAGCACCTCTTTGCTTTTATGATTTATCTCCTGGCTGGAAAAGCCAGACGTTGTGTCTGTCCCCTTAGGTGAGAAGTCAAGAGGAGCACTTCTATTCCCCCAGACTCTGCTCTTTCCAATACGCTTGTTTAATAAAAGCCTTGAAGACTGTTAACACTGACTTGGTGACCGTAAAACAATGCATATGTTAATGTGCTTGCCTGAATTGATTTTAAAGGCTGCTTGCATACTGGATCAACAGCCCTGTTTTGTTTCTCTGGAGTGGCTATCAGCTCTGTAGGTGTGTTTGTGTCTGAACTACAGATCAAGGCTGAAAGGAGGTTTGTGCTTTGAATGGCTGCAATGTGCCCCTTGAGTAAGGTACAGGACCTAAGTTCTGCTCCAGCTCTTAAGAGGTCTGTAGCACCAGTATTGCTGAACACTGAATTTGTACTTCGTGTGGGAACTTACAGAATAAAGGGTGCAAAAAAAATGAGGTGCTACTCCATCTGGACACCAAATTGTGCTTGTATTGCAAGAGAGAGGCTAGAAGACAAGGCCTGCATAAAATTTCCAGGCAAAAACAATTCCATTAAGCTGGAGTTAGGTTGTAAACATCTGGTAATTGCTTAAGGGGGAAAAAAACACTGGAGTTTTCTCCAAAATCATTAGAAAGCCTGGGAATTCAAAGCTGAGATTATAATAAAACCACAACCATTTGAATGGAAATGCATAATTAAAGTAATCCAAACAGCCTTAACCCTGTCCCCTCCCTCAGAAATCTTACACTCGCCACAATATTTGTGCTTTGTGTGAAGAGAAAATTTCATGAAAAAGACTTTCTTGCAAAGGACTTAAGGAAGTTTATAGGAATCCTGAATCTACTCTGCCTCGTTTGCTTGTGGAGCTGGGAAATTCTGAATGCATGGCTTTGCAATTGCACTTAAATAGATTCATAGTGCACATCCACATGAGCATGGATGTTTGGTTCCCTAGGGACAACTAGCAGCGGGACACCTTGTGATGATGATAGTTGTCCCCAGGGAATCCACGTGCCCTCTGGTTTGTGGCAGGTGGGGTAGGGGAGGCTGGGGACAGCACTGGGCTGGCTCTAGCAGCCTTACCTGGGGTCCTGAGGGCCTCCCGGGGATGCAGCAGCAGCAATCCCGTGGTTCAAAGCCTGGCTGGCAGCTGGAGCATGGTTCTGGCTGGCCAGGCTCCAGTTTCAGCAACGTACACTTCCCCCACGTGCGCTGCTCCATTTTAATTTTTTTGCGCAGTTTTTTTTGACCCCTGGATATCCAGGGCCAAGCTGTCCCTTGCAATGCAGAGAACAGTTGAATGTGTGCTATGTAGTGCTGCAGATGGGTCTGCAGCGTGACATAACGCATGGCCGCGCTCATCTGAATGCAGCCATAGATTTTAAGACAAAGGCCATTATACTCATTCAGTCCGACTTCCTGCATAACACAGGCCATAGAGTTGCACCCATAATTCTGCATCAAGGCAAAAACTTCTGGATGAGGTACAGCATATCTTTTAGGAAGACATACAGTCTTGATTTAAAGATTTCCAATGACAGAGAATCTAACTCTGTTCCTGGGTAAATTGTTCCAATGGATAACCTTCCTCCCTGTTTAAAATGTGAGTTTAACTTCAGGACAAATATGCCGTTTCCCTGTGTGTGGTACAAAGAAGACTGGGGAAGGCACATGCAGAAAAGTGGCACATTGGGCATGGAGCAGAAAACAGAACAGCAGATTGGGCAGGGAGCACAGGGCAAGCACCAGAAAGCAAAACAGCAGATCAGGCAGGAAGTGTGTAGAAGGGATCAGAAAGCAGAACAGCTGATCAGGCTGGGGAAGGGGATAAGAATGGTACTCAGGGAGATTGTGGGGCTAAGTTGTAGTATGCTTACCAAAAAGGTTGGCCCCCCACTGCCATATATGATAATAGTGGGATTTTTTTTCTGCCACAGATTCCCCCCCCCCCCCCCGATGCATTTGCATGCGGTTTCCCTTCCTCCCCTCACTTATACAACTTTCTCTTTCCTATCTCCCTCACATTCCCTATCTGAGAGTCAAGGGAAGATCAGACAAACTGTTCAACAACCTCCTTACCTTTAGCATATCCAGTCACAGGCCTGCTTCATTTTCTGGGTTGCCAGGGCTCACGTTATTGTGGATCTCTCAGAATTTGATTTTTGTTTTGAAGACCTAGTTTCTGGAATCAAGAGACTGAAATAAAATCCTAACAGTGAGTTTCTAGTCTACATGGTTGTGGATAAAAGCTTAACATCCCTGGCAGATGTTAATATGATCACACAATTGGGATCTGAGGAACTGCATGGCCAATTACAAAAATGGCACAATTTTTGGGATTGGGAATAAAATTCCTCAGATCCAAGTCATGTGATCATGGATAGAGCAAGAGAAAGCTGTGATGGAGACCTGGGGCTGCCTCCAGGGACTGGGTAAGAAGCAGCTGGATCCAGGATCCCAAGCTGCCCTGGCCCCTACTGTGTCCTGAGACCCCAGGGAAGCCTCATGCCCTGTCCCAGTGATCAGCTGATCTTCAGGATAGAGCACAGGCAGCTCCAAGTCCTAGACACATGTCACACATCTAATTTAAAGCATGATATAAACCAACCCCACAACTGTTGCACATTAAATGACTGATGTGTACACTACCAACACAGGAGGGTGGGGAGGGGGAGAGGGACTTGTTAATAATAACAGCAACAATCCTCCTCCTCATCTTATGATTTTTAAGCCAATTTCACAAATTTGGGCCTACAACTGAAGAATTTTTAATCATTGGAGTTTCTCCAAGGATGAACCCATACTTTTGAAAATAGCAGGAATCTCTGCTTGAAAGTATATAATCCTCTCCACTTCCAAAAGGACAGAAATCTAGCAAAAAACTGTGACCTTCAAGTTGCCAGCCTCTATAGTGGAAAGGCCCTGGTAACCCTTTGTAGCCCTCCAAGTGGGAGAAATCTTGAATGGAAAACTGGAGCTTTTTAAGTGGCATAAATGTCAACATAGTGGCCTTTGGCACTCTTCTGAGCAGTAATGATTCTCAAGGGCAGATGCTTCTCTGGACTGAAAGCAGCTTGATGCAGAAAGCTTTCTGACAGCAGGAATCTTAAGGTGGAAGCTCTCATCTTAATGGTATACATGCTTTTTGCAGTCCCAAACAGGCTGTTCTACTGAGCCCAAGCAGAAAACAAATTCTCTTGTAGGCCCTTACTTCCACAGAATTAAGATGTGCATGCTCTGAAGCTACCTTGGTACTCCCTTGGGTGTCATTGCACAGCTCAGAAAATGGTAGATTTTAATTATTTCAGCAATTTTCAAGGCCTAGCTGTTCCATTCTGCCCAAAACAAGCCCTAAATAGCAACATCTTTAACTAGGAAAATGAACCATTAGCTCTTCACAACAGAAAGTTCCTTATTTACTTCAGAGAAAAATGCTTGTTCAATGCTTTGAATGCCCAAAACAATAAAAATAATGTAATAATGATTCACTATGATTCCTGACAGGCAAGATGGCATGGTCTTAATATGCTCAATGGACCAGTTGTTGAGACTGAATATAGTTGCTTTACATATTACAGTAGCATCAAGAATGGCCAGCTGAGACCAAGGTCCCATTGCACTAGACACTGTACATATATAATAAGAGAAGCACACCTTTGCAAAGATTTTACCATTTAAATAGAAAAAAGCGTGGGAGAAGAATCCTAGATTAAATCTATCATGGCAAATCCAGTAGGAGAACACAGCTTTCCTGTTAACTCTTCCTTCACTATCAGGGGATCTATAGTGTTTTTACCCGCAAGACACTGGGGCACTGGAGGACTGCTGAGCAGCTGGGCAAGTAAGAGATTTCACTGCTAACCAATCTCATGTAAATTTGATATAACAGGACTATTAGGCTTATAGTATTACATATTAGTAAAATACTAATTATAGAGGCTCAGGCTGGAAACTGTTTCTCATATTGTTAGATGCCTGGAGCAAGCATGCAGAATAAGCTTGTGTTTTACAGGGATACACATTCCTTACAAAACAGCAACACACACACAGTTATTATCATTTAGAAAAGCCAAAAGCTGCCAAAGCCAAGGAAGCACTGTCAGTGCTCAGAAAAGAGGCCTTTATTGTTTGCTACTAATTGCAAGGAAAAAGAATTTACAGACATTTCAAAGCAGCTGCTATTCTCTCCTTAAAAACTCCTTTCCAGTTAGAAAGGAAGATTTTCATTTTAACAACCACCCAAAGCCTTTATGCTTTTGCTGCCATCCAAGGCTATTCATATGTGTTATTTCTGTACTCATCGCGTTATGAAGTTCAGGCAGAAGGGTCTAAGCAGCTAAGAAAAAGGCTTGTTGAGAAACTGTGAGTAACTATGGAGAAATTGCTATTTAATTCCCAACTATTCTGGTTAAATTAAGGGTCATTTTTTTTCCACAGATGGTCTCTTTAATTGTGCTGGCAAAATCTCTACAGACTAAAATTCCTAGGAGATGCAGCTCCAGCCTTTGAAGCCACACGCCCCAGTTATCAGTTGCTCTAAACCATCAAAGAATGAATGCTGAGATGCATGTAGCAGGGACCAGCTGGGGCAAGAGAGTGAAACACATGAACACCATGGGGATGCTGATGCATCTCCGCAGGCACCACTCCCTTGCCCTTGCTCCTTCTCAGCCTGGCACCAGGGGGAGCATGACCAAAAAGAAGTTCCCTTCTTGCTCAGAAGCACCTGACCCCCAAAGCAGAGGCAGCTTACCCTGGAACAGTGGGGGAAAGACAGGCACACAGGGGGGTGCATTCCCAAGGTGAGCGAGGTCACCCAGAGCACTGGGAAGATGGTTACTGTGGATGGCCAGCCCTTCTCCTCTGTTTAGTGGCCAGGGTTCAGGTGGCTCATGGCCCCACCCTACCAAGTGCCTGCATGCACCACCTTCAGCAGGACAATGGTGCCCTCCCTGTGTAAGGCATGCAGGGAGTACTTGAGGGAGGAGCTGTGCAAGGCAGGTCCACAGGTGGTCTTACACTTATCTCAGACATCTGAAGCAGCTGGGATGGAGATCATGGCTACCTCTCCATCACAGGGCATTGGTGCGACCAGTCAGGCCATCGGTGGTATCTTCTTCAAGCCAAGGTGATGGATGAGTCCCACATGGCAACAGAGTTCATAAGGGCCATGAACCGCATGGTGCAGGGGTGGTTCATTGGGTGAGCTCACCCATGGGTTCATGGCCACGGACAATGGGGTCAATATAGTCAAGGCCATCCGTGATGCAAACTTTGCTGGCATTTGCTGTGTGGAGCACAAACTGCACCTCATAGTCAGGGATGCCTTGGAGGGGGACAGGCTGCCAGTGAGGGTGCTGTCACAACCAGCCACCTGATTTCAAAGTTCAGGAAGGTGGGGGACTACTTTCACCGCAGCATCAAGGAGGACAAGATGCTGTGGGGCAAACAGGCAGAGCTGAGCATCCCACAGTACAAAATCATGCAGGATGTGGAGACTTCGTGCAACTCCACATACCTCATGCCTGAAAAGCTGGTCAAGCAACAGAAGGCCATCCATGAGATAGCCTTGCATGGGGAAATTGGGATTAGTGGCCCACTTAAAGCTTATTGAGATACCATCTCCCAGATCTTGGTGGTCCTCAAGCCCTTCCTTGAGGCCACTGAGAACCTCAGCAGTGGTGATGCCCTCCTGAGCCAGGTGATCCCTGTAGTGAGGGAACTTGAAAATGAAATGCACAAGTTCCAGGGGATTGATGTTCCTGGATGGGGCAATCCACTGTCACCAGAGGTTCAGGCTCTGGTAAAGCAACTGAAGGAGGGCATCAAGAAATGGCTAGATCCATTGTGGTCCAGTACAGTCCACATGCTGGTGGCTAAGTGCGACCCAAGGGTGAAGGGGAGCGTATGCGGCAGCAAAACCCTGGATCACTGGTTGGAGGTCTTGTTGAACAGAGTCCGGGAGGGAGAAGGGCACAGGCAGGGAGACATGGAAGAGGGGAATCCACTGTTCCATGCCAGCACTCCATCCACCAGCCAGTCTCCTCCTCCAACACAGGCGCTGCCAATGTGGACCAAGGGCATGGCTTCCATGGTGGGGTCCAGAGGCACCAGACCCCACCATCAGGCAGGTAGCACTCAGGCCTTGGTGGCTGCCTATCTCACTGAGGGCGTGCAGCCACTGCTGTGCTACCCCTTGGCCTACTGGGCAAGCTGCAGCCAGATGTGGTAGGATCTGGCCCAGTGTTTCGAGCAAGCGGGTGTTCAGCATTGCTGGTGATGTTGTGACACCCCACTTTACTTCTCTGGATCTTGGTTTGGTGGAGCAGCTGCTGTTCCTCAAGGTGAACCTCCCACTGCTAGGGTTCCCCAAGCTCCAGATGCAGATGGAGTGAGTGCCACCCTCCTCACTCCATCCAAACCTATTTCCTTTTGGTTTCTGGTTTCCAAACCATTTAATGCCATGCTCTCAGAGCTGAAGGCAGCACATCACCGCATCATCAGCTAGCAAGGGAAGAACATATCCCTGCTGAGCACTCGTACCAGGATGAACTTGGAGGTATGAGATAGGGCTATGGGAAAGAAGAAGGCCCCAGGTCCTCAGCATGACCTAAAACTGCACCCCTGCCAGGGTTGGGAGGCCTGGTGGGACTGCTGGTATTCCCCCAGGAAATGCTGGGACGGAGGACCTCCCTTAGGAAAGGTGGGTAGGAGACGCTTTATAACCCGGAAGCTTGCTAAGATATATTTCTCCAACTATTCAGTTTCTCTACTAAAAGATACCAGTTTGACCCAAAGAACCTTGTCTGCCATGTCCTTAGACCAACATGGCTACAAGCTACACCCCTAGCACCTGTCCCTGGTCAACTGACCAGAAGGAGGCAGGGCCCTGGGTACATCTAAATCCCAGGACTGTGGCTGGGAGGGAAAGTTCTCTGGCAGCTGCTGGAGAAGAAGCTCCTGCAGAAAAGGAATGAAAGGCTCTGTGACAGTTTGGCTGCCTGAGATGCTAGTACTACTGTGCTGCTTACCTGTTATTATTTAAAGTGGTGGACTGGACTGAGGCTGCAGGGGAAGAGGAGACCTCACTGGGGCACACTACCATGTTGTGTAGAGGCCCCAGAGCCAATGAGGGCACAGAGACAGGGGCATAGGGAATCCAGCAACAATAGAAGGTAGAGTGAAACTCAGACCAAGGAATTCAAGAACCTACAGGGCTTAGTGGGGTCCATTAGGACCATGACTGAGCTGAAGCTCGAGGGCAGCCTCCCCATCTATTATCTTTTCCAATAAGACATGGCAGCAGGTGAGGAGAGAAGGTGTCCGGAAGGTGGAGCTGTCACGGTCACAGGGCCCTAGGGGTATCCCGGACATCTCTAGGAACCCTACTCGGTGACAAAGTGCAGTTTCCCAGAAACCCCTGAACTTATCTCCTTGAAAGATGCAGGCTTCATTGCCTCAGAAGGGGCTAGCATCCCTGCTGTTTTCATCCCACTCTGCCTTAACACACACAAAGTCACACATGTCATGAGTTTTGCTCTGAACAGTTTGAGATGCAGTTTCTCAGAAACTCCTGCACCTATCTCCTTGAAAGCTAGCAGGCTTCACGGCCTCATCAGGGGCTACCATGCCTGCTGGTTTTATCCCCCTGTGCTTTCACACTCGCACATCATAAGTTTTGCTCTGAACAGCTTGAAGTGCTATTTCCCAGAAACCCCTGCACCCCCTATCTCCTTGAAACTTGGCAGGCTTAATGGCCTCAGATGGGGCTATCATCCCTGCAGCTTTCATCTGAATCAGGCAAGAAATGATGAAGTGGCATTTTCATGATTCCCCATTATAGCCTATGGGCGAAATGCTGAAATGCACTGAAACAGCATCGAAATGGCAAAATAGTTTTGTCAAAATGAAATGGAACAGCATTTCGAAACAATGAAATGAAACACTGTCCCTTCAAAATGGCAAATCTGAAATTGAAACGAAGCATTGCCATTTTACACAGCCCTAGTTGGCATCATTGTAGTTGTGGCATAGATGAGAAAAAAACAACAGAAGCACCTGATTTGTCAGAAGCTTTCACCTAAATGTTTTTCCTTTCCTTGCTGTGTTTTAGATTCTGGTACTGGAAGCTGATAGCCTCTCTCTGTGCTCTCCCACCCCCTTATCCCCCAACTCATAACTAAGGGTGTAGTTGCACCTTGCAATTAGCACGTGCTAACTTTAGCTGGTATTAAAGTTAGCACATACTTAGCAGCCCATCCCCATGCAGATTGAGCCTGGCCCCCACTCTGCAATTCCAGATCAGGTCCACCCAGCACCTGAGATCTCTATTCACTGTACCCCCCAGCAGCTCCTGGTTCACTGTTGGCTGCCGGTGCTGTCCTGGGACAGCAAGCAGTGGGGGAGCAAGCAGAGAGCACAGCCCACCCACCACCACTGCTGAAGGAACCCAGAGATTGCGCTGTCCCAATGAATCATTAATTCTTCCTGGAGACTAACAGCTTCAGTGGGATGGATTTGGGGGGAAGAGAGTGGAGTTGGAAAATGCCCCCACACAGCCTAGCCTATCCTTCTGGTCAAGGAAGTCTCCTGGGCCGTGAGAGATGCAAGTTTAAGTCCTTTAGGCAGAGGACTGAAGGAGTAGGAGACTTGGTCTCCTACTTCCCATGTAAGCATTTTAAACATAAGCAGGGGGAGAAGGTGAGATAATTAACTCCTCCACTATTTCAAACCCAAAGTACTGTTGCTGTTCTATAGATAAAAAGAAAGAATTTAGGCATGACCTTCAGGAGAGTCGTCCTGGCTGTGTATCCTGGACTGCCAAGCATACCTTCCTGCAGACCTAACCATGGCACCAGAGAGGTGGGCCTCAAAACTGGCCCTCTTCTCAGAGTTTCCATGTTGGCTAACTCTAGGGAGTTGCATGCTGAATCCTGAGTTCAGGTAGCATCCTTTCTCTTGTGGATACAGTTCTGAGGCAACTAACTTTCAGCTTGCAGTGCATATGGAGCTTAAGCACCTGATACAGGGCTCAGGATTTAACTTCAGGGTTTAGAGATCCTA
The DNA here is from genome assembly GCF_030867095.1 of Alligator mississippiensis. NCBI lineage: Eukaryota > Metazoa > Chordata > Crocodylia > Alligatoridae > Alligator > Alligator mississippiensis. Next base: position 202,308,982 of record NC_081824.1, read on the forward strand.
AAATGTTATTAGGGCTTTTTTATATGTGTAAGTGCCACAGTGCTGGGTACTCTGAAAAGCACCCAACGCTGTGACACATACAGTTGTATAAGCAGCAAAATGAGCGTTAGCATGAAGAAAATGGCAACGGTGCACTTTTGAACTAAAACACCTCAGAGGTGCATTAATTCAAAAGTGCACTGCACACTGACGTGTATTATCTGCTTATACCACAAGTGTCACAGCACAGTGTGCATCAGCTTATGTGTGGAGAAGACTCCATTAATCTAGTCTGCTCTGAGGCAGCAGATCTCTGGCGCTTTACGGGACAAAAAGGTACGTGTATAAATGCCCACATCACTACCAGAAAGATGACTCTCTCTGCCTTAGTTCTTCATCTGGAATATAGGGATAACGGTGCTTCCCTGACTCCCTGTGCTGTGTTGTGAGGCAGGAACACAGAGGTGAAACTGTGGGTAAATGAGAGTTCCACAGATTCAAAGCTGCACAAGTTTACTGCAGTGATTTTCAAGACAGTTTGGTTAAAAGGGAGCAAAATACAATGTCAACGCTCCTAATGTGAGTTTAAAAAAAAATTAAAAATAGTATCTGATGAAATAACCTCACTGTTCAGGAAAGCTTATGCTGATTTAGTTGCTCTGATTTAGTCTATAAGGTACAAATGTACCTAGCCTTCTGCCTTAAACCTGTCACACAGAATTTACACAATTCAGAAAAGAATCAATTTAAGATAAACCAATACAAGTTGTAATCAAATGAAAAACAGACAAAGGTGCCAACACTCTGCTTTGTACCAGTTAAACAAAATCCATTCAGATTTAAAGCTAATTAGTTCAATATTGAGTACAAATGATGCCTAAGGACCAGATCCTGCAAATTCTTGTGCATGCATCCCTTACTGATTATTATGTGAAGTAGTCCTATGGAACCCCAAGCATAGACCAGGACCCCAGTGGTGTATAAATGGTGTATAAATATAACCCTTGCCCTAAGGAGGTTATAGTCACAGTAAAACCACACTGACTGCCATAGAACTGTTCAGTTGTGTGAGCTTAGGCACCTGTGAAAACATTTGCAAGTACAGGACCATAAGGATCCTGGGTCTGCCCCCTATATTTGTATGCATGTGGGAATGACTGTAATTTTACAGCAGGATGATACTTGCCTTATGGTCTGAGCAAGTAAAGCTGACCAGTAAGTAAAGCCAAGCCAGGAAAGTTTTCTTTTCTTTCTTGAAATTAACTGGTTGTCTGGAGAAAGGGAAGTATATTTTATAAACAAAGGCTGGGTACAGATATTCAAAGTGCCTGAGGCTGAATCGATCTAAGTTACGTGGTTTTCTGCAAGTGGCATAGTTTAGGAGGTAGTGAACAGAATACACATGTGCCTTTTGCTGAAGGGGACAAAGAGGAGGGGGTTGGGATGGGGAAAAAATCTTAGACCAGGTTCCAGCATTTTTAAATCAGTCTAGATGTGCCAAACCTTTGTTCTGT